>NC_133426.1:26652500-26988214 GCF_049350105.2 Macaca mulatta | reverse complement strand
TAACATCCTATAACACACAGAACAGCCCCCCACAACAAAGAATTATCTAGCCTAATATGTCAATAGTGATAAAGTTGAGAAACCCTACCCTGAGCTAAAATGTAAGTAAATCGAATGTGTCCTTAGCGCTCTCACAGCCCTGAATGGCAACCTTCACCTCCTTTGTGTAATATTTCCCTGGAATGCTCTTCTAAAGATATTCACATGGTTCTCCCCTCTCCTCATTCTGGTTTTAATTCAAATAAGATCTTCCCAGTAAGACCTTCTTTGACCAACTTATTAATAATGAAATCCTTATCTCACCCCTCAGAACTCCCTACTAATCTCCTTTGCCTCATTTTACTCCACGTACTTATCAACATATGGAATATGATTTATTTGTTTTATTTTCTGGATAGCTTTCTTACAATTTAATCACCATTTGTTGTTGCTGGATCCCCAGTGATGAAAGGAATGCCTGACACATGATAGGTGCTTAATAATGTATTAGTGAATAAATTCATGAACTCAGTCCTAAGAATCTTAAAGAAGAATTCAAATACAGATATGACACGTTTTTCAGGTTATAATATGCAGTTTTATCAAGTCCTGAGTTAGTATTAATCAAAGCATGAGTTTACCCCTGCTCTGTAACAAAGACCAAGGAAAATGGGATGCTCCTCCAGGCTTACTGTGAAGATTCTGAGAAAATAAATCAAATCTTTGTTCAGATTCAAGTGACATGTTCTATTAAATTTCTTTCAGTTATTACCACCTAAGAGAGCACCTAATGTTAACTAAATAAGAGAAAATCCGATTTTATTTTTCAGGGATTGTTTTTGCCAGAGAAAGTTGATATCTGGCAAGCTGGAGTCTGTAATTATGTAACTATGATGGTGATTTTCCTATTCTAAGTCCACACTCACGTACCACTCTCTCAGGTACACTTATAGAAAGAAGTGGACTAAAAAAATTCCCTTGCTGGGCATAAGGGTGATGGTATGTACTAAGAACCCTCTCTACTTGTATACTTTACCATTCTTTTTTAAAAAGTTAAAATTTTGACCGGACGCAGTGGCTCACGCCTGTAATTCCAGCACTTTGGGAGGCCAAGGTGGGCGGATCACCTGAGGTTGGGAGTTCAAGACAGCCTAACCAACATGGAGAAGCCCTGTCTCTACTAAAAATACAAAATTAGCTGGGCGTGGTGGCATATGCCTGTAATCCCAGCTATTCTGGAGGCTGAGGCAGGAGAATCGCTTGAACTTGGGAGACAGAGGTTGCGGTGAGCCAAGATTGTGCCATTGCACTCCAGCCTGGGCAACAAGAGTGAAACTCGATCTCAAAAAAAAAAAAAAAAAAAAGGTAAATTAAAAAAAATTTGTATGAATTTCAGGGGTACAAGTGCATATATACAATATATTCATTTTGTTACATAGATATATTGTATAGTGATGAAGTCTGAACTTCTAGTGTAACCTGAACAGTGTACACTGTACCCATTAAGTAATTTCTAATCCCTCACCTACCTCCTACCCTCCCACTTTTTGAGTCTCCAATTTCTATTATTCCACATTCTATGTTCATGTGTACACATTGTTTCATTCCCACTTATAAGTGAAAACATGCAGTATTTGACTTTCTGCTTCTGAGTTATTTCACTTAAAATAATGTCCTCCAGTTCCATTCCTGTTATTATAAAAGACATGATTTCATTATTTTTTATGTCAGCCATTACCATTCTTATCCATAAATTAATTGTATATACTTGGAAACAGTAACCACTATATGCTAATCCCCTTTACTCTTTTTTAAAATAAAATTACTTTCTTGTAGGGTTTTTATGGTTTTAGGTCTAACATTTTAGGTTTTTAATCCATCTTGAATTAATTTTTGTATGAGGTGTAAGGAAGGGATCCAGTATCAGCTTTCTATATATGGCTAGCCAGTTTTCCCAGCACCATTTATTAAATAGGGAATCCTTTCCCCATTTCTTGTTTTTGTCAGGTTTGTCAAAGATCAGATGGTTGTAGATGTGTGGTGTTATTTCTGAGAGCTCTGTTCTATTCCATTGGTCTATATATCTCTTTTGGTACCAGTACCATGCTGTTTTGGTTACTGTAGCCTTGTAGTATAGTTTGAAGTCAGGTAGCATGATGCCTCCAGCTTTGTTCTTTTGGCTTAGGATTGTCTTGGCAATGTAGGGTCTTTTTTGGTTCCATATGAACTTTAAAGTAGTGTTTTCCAATTCTGTGAAGAAAGTCATTGGTAGCTTGATGGGGATGGCATTGAATCTATAAATTACCTTGGGCAGTATGGCCATTTTCATGATATTGATTCTTCCTATCCATGAGCATGGAATGTTCTTTCATTTGCTTGTGTCCTCTTTTATTTCGTTGAGCAGTGGTTTGTAGTTCTCCTTGAAGAGGTCCTTCACATCTCTTGTAATTGGATTCCTAGGTATTTTATTCTCTTTGAAGCAATTGTGAATGGGAGTTCACTCATGATTTGGCTCTCTGTCTGTTATTGGTGTATAGGAATGCTTGTGATTTTTGCACATTGATTTTGTATCCTGAGACCTTGCTGAAGTTGCTTATCAGCTTAAGGAGATTTGGGGCTGAGATGATGGGGTTTTCTAAATATACAATCATGTCATCTGCAAGCAGGAACAATTTGACTTCTTCTTTTCCTAATTGAATACCCTTGATTTCTTTCTCCTGCTTGACTCCCCTGGTCAGAACTTCCAACACTATGTTGAATAGGAGTGGTGAGAGAGGTAATCCCTGTCTTGTGCCCATTTTCAAAGGGAATGCTTCCAGTTTTTGCCCAATCAGTATGATATTGGCTGTGGGTTTGTCATAAATAGCTCTTACTATTTTGAGATATGTCCCATCAATACCTGATTTATTGAGAGTTTTTAGCATGAAGGTCTGTTGAATTTTGTCGAAGGCGTTTTCTGCATCTATTGAGATAATCATGTGATTTTTGTCTTTGGTTCTGTTTATATGATGGAGTACATTTATTGATTTGTGTATGTTGAACCAGCCTTGCATCCCAGGGATGAAGCCCACTTGATCATGGTGGATAAGCTTTTTGATGTGCTGCTGGATTCAGTTTGCCAGTATTTTATTGAGGATTTTTGCATCAATGTTCATTAGGGATATTTCTTACTTTAGAGATGATGTTTCAATGTGCCCTAGATTACGGGAAATCTAGCAAATTTAGTGGTGTGACCCATGAACTTTCCAAGGATTATATGTTCATATTTTGGCATCCAGGGCTCTGGCTGCTTCCTGGCCACCCAGGTTCAATTAGCATAATCAATGTAATAACCAGAGTGATGGTTTGTGGGACATGAATGAAATTACAGTCCCTGTGCATTATATTTCAAGCAAGTGCATAAGGGTTTATATGGCCCTTATGCAAGACGTAATATGTACTGTTTCTCTTGCCCCCAAAAAGCAAATGACTTTGGATTTTGTTTGCTAAGTTGCACTGAAAAGAAAGTGTTTGCTAGATTAGTAACTCTGTACCAGTTGCCAGTATCAATGTCAATATGTTCTAGTAAAAGTACGTTAATTGGAGTAACAGCTGGCATCACCCTATGATTAAATTTATAATGATTTACAGTCATTCCTTGAGACTCATGTGTCTTCTGCACTGCACAGTATGTGAGTGAAGTGAAAAGCACTGGCACTGTACCTTTGAAGATTTTTAAGGTAGTACTAATCTCTGAAATCCTCTAGTGATATGGTAGTGTTTTGGCTTACTATTTTGGAAGAGCACTTTCCTGTTCTTCAAATTGCCTCCTCACATTTTTGGGACAAGGTCTTGCTTTATCATCCAGGATGCAGTGCAGTGGTTCCATGATAGCTTACTGCAGCGTGAAACCCCTGGGCTCAAGTGATCCTCCTGCCTCAGCCTCCCAAGTATGGGACTATGGGTGCATGCCACCACACCTAACTAACTTTTTAAATTTTTTGTGGAGACTAGGTTTCCCTTTGTTACCCAGGCTGGTTTTGAACTGTTGGCTTCAAGCAATCCTCTCACCTTGGCCTCTTAAAGTGCTAGTATTATAGGCATATGCCACCCTGCCCAGCTCCTTCTTTCCTTAATTACTCTCACCCCATGGATTCAGGAACCAATGTGGGGCATGTGCTAGTTGCTTCATTAATCTTTTGCCAATATGAACTCAGTAACTAAGGAAATAACCACAGGATAAGTCTGTGGTCTCTGTGAACCCACTACTGATGGAGTTAGTCCAGGACTCATTCTCTATCTGAATTCCCTAAGCTGCCACTTGACTAGTAGATCAAAGTGGGAGTCCAAATCGCCAGGTATTAAAGACAATTCATAGCTAGTATCTAGTGATCCCCCAAATTTTAAGGTATTTTCTTTTTGATGGGACCCATACATGCTATTAAATGGCTGTCATTCCCCTAGGATGAGGTTCAGAGGTGTCACTGTAATCATTTCTGGCTGCATTCTAGGGACATCTTTGAATGTGACTTAGCCTCCCCATCAGTCAAGGCACTCGGGGTCTCTAAACTGACTTGAGTCAAGCTTCTTCTCACTATGTAAAGAATCTGAAATATTACCATAGGGTTAGTATAAAACACCATGAAGGAGGCTATTTCCCTGACTCCTTCATGGGACTAGCGAAGGGGGTGCCCCATTTACTCAGCCCACGGCTCTCAACTCCTCATGGGAGGGAACATGTGGGTGAATGAGGCAGGAACGGGTGTACATGAGTGCTGGAGTCAGCTGGCTACTTTGGCGCCAGCAGGAGCAAAATCCACTCACTCAAACCCATTGTGTTCTACTCCTCGTGGGAGCAGGTGTGCAGGTGAATGGGTGCAGGATCTGGGACAAGTGCTTTTGAGCTCCAGCAGAAGCCAACTTCATGCCGGCCTCGTGGCAGCCTCTGGCGGGGACATGCCCATGACCCCTGAAGCCCCAGAAGGAGTGTCATAGTGCTCTTTTGGCTCTGCTGTCTGCAGATGGCTTAAGTGTTAACAGCTCAGTGGACCCTCTGCCTTTTCGTGTGAGGTGGCTGCCTTCTGCCAGCGAGAGCAAAGGGTCAATGTGCCAGCCTTTTGCATCTGCACTCGTGGCACCTGAGCTCCTGTCTGGTGTCCAGGAGAAACGAGGTCCCATGAATGAATTGAAGCATGGTAAATGTGGAGGATTGTATTGCCAGTGGAAGTGGCTCTCAAAGGGAAGGGGAGCTGCAAAGGGGATGGGGCAGGAAGGTAATCTTCCCCCGAAGTCTGGCCATCTCTAGCCAGATTCTTCCCCAAAGTTACGCTTTCAAGCTGTCCCTCTGAAGTCAAACCACTTCTCTCTGATGTCCAACCTCTTCTCTCCGATGTCCAACCATAGTCTCCAACATCAGGCTGCTTCTCCTCTCTGCCAGCTGAGTACTGGGGTTTTTATAAGCACAGGATGGGGGACAGGGCAGGCCACGGGTGGTTTTGAAAAAGGCAATATTCAAGTGGGAAAACAAGGATGTAAGTTCTCACTTTGGGCCATGGTTTCAGGCTTGAAGGTGGGGTTTTGTTGGGGACCCGCGCTTATCTGCCTGGAATTTCTCTGCCTCTTGCCTCTATCACTGTATCAAATACACCACTTCATGAGTCCACCATAATTTAGGCTGCAGCAATGTTTTATCTTTATTTGGCAACCGAGGTTGTTATTTCTTTGTGAGTCCGTTAATCAATAGAAACATCGGTTGCATGAGAACATGCATTACTTACTTTCACTGCTCAACTCAGTTATTTCACTGGGAAGGAGGAGGAACACAGGAACACATTGTGATCATCTTATTGTTATCTATTAATGTATTCATTCAACAACTATTTATTGAACTTCTACTACACATCAGACACTGTTCTAGATACTAGAGATACAGCAGTGACAAAATCAGGAAAAATATATTTGCTCTCCTATGCAGCTTTCATAATGGTAGATGAAGACCACAACAGCCAAGATAAATAGGTAAAATATATTGTATGTTAGATGGCAATAATACAAATAAAAACAAAGCACACAATGGGGACAGAGGTGATGGAAGTGACAGGTCGGGGGCTACATAATAGCAATTTTAAGTAGACTGACTAGGTAAGTCCACACCGAGGTGACATTTGATTGAAGACCTGAAGGAGGTAATGGGGTGAACTCTGCAGGTGTCTGGGGTCAGGACAATCAAGACGGAGAAAACAGAAAGTGTTCATGTCTGGGGGAGGAACCATGCCAGGTATGTTTGAGGAACAGAGAAGACTAATAAGTGATGCAAAAATGATTGAGAAATATATTGTAGATTAAATAGTGTTAGCAAAGCTTAAAGTTAGCACTAGGAGAATTAAAAACAACTTATACTTTTTTCATCGTGCAGTGAGTTAAAATAAATGAGTTTTCCATAATTACTAGAAAGCAGCAAGGAAATTTCTAATGATATGGCGGAAATGCTCACAAAATGACCTGAATATACAACTCTATATATTATATGACCCCAAATCTATAAAATTATATATCATTTTCAAATGAAATAAACCAGGAGGGAAATTCCGCAAAAGATTTTTCTGAGTTGTAGTATTTGAGAAATATATTTTTCCCTCCTTATTCTTTTTGTATACACTGTTTTTTGTTTGTTTGTTTTGTTTTGCATTGTTTTGTATTCTGTAAAGGAGCTGTATTTTTTTTAAAAAATAGCAATTAAGAGCTAAGAATTTATATCAGACAAACCTCAGTTGAAGTGCTGGATGTATTTACTTACCAACGGTGTTATGTAGGACAAGTGACCTTAGCAGTGTCCAAATATATGAAATAGAGATAAGAATGATTATTATTTTATCTTATTTTATTTATTTATTTTTAGACGGAGTCTCACTCTGTCGCCCAGGCTGGAGTGCAGTGGCATGATCTCAGCTCACTGCAAGCTCCGCCTCCCGGGTTCACACCATTCTCCTGCCTCAGCCTCCTGAGTAGCTGGGACTACAGGCGCCCGCCACCATGCCCAGCTAATTTTTTGTATTTTTAGTAGAGACGGGGTTTCACTATGTTAGCCCAGGATGGTCTCAATCTCTTGACCTCATGATCCACCCACCTTGGCCTCCCAAAGTGCTGGGATTCCAGACGTGAGCCACCACATCCAGCCAAGAATAATGATCTTATAAGGTTGTTTTAGATTATTAAATGTGGTAATGTTGATAAAGGTGTTAGTATAGTATCTGATCTCTCATAAATCCTCAATAAATGGTAACTAGTCATTATTCATCAACAGTATAGCTTTTGTAATCAGATAATTTTTTAAGGGACAGAAAGAGATAAAACCCATCAACTAACACATATATATGTTAAATGATAACTTCTCCTCCGTGAACTTTAAAACAGTAATATTTCAGAGGATTTCTACTTAGAATTCCCTTCACAGTCACTGCTTCTTTAGCAGTTCAAGGAAGATTCTCATTCTGGGTACTAAGAGTATAAATAAGAGAAGAGGTTTATTGTAGTTTCAATAAATGCATTATTTCTCATTTTTAAAGTTCTACATAGCTGCTATAAACAATTTGGATCAGGTATGTTATATGAGAAAAAATAAAGCCAGTGATAATCAGATAACCACTACAATCTGTATGTTTCCTTCCAATATTTTACATTATGTCTCTTGAAAATCTGAAAAATGTTTATATATGTATGCAAGATTTGATTAATACAAAATAACACTTTTGACCTTTAGTTTTTCATAACTTAAATAACAATATGAATATTTTGTCTATGTTAAAGAGAATTTTAAAACACACTAAATAAAATGTACTTAGGTTTAAATGTTAAACATACTAAATAAAATGTACTTAAGTTTACATTTTCAATAAAATTAGAGAGATGAATCATATATTATAACATGACCAGTTCTTCTTCAAAAATTGCTCTTGTATCACCAGACTGAAACAACATTCAAGACAAAGTTTAATTAAATGAGCTTTTCACTGAAATAAACAAGAACCACTACATAATGAACATTTTAATTCACTACATTTTCTTCTAAAACATTTTAAAATGCTAAACATATAAGCAGTGGCAGTGCACTAACCAACAATAATTATAGTCCTATTCGTTGTTTTAAAGTGCTTATTCCTAGGACATTCAAGCCTGTTAGTGTATTTTCAATCTAATGTGCCAAGGTCAAATGCACTCTAGAGATATTTCTTAATGGAATTCTTAGGCAAGTTCATGCTATTGTACAGTAGACTAAACAATTTGATGACCAGCACATTTAGAATACATATTATGTAATTTCAGAGAGCTTTGGAAATGAAGAGGCACCTTCTAAATGCTAAATACTCTCTTTGGTCATTCCTCCTGAAAAAGATGGAAAAAATAATTTGCTGACTTTTCTTCAGTGAGACCAAGTATAGATTAATTGTAAGTGTAAACTTCATTCTTTCAGTAATTGTATCAGTAGGCTTAAAAGTATATACAAAAACATTCAAATGGACTGTGAGGAAAACAAGATAGAATGGCTGGAAGAACTTGGCTGTCATTAATTTGTTAACAATTTTGTGTACACATCAATATTATTACATCATGTTATAAAAGGCAAGCCATCCATTAATTAACTTATGAGTGTGACATTAAATTTCAGAAGAATTTATTTTATCTTATTAAAATAAAGGAGATTTTAAAAAGCTATTAAGTATATTTTAAATAATGCCATATTTTAAATAATGTTGCCCTCAGCCATTTTAATGTTATTTCAGGAATACTCTACTATTTATCAAATTGAATTTTGATGTTGAACACAGTTATCACTCTCTTTTAAAATAATTTTCTTCCTTAAATTCTCTCATTTACTGAGTTTTTCTCATGTTTCTCCATTTATTTGTTCAGTGTTTCTTTCCACATCTTATTTTTGGACTCCCCTCACTTTCCTAACATATTATTGGTGGTTTTTAAAAAACAATATTCTCTTTTATTCCTTAAGCCTCTCACTCAAATATTGGTGTGGAATATCCTTATTTTGTTTTCCAAGTAAATGCAGATAATAACTTAATGTTAGTCTCTTATTCTAGACTCATTCCAATGGCCTATTTCTAATTCCCACCTCATTTTATCCTTGCCCAGTTAGTACACTACTAAGTTTCAAAAATCCTTCTAAAGCATCTCATAAATCTGCTCTGTCTTCTCCAATATCTACTGCTGTAACCATAAGTAAAATAAAGAAGACATGGGCCAGGCACTGGGGCTCATAGCTGTAATCTCAGTCCTTTTGGAAGGCCAAGGTAGAAAGATTACTTGAAGCCAGGAGTTTGAGACCAGCCTGGGCAACATAACAAGACTCTGTCTCTACAACAAAATAATAAATAAAAATATTTAAAAATGAGCTGGGCATGGTGGAACATGCTTGTAGTCCCAGCTACTTAGGAGGCTGAGGCAAGAGGATTGCTTTAGTCCAGGAGTTTGAGGTTACAGTGAGCTATGGTCACGCTACTGCACTCCAGCCTGGGTGTCAGAGCAAGACTCTGTCTCTCTATTAAAAAAAAAAAAAAGGCCAGGTGCCGTGGCTCATGCCTGTAATACCAACACTTTGGGAGGCCAAGGCAGGTGGATCACAAGGTTGGGAGTTTGAGACCAGTCTGGCCACCATAGTAAAAGCTCACCTCTACTGAAAATACAAAAAAATAAGCCAGGTGTGGTGGTGTGCACCTGTAATCCCAGCTACTCCGGAGGCTGAGGCAGGAGAATCGCGTGAACCTGGGAGACGGAGGTTGCAGTGAGCTGAGATCACGCCATTGCACACCAGCCCGGGTGACAGTGCGAGACTCAGTCTCAAAAAAAAATCAAACAAACAAACAAAAAGCAATCAGATCTATTGCCCTAGACAACAATAGCCAAAAGACTTTCTGCAGTGATAGAGATATTCTGTATCTCTTTTGTTCAATACAGTAGCCATTAGGGGAGTTATTGAACACTTGTAATGTGATTAGTGCAATTGACTAATTTACCTTTAGCTTATTTAAATTTAATTAACTTTAATTTAAATTTGAATAAGCACATATGGTTACTAGCTACTGTAATGGACAGCATAGCCCTAGAATATTTTGTGTAGTTTGAATTGATCTCAGATATTCCAGCATAAAGACCTTCCAATCTTTCTTAAAAAGCCTCAAGAAACTGTAGACTTTATTTCACTGCTTAGAGACTACTTTTTTTTTTTTTTTTTTTTTTGAGACAGAGTCTCCTTCTGTAGCCCAGGCTGGAGTGCAGCGGCGCCATCTCGGCTCACTGCAAGCTCCGCCTCCTGGGTTCAGGCCATTCTCCTGCCTCAGCCTCCTGAGTAGCTGGAACTACAGGCGCCCGCCACCACGCCCGGCTAATTTTTTGTATTTTTAGTAGAGACGGGGTTTCACTGTGGTCTCGATCTCCTGACCTCGTGATCCGCCCGCCTCGGCCTCCCAAAGTGCTGGGATTACAAGCGTGAGCCACCGCGCCCGGCCTGCTTAGAGACTATTAATGTCTATTCCTATGCTGCTACTTAGTTCATATTCCATAGGTTCACATGTAAGGTCCACTTTGATCAGGTTCAATCACACTTTTTCAGTCAAGTTTTTATTAATTTAATTCTTGTATACTCTAATCCACCCAAATTAAATTATTTTTATTATGAGTCCATAGCTTATACTTTCTCTGCACTCATAATTTCACTCATCTAGAAATCCTTTGCCCAAACTGCATTTTCAAATCATCTTAGCTGTTAAGTTTCAGTTTAAGTTGCCACTTATTTCCCAAAGCCTTTCCAATTTCTCCTGCTTAAGCAAGCTCCCCTTGCACTGAATCATTCTAGTTATCTATCTTTATTTCTTCTTGACATATATTTATCATTATATAATTTTATAAGCTCTTTGAGGTCATGTTCCATATCTGATTTATGCCATAATCTTTAGCCTTTGGTCCACTGTCTGGCACATAGAACATCCAAAATAACTGGTTATCAAATGAATGGATTAAATAATAACTGAGTGAATGTGGACACTTGAATTTGAAACTTTTATCATCATTATCAGAACAATCCAAGTGAAGGTAATCAAGCCATTAGATAAATATGAATTTAGACATAGGTGTATCCTATGTATAGAGACATGTTATATACATACTCCCAAATAGGCAAGTAATCTCTTCTGTTATAGCTTAATGGTTTGCATACTTCACACAAATGGTTGACATTTTTATATGCATATACAACACTTATACATTGTTGTCTTTTACTTCCTGTAAAAAGTATATAAATTATATTTTTGATTTTTCTAGATAATTGACTCTGTTTTTTCACTTCCCACATGCAAAGCAATCTTATAATTATACACTACAAAATAAAATGTTGTGTGAAAATATTTATTTTAAACCAGAATATTTTGTTAAATTGAAAAGATTTTTCTCCACCATGAGCATTTGTTTGCCATCTGTATACAGTCCATGCAAACTGCTCATTACTATTAAGGAAACTTGAATAGCAGACATCCTATTCCTTGGAACTATTGGATTATGGCAGTTACTAATGAATTTAAAATCTTGGCCAGTTGTGTTGGCTCATGCCTTTAATTCAGGCACTTTGGGAGGCCTAAGTGGGAAGATTGCTTGAACCCAGGAGTTCAAAGCTGCAGTGAGCTATGACTATGCCACTGTACTCCAGCCTAGATGACAGAGTGAGGCCCTGTATCACAAAAATATTTTTTTTTAAATCTGATACTGTATTTAGTATTTTGTGAACTCTCTATTGAGATCCTGAGAAGTTCATTATTTCCAAAGAAGCATGAATCTTAAATAGCAAATAGGTATATTAATAGTATGAACACAATCCCAATGATCTATAACACAACGTTTTTCAGTAACAAACATTGCCTTATTTTGTTACAAAAATCAATAATTTCCCCGTAAATAGGATTAAATGACAAACTGCAGTAAGGATGGCATGAAACAGGGTTCAATTGTTAAAGAGGGTTCACAGGACCAACTATGACAAGGCTTACAAATCTACAGTTCATTGCAGTAAAGGGCTATAATAAGGCAACAGCATTTAGTCAGGATATGGATCACAGCCAAAGGCACTTTCAGAGTAAGGGTCAGAGAAGTCAGGCATAAGCTCCTACTGTCCTTTTGCAAAGACCACATCAAGATGTACCTTTATTCTTAGACCAGGAGCACACTTTTTTCTCATATAAGTAATCACCTATATGTGCACATAAAATCACAGAACAAGAGTCCCAAATGGAGTCTCAGTCAGGATTTCTTATATTCTGATTTTCATGTAGACATATTTCTGCAACATAACCAGCCCCAATGACAGAGCCCTCCAATTCATTCATGAAGATCAGGTGCAAATCATCAACCTCAATTTATCAATAAATAATGTTGACATACAAATCACCCCTAGAACTCCTTAGACCCATAGTTACAAAGCAATACTAGTAGTCAGTATAGTTTGTGCCTTGGCAATGATCAGCGCTGTGCAAGTACTGTTCTTATTTTAGTAAAACAACTGAGAACAATTCCAGATCTGTGGGAATTAACTCTCACATCACAGAAACCAAATAACAGGAGCTATTTCTTGCAACACATACAAGTGACAAAGGATTAGTATTCAAAATATATAAGAGCCACTTGTAAATTAAAGAAACAGAAAGAACAATGAAAAGGAAGAGAAAATACAAATATTAAACACACACACATACACACAAACTCACAAATGATTTAGGAATGGTGTTAAAAATATAACACTCACCAGATTGCCAATTTTTTCCAAAGTCTGTAGAAGAGTTTCAGTAAGAATCTGGGAAGTCCAAAGCCCTCAATATGCTGCCATGGTAGTGGAAAATGGTACAGTCACTTAAAAGAGCAGTTCGGCAAGCTTTACAATAATTAAGGATGTTTATACCTTAAGATTAACTACTCAGTTTGCAGGAATGTATCTTAGAGAAACTAGAAAATGTAACATGGGGAAACATTTGCACAATTATTTAAAACAACATTGTTCATAATCATGAAAAATTAGAAGCAAAATACTGCCTATATATAGAAAAGTAGATCAATAAATTATATATTTATTCAATGAAGTACTCAGTAGAAGTTGAAGTAAATGAGTAGGTACTTGTGTATTAAGAGTCAGGATTGCGATGTTATACAACTCCTGAATTGTGTATGTGTTATTAACACTAAAATTTAAAAACATAAAGTTGAGAGAAACAAGTTTCAGAAAGATACAATAATATTACATCACTTATACAAAGCTTCAAAAGACAAAAATGTGTAACACATTATTTATGGATCCTTACAAATGTAAGGAAATAGAAAACTTAGAAAATATGTATACAACTTTCTGGATAGTGAGTACCTTTGGGGAGAAAGTTAAGAAGCGTTATCAGTGTTTTGTTTCATTTAATTTAGGAGAGCTAAATAATTAAACATGAGGCCAAAGTACATAAGAAAGTGGCAGTCTTTTATTGCAAACATGCGCACACTCTCGGGCGAGGTTCTCTGGTCCTCAGGTGTGGGGGGGCCAGGGAAGTCACGCGGGCGCTCTCGGGTGAGGTTCCCCAGTCCACGAATATGGGGGCCGAAGAAGTCAAGCTGGCTTCTGCTGGCGGCGGACTTTTATGCATTGGTACTGGAAGGGGGAGGGCAGTGGGCGGGATAAGGGCGTGATAGGGGCGTCTCCATAGGCGTGGCCGGGTAAGTTTCGATCTCTTCAGATTGACATCACCTGGCGCATGCTCGGTTGATCTGCATCTTCCCGGGCGCGGGCTGCATTAAAGTTGGTGAGGAAGAACCCGGAAGCAACATGGATTGTGCCTTCTTGTTCACCTTCCTCCATCTTGTCCTTTCTCCCTCACCCAAACAATTAGCTAGAGGTCCAAAAGATTTATTTCTTTGAAAACAAGGACTTAGAGTAAATGTGACACAATGCTAACTAGACTGTTTGGAAAATAAAGTCCGTGCCTCCTAGAATTTGGGTTATAGGTGGACAAATGAAAGATTTGCATCTCAAAAAAAAAATTCTACCAAATAGACAGGGAGACCATGGCTGTCAAACTGCACACTCATCAAAAATAGAAATAATTTTTTTTAATGGAAAAACAATCTAAAATGGATTAAACATGGACTTTATGTAAGGGAACTTGCCTGCATTTCCTCTGAAAAGTATTGGATCCTTCCTAAGATTATTGCCTAGTTGAAGAATATGACCCTAGCCTAAAAATAGGAACTGAGGAAATTGTCTTAAACTGCCAGCCAGAGTGGAGATATTTGCAAAGTTAGGAGTGATGAACTTAAATGGCTCCAGTTGGAATAGTTCTCAATCATTCTCACAAACACAGAAAAGCACTCCATGTAATAATAATTGATATTAAGAATCTGCCATACCTAGAGGAAATCATAAAGGAAAGACATCTGCCATTTAAGCAAAATTTTTATTGATCTTATAGGCTGCCCATTTGGGAACAAGAGTGAGGAAAGAAACAGAAATTTAAGGCAGAGTAGAGATGATGAAGATGAAGAACCACATAACATCCAAGAGTGATATAGGACTGGACTGAGAAAAAGAATCATCTCCTAATTAAATAACACAATGGCATTTTGATAATTATAATAAACTGGACATTTTAATTGTAAAAATGAGACTGTTTATGACTAAATGTGGCCAAAGATCTTTTCATTATTTAATAGTAATCATAAATGTTGTAAGATCTATTGGGGGAACCCGCCACCAATATTTCAACATAGATTCTTTCTATTTTTCCATAAGTGTCGGTCAGCTGAGAAATAAAGAGAGACAGTACAAAGAGAGGAATTCTATAGCTGAGCTACCAGGAGTGACATCACATATCGGTAGGACTGTGACACCTGCCTGAGCCTCAAAACCAGCACGTTTTTATTAAGGATTTCAAAAGGGGAGGGGGTGTAAGAATGAGGAGTAGGTACAAAGATCACATGCTTCAAAGGGCAAAAAGCAGAACTACTAATAAGGGTCTAACAAAGATCACATGCTTCTGAGGGAACAGGACAAAGGGCAAAAGCAGAACGACTGATAAGGATCCAACAAAGATCACAAGGCAAAGGGCAAAAGCAGAACTACTGATAAGGGTCTATGTTCAGCGGTGCATGTATTGTCTTGATAAACATCTTAAATAACAGAAAACAGGGTTTGAGAGCAGAGAACTGGTCTGACCACAAATTTACCAAGGTGGAGTTTTTCCCCACCCTAGTAAGTCTGATGGTACTGCAGGAGACCAGGGCCTATCTCAGTCCTTATTTCAACCACATAAGACAGACATTCCCAGAGTGGCCATTTATAGATCTCCCCCCGGGAATGCATTCCTTTCCCAGGGTATTAATATTAATATTCCTTGCGAGGAAAAGAATTTAGTGGTATCTTCCCTACTTGCACATCCATTTATAGGTTCTCTGCAAGAAGAAAAATATGGCTCTTTTTGCCCTACCCCAAAGGCAACCTTATGGTTGTCTTCCCTTGTTCCCTAAAATTCACTGTTATTCTGTTCTTTTTCAAGGTGCACTGATTTCATATTGTTCAAACACACATGTTTTACAATCAATTTGTACAGTTAACACAATTATCACAGTGGTCCAGAAGTGATGCACATCCTAAGCTTATGAAGATAACAGGATTAAGAGATTAAAGACAGGCATAAGAAAATTTAAAAGTATTATTTGGGAACTGATAAATGTCCATGAAATCTTCACAATTTATGTTCTTCTGCCACAGCTCCAGCCAGTCCCTCCGTTTGGGGTCCCTGACTTCCCACAACAAAGATCTGCCTGAAATTTCATTTTAGGCCATGGAAGAAACAGCCCTACAGCTGGTGTAAAGGGTCAGTGAGATGAACAGACATTTTGTATTTATGCCTTAAAAGATGTTATTTGTACCTTAAAAGGAGTAATTGTTATTTTACATAAAATAAACAGGGCACAAAGAAACATGTATATTCCATGTAGTAGTTGAAATACGGACTTTAATCTACTCTTTGATCATTTTCAGGTATCATTATAATAAACTAGGAGAGGAAGGTTGAATTTCATGATTATGCCATCAACTACTTGATAGATCTAATTAGAATTTCCACAGTTTTTCCTATTTTTCTGCTAATTATTATTTAATACACATTCCAATCCTGTATATTTGTTTTGAGATAAACATCTAGAAAATGCAACACTGGAAACTTAAAAAAGAATTAGGGACTCATTCAGTCATTCATGTAACATAGAGACAATGTGTTGGCTCAGCTTGTTTGTTTATTTATTTATTTATTGGTCTGAATTGTTTAGATAAATTCCTTCATCCCTAATGTTTGAGGCTTTTTAAGTGAGAAACCATAATGATTAATGCAATAACTCTCAGGGTAAACTTCAATAATTATCACATGAGCCTGATGCAGAAATGATGCTTATTTGAGTTATTTGGTTGATGCAATATTGACTGCAAAAGGGTCTATTATATATAACATTAGGTGATAGCTTAGTAATCTTGATATCTAAGTGATCTCTATATCTCTATCAATTTGGAAAATATGAAGAATATAAGGTCATAACATTGATAACTATTAGCATGATAGGACATATCAACAGCTCAATTAACCCAGAATATATGTTCTAAGTATAGGATTGAATTATTAGCAGTAGAATGATCTATACCAAAATATCAACATGGGTTCTCAAACTGGGGACCAGTAAAAGCATTTTATGTCCCATCTTGTTGCACATACTGCCCTGTTCTTCTCCTTTTAAAGACATGCTTCAAGACTGGGACTTAGCCCAGGAGGGTTCTTGGTTTTGCCTAGGTAAGAATTTAAGGATAAACTGGTGGTATTAGACAGAATCTTTTTTTAAATGGTACTGCTCCTTGTGAGGTAGGGCTAAATCAAAGGCAGTGTGCCCAGAGTACACAACATACTGGCTATTGTTAATTTTGTTTATATCCACCTAAACTCACTTTCATTTACATGCAAATTAAGGAGTGGGTCAATGCAAATTGTGCGACTGGTTATTTAGAACATTCTTGGAAGGGGATGATAACTTCCAGGTTGTTGCCATGAAAAGGGGTGTAACTTCTGGGTTGTTAGGGCATTTGTAAACTGTCATGGCACTGGCAGTAGTGTCTTATGCTAAAAAACAATGAGGGCAGCTAGTTATCCCTTTTGTCACCATCTACTGGTTCCTGCTGATTTCTTTACTTTATCCTGTCTGGACCAGATCCTACTTTGCATCTACTCATTCCAGCAGGAACCAGTAGATCATGCACTCTTATCAGTATCACTTTCCCATATATCATGTATACACACATATTTTATTTTTAAATTTCATACTTGTGCCAATGTTCCATTGTACTGTTAATTACAAAAAATATGCAAATATTAGAAATGTAAAAGTTTTGAAATTAAGATCAAATAAGCAGTATTTCCACAAAGATGTTTTGCAAGCGTGTTCAGCCAGGCTAAACTTCATTAGATTCTGGCTTTGAAATTCTTAACTTCTGTTTGGAACAAACAAACAAAAAAAATTCTTAACTTCTGCTTGAAGTAAAAAAAAAATTCTTCTGTGTGAAGTAAAATATATATATATACATGATGCCATTAGTGCTTTAGCATGTGCTGCTCTTAGAAAACGTCATTTTGGATGTCTGATGATTGTGGAATTTGGTAACCAGAGGAATGCATGTCATAGAAATTAGCAGTTCTTCAAAAATAATCCAAGTAGCTGATTATACACTCAGGCATAAATCAAGCACATATTGAATACAAACATATGGAAGGATAGGATAGTGTTAGTGATATGTATTGGAAAAGAAAATATTAAAACAGTTACCTGCCTCTAAGATGTAGAAGTGAACACTATTATAGTGCATTTGTGGGATAGACACATAGGGAATCTTCAGTTACACTAGCATTATTCTAATAATTAATTTTCAAGACAAAAGAAAGGTAGAGCCATTGACTTCTGCATAAAGGAGGCTTTCCTATCCTCTGAAAGTAGGATGGAAATACACTATAATTAACACCTTGTTCAGATGAATGCTCATGGTAAACAGAAGAGTCTGTAACATAGAGGAAGTAGACAGAGAGAAACTTGTCCTGGGTAACCAAACACATGGATTCACATAAATCATGTTGAATTACTCACATGTTTGTATAAACATGTACAGTGACTATTGAGAATAACCATGGTTGTTCAACTTTTGATTAAGTGTAGAGACTGAAAATTCCCTCACTAGAAATTTCATCATAAAAGATAGCAGCCTTTGCAGTACAAATTTGCAAGGAAAGCGAAAAAGAAAAGGGAAAACAATTATAAGACACTAAAGCAATGTGAAAAAAATAAAGATTGTGAATAGGTCCTATACATAATCATTTCTCTGGGTTATTACTGGAGAAGGTTCTGAGCTATTTATTGAAGAGAGTTTGGAAGTTAAAATAAAAATCTGACTGCAGCATTCTGCAGTATTCCTGGAACCACAGCTTCAAAAGAAATAAATCTGCACTCCAGAATGAAGAATGCTATGTGGACAGGTAATCTAGGGTAGACATCAGCAAATTCCAGTAGTGGGTCAAATTGAGTCCATTGCCTGTTTTTGTAAGTAAAATTTCATTGGAACAGAGCCACTTCCATTTATTTATGTATTGTCTGTGACTGCTTTCACAACAGGGTAGCAGACTTGACTTGCTACAATGCAATTCGTATGTCCTGTGAAGGCTAAAATATTTGCTCTCTTGTCTTTTATAGAAAAAATTATAACTTATAGTCCCCTGGAAAAAAAAAACGCTATTAAAATAGTCTCTGAAAAGACCTGTAATTAGAATCAACATATTTAATTATTAAATATACATATTTGCCTTATAGAAAAATAATTTCACAAGCATTTAAACATTTTCTTGATATCCTGAATTTATGTTATATATGTGTGTGTGTGTGTAGACCTATTTGGTAGATAACATAGAATTCATTCCAGAATGTACCTTTGGGCGTTCTCCATCAGTCATCTGGGGTTTCTTTATTCTGTTTGAAAAGAAATTTTGTCTCCAACAATATACCATTTTGATGTTTCTTCAGACATCAGATCTAGAATATATGTAATAAAATTGAAAATTTCTATTACGATTCTTGAAGGTAGAGAAGTAGACTAAATAAGAAACAACATTTCCGAAAGCTTGCATTAGCTGTTTTTGCCCTGGGCTGTTGTGCTATTTATCACACATGAATGACCTGCAAAGGGCACAGAAGACCATACACCATTCAGTTCACCTTTTATTTCAAAAGTAGAGTTTATCTCATGAGAATATCTCAAATCATTTATCTGGACATTTCATTTTTATATTGGAGCTTCTGCTGTCTCCTTAGTAAAATGTTCCTATATACCACTACTTTGCATCTCTCTTCAAGTCAGAATGTCTTTGCATAAATGTCCTTGTCTTTTAATGCTGTTTTATGTCAATAGACCAGAATGATCTTTTTCACAACAATTTTCTCTGTACTAGCTGTTACCAAAATGTTAGGAATTGGTTCTAGGTCCTGTTGCTTGCCAAACAGAAAGCTAATCACTGAGACAATGAGTATTTCCAGGGAAGAAGGCTTTATTTTGGTGCTGCAGCTGAGTAGAATGGTAGATAAATGATATGGGTGGGCTGTGTCCCCACCCAAATCTCATCTTTAATTGTAGCTCCCATAATTCCCACATGTTGTGGGAGGGACCTGGTGGGAGAGAATTGAATCATGGGGGCGGTTTCTCTCATACTGTTCTTGTGATAGTGGATAAGTCTCACAAGAGCTGATGGTTTTATAAGGGGTTTCCCTTTTGGCTTGGCTCTCATTCTCTCTTGTCTGCCACTATGTGAGATGTGGCCTTCACCTTCTGCCATGATTATGAGGCCTCCCCAGCCATGTGGAACTATAAGTCCATTAAACCTCTTTTTCTTTATAAATTACCCAGTCTCAGGTATGTCTTTATTAGCACTGTGAAAACGGGCTAATACCAGGTAGTGGGGCACTGCTGTAAAGATACCTGAAAATGTGGAAGCGACTTTGGAACTGGGTAACACGCAGAGGTATGGACAGTTTGGAGGGCTCAGAAGAAGACAGAAGGATGTGGGAAAGTTTGGAACTTCCTAAAGACTTGTTGAATGACTTTCACCAAAATTCTGATAGTGATATGGAAAATGAGGCCCAGGCTGAGGTGATCTCAGATGGAGATGAGGAACTTGTTAGGAACTGGAGTAAAGGTCACTCTTGCTATACAAAGAGACTGGTGGATTTTTGCCCCTGCCCTAGAGATACAGGAAACTTTGAACTTGAGAGAGATGATTTGGGGTATCTGGCAGAAGAAATTTCTAAGTGGCAAAGCATTCAAGAGGAAGCAGAGCAAAAAAATTTGGAAAATTTGCAACCTGAGGATGCAACAGAAAAGTAAAACTCATTTTCTGGGGAAAAATTCAAGCAGGCTGCAGAAATTTGCATAAGTAATGAGTATTCCAATGTTAATCACCAAAACAATGGGGAAAATGTCTCCAGGGCATGTCAGAGACCTTCACAGCAGCCCCTCGCATCACAGGACTGGAGGCCTAGGAAGGAAAAATGGTTTCATGGGAAAGATGGTTTCCTGGACTGGGTCCAGGGCCCTCCTGCTGTGTGCAGCCTAGGGACTTGATGCCCTGTGTCCTATCCACTCCAGACATGGCTAAAAGGGGTCAAGATATAGCTTGGTCCATGGCTTCAGAGGGTACAAGCCCCAAGCCTTGGCAGCTTCCATGTGGTGTTGAACCTGCAGGTGCACAGAAGTCAAGGATTGAAGTTTGGGAACCTTCACCTAGCTTTCAAAGGATGTATGGAAATGCCTGGATTTGTAGCTGCAGGGGTGGGGCCCTCATGGAGAACCTCTGGTGGGGCAGTGTGGAAGGGAAATGTGGAATTGGAGCCCCCACACAGAGTCCCCACAGGGACACTGCCTACTGGAGCTGTGAGAAGAGGGCAACCATCCTCCAGACCCCAGAATGGTAGATCCACCTAAAGCTGGCACTGTACACCTAGAAAAGCTGCAAACACTCAAAACCAGCTCATGAAAGCAGCCAGGAGAAGAGCTATACCCTACAAAGCCACAGGGGTGGAACTGCCCAAGGCCATGGGATCCCACCTCTTGCATCAGTGCACCTTGGATGTGAGACATGGGATCCCACCTCTTGCATCAGTGCACCTTGGATGTGAGACATGGAGTCATAGGAGATTATTTCAGAACTTTAAGATTTGACTACTTCGCTGGATTTCAGACTTGAGTGGGGCCTGTAGCCCTTTTGCTTTGGCCAACTTCTCCCATTTGGAATGGCTGTATTTACCCAATGCTTGTACCCCCGTTGTATGTAGGAAGTAACTAACTTGCTTTTGATTTTACAGGCTCATAGGCAGAAGGGACTTGTTTTGTCTCAGATGAGACTTTGGACTGTGGACTTTTGAGTTAATGCTGAAATGAGTTAAGACTTTGGGGGACTGTCGAAAAGGCATAATTGGTTTTGAAATGTGAGGACATGAGATTTGGGAAAGGCCAGGGTTGGAATGCTATGGTTTGACTGTTTTCCCACCCAAATCTCATTTTGAATTGTAGCTTCCATAATTCCTATGTGTTGTGGGAGGGACCTGGTGGGAGATAATTGAATCATGGCAGCAGTTTCCTTCACACTGTTCTCATGGTAGTAAGTAAGTCTCATGAGATCTGATGGTTTTATAAGGGGTTTTCTCTTTCACTGGCTCTCATGTCTCTTGCCTGCTGCTATATAAGACATTCTTTTCACTTTCTGCCGTGATTGTGAGGACTCCCCAGCCACGTGGAACTATGAGTCCATTAAACCTCTTTTTCTTTATAAACTACCCAGGCTAAGGTATATCTTTATCAGCAGCATGAAAATTGACTAATACAATAAGTCTCAAGTCCATCTCCCCAAATTTTAGTATAATCATAGTCTAATTTTAGTCTCAAAACCACCTAAAATTAGGGTTTTATATAGCAGGGAAGAAATGTAACCATGTGTGTAAGAAACCATGAATTAGGGTAAGGGAGGAGAGGAGTTCATTGGCAAGAAACAGGTGGTCAATGAGGAAGTCATGATGGGTGAGGGGTCTGGTATTTCATTGTCCAGATGCAGTGACTTAGTGAGTTTCAGTCCCTTGATACTCTTGGGGAGGCCTGAGTGTTGGTTTCCTGAGAAAGAAACTCAGATAAGACAAATATAACTTTCTCGAGTTTTGAGACTGGGAAGGTAAATTTACATGTTTATTCAAAGGAAACAATAAATATCAGTTCTATGAGACAATTGTACTGGTTTCAGATACATTATTTTCAGGAATCAAGTTCTGAATAGATAACATTTCTGTGTGATTGAGGGGAGTGGATATATATATAGTGTCAATAATAAACAACTTTGACAATAAATTTGTAACTTTTCTGTCCCAGTTCAGTTTTAGAAATTTATTCATTTCATGTGCTGTTTGTAATAGATTATCTAAAAATGAATGTGCCACTAGTAGAGATGACTTTATAACACATTTATATGAGTTAATATCATAAATTAGAGTGGTCCTAGTAGAGATGACTTTATAACACTTTTATATGAGTTAATATCATAAATTAGAGTGGTCCTGAGGAACTGGTAGGTGTTTTAGCAGTAGTGTTTCAACAACAATGGATACAAATGGCAGAATTAAGTCCAGGGTACAATGTGGAGCAGGGGGATAATGGGTACTGAGATGGATGGATAGCACAGAAAAGCTAAAGTATTTAGTAAAAATGATACACATAATCTTCCCTACTTTATGATTCTGTCTAGGCCCAGGTCTGCTCAGCAACTCAGTATGCTGACTTTATTTGCTACAAAAGAAACAGAGAGAAGAAAAGAAAGAGAAGGAAGAGGAAAAGGAGGAGGAGGAAGAACAGGAGGAGAAAAGAGAAGAAACTCTATGCCTAAGTAGTTGCTTACTGCTTTAGGAATTTTTAACCAATGGATCCAAATTACTATATCCTATCCTGAGACTGTGTTTTTGCTACCCCCATCCCCCAGCCACTGACCACATATTATCTTCTGTCTATTATTTAATGAAGAGCTTCTTCAGAAGGGTGTTCTTCTAAATGTAACTGATATGGGAGTGCTGGGAAGGGAAGAACGTGGTCCCTTTAAATGATACGGAATGGGGGAAGGGAAGTGCTGGGTAGAGGAAGGCATAGTCCCTGGCTAGGGCTCTACCACCACGGACTTGGTGAGGACAGGAATTTCTGTTTTCCTGCCCAAATGTTGCATTTTCCAAGACCACCCTGGCCTGCCACGCCCCCATCCTGGGCCTATAAAACCCAAGACCCTAGCAAGGCAGAGACACAAGCTGCTGGACATGAAGAGGAGCAGATCGGAGGGAGAAGACACAAGCAGCTGGATATCGAGAGTACGTCGAGAGGAGCACACCGGCGGAAGAGCACACTGACAGACGCCGGCACATGAGCAGGCCATCAACAGGTGGCATGAGGCAGAGTTTGGCTGGGGTAGTTGGAGGAGTGCCAGGGTCGCAGAGCAGCCTGACTCCCGGGAAAACCATCTCCCTTCTGGCTTAACCATCTGCTGAGAGCTACTTCTACTCAATAAAACTTTGCATTCGTTCTCCAAGCCTAGTGTGATATGATTCTTCTGGTGCACCAAGGCAAGAAACCCTGGGATACAGAAATCCCTCTGTCCTTGTGATAAGGAACGGGGTCTAATCGAGCCGACTAACACAAGCTGCCTACAGATGGCTAAACTAAAAGCACCCTGTAACACATGTCCACTGGGGTTTCAGGAGCTGTAAACATTCACACCAAGACACTGCCTTGGGGTCGGAGCCCCACAACCTGCCCGTCTGTATGTTCCCCTAGAGGTTTGAGCAGCGGGCCACTGAAGAAGTGAGCCACGCCCCCTATCTCATGCCCTGGCAATGGGGACAAGGGAACCTTTCCTGTGTCATAATTACTTTGCCAGAATGACTTCTGGCAAAGTTATTCTAATTCTCAAAATTATTGGCTTCAGGCTGCAAAATTTCCCATCAACATGTACAAAATGTGTATACTAACATAGAATGCCATAGGCCCTTGGAAGTGTTTATGCACATGATGATTAAACAAAAGGATGAGATAAGTTAGCTGGCATCATGACAAAAAGCACGAAATCAGGGAGACAATAAGTAGTTAGCTACACTTTGTAATTTTTTTTTTTTTTTTAATTTAGGCTAAAAACTGATTTGGCTGTCTGTAGTAATGAAATAATCTCCTCACCACCAACCCACCCCAATAACCGTTAAATATTTATTTCAAATTGGATAATATTTCTAAGAAATGGATAAGTCTCATGAAATGGAAGGTATTGGTCTTGAAAAGAGGAATATTTTACTTATTTATTTGCACATATATGTCACAGCCTTGGGTAATAGAGGTTCAGTACTACCCTGCAGCTAATCATTGACCCAAAGTAGCAGCTTTGTCCATCAATAAGGCAACATGGTAGTAATGGTCCTTGGCATACAAGATGACTATAGTGGTAGAAGAAGAAATAGAGCATGTGTTTTAAAATCTTCAGAGAGGATGTACTTGATAACAAACATGCTAATATAAATTGTCCTATTATAGGCTGTTCTTTGTTGTCACAGAGAAAAGTCTGCTATTTATGCCTACTGAAAACAATGCTTAGTTGTGCTTTTAGCTATGCTATTTTATCTGAACAGTTCTTTCCTTCTCTTCCTCATATTTTTAATGAAGTCTTAGCAACAAATTGACATTATTAACTCACCGTGCCTTGAGAGCAATTACTGTGAATTCAAATGCATAGTTCCTCAATTTAACATAAAAATGAGAAATATACAAAATGATTATATTTCATTATGCAAATGTATTTTTCTTTCTCACTAAAAAGATTTGGTTATCGCCTCTGCTTCAAATGAAACACAAATGAGGCATGAGATCTCCTGTCGCTTTTTCACAGTTGAAAACAACAATGAGTATTAACACAGTCATTAATATTATATAAAAGCTCCAATTCAGTCATTTATTGATTTGTGTGGTACCACAAAATAAAGAAATAATAACTATTTAAAACAGCTTGTAGCAGAACTGTGATAAAAACCACTTTAGACTACTGGCTTGAGCTAAACATACTAAAGATTTCTTTGATTAACAATATAATCAACAGGTATTAGCTACAAGTTGAGGAATTTGAGCTGCTTTTAATGTTGCTACATGGTTAATAAAACAAGCAGTTTTATTGTGTACAGTTCCATTATTCTCCTTTTCTGATAAAACACTGTCATGAAGTCAACTATAAACTTAAAATTTATACCGGAAAACTTGAAAGCCACTGTTCCTTAGATGTGACCCAAAGTCATAACCCAGGAATTTATACAAAGAATCTATCCACATGAATCTGTTATTTACGTAATTTTAAACTGGTATATTTTTCAGTTCTCACACTGCTATAAAGAACTTCCTGAGGCTGGGCACGGTGGCTCACACCTGTAACCCCAGCAATTTGGGAGGCTGAGGCAGGTGGATTGCTTGAGCCCAGGAGTTTGAGACCAGCCTTGGAAACATGGCAAAACCCTGTCTCTATTAAAAAAAAAAATTTAAAAATTTGCCAGGCATGGTGGCGCATGTCTGTAATCCCAGCTACTCAGGAAGCTGAGGTGGAAAGATCACTTGAGCCTGGGAGTTGGATGTTGCAGTGAGCTGAGATCACACCATTGCACTCCAGGTTGGGCAACTAAGTGAGACTCTGTCTCAAAACAAAACAAAACAAACCAATCCAAGAACTACCTGAAACTGAGTAATTTATAAAGAAAAGAGGTTTAACTGGCTCATAGTTCTACAGCCTGTACCGGAAGCATGGCTAAGGAGGCCTCAGGAAACTTACAATTATGGTGGAAGGTGAAGGGGAAGCAGGCACATCCTACAAGGATGGAGTGGGAGGAAGAGAGAGCGAAGGGGAAGGTGCTACACACTTTTAAACAACCAGATTTCATGAGAACTCACTCACTATCATGAGAACAGCAAAGAGGAAGTCAGCCGCCATGATCCAATCGCCTCCCACCAGGCCCCTCCTTCAACTGTGGGGATTGCAATTTGATGTGAGATTTGTGCGGGAACACAAATCCAAACCATATCATGTCGGCCGGGCGCGGTGGCTCACGCCTGTAATCCCAGCACTTTGGGAGGCCGAAGAGGGTGGATCAAGAGGTAAAGAGATCGAGACCATCCTGGCTAACACAGGGAAACCCCGTCTCTTCTAAAAGAACACACACACACACACACACACACACACACACACACACAAAGCCAGGCGTGGTGGCAGGTGCCTGTAGTCCCAGCTACTCGGGAGGCTGAGGCAGGAGAATGGTGTGAACCCTGGAGGTGGAGCTGGCAGTGAGCAGAGATCACACCACTGTACTCCAGGCTGGGCCACAGAGCAAGACTCCGTCTCAAACAATAAATAAATAAATAAAAGAAAAAGAAAAATGTCACTGTCTTCAAAACGTTAAAAAAGTTACATATTGAAATTTTAATTTCAAATTTTTGTGAACCAATTTTTATTTACATTTATTTTAAATTAATGAAATTTGTTAGAATTCATAGTTTTGTGAACATTCTCTCAGTCTTCTATATACAGTTTGCTCTTCCATTGTAATACAATAGCATTGAATTTCTAATAAGAAACAACATTGAAAAATAATTACTAAGCATATCAAATGAGCAAATGCAATGCCTTTGAATTTAGGTATGTGTATTTTTTCCTTTGTCAAATATAGCATTGTAAAATTGTCTTGGTATGGCAATATGAGATCACTTTGGATACTGTGGTAGACTGGTGGTTCTCAAACAGGAGTAATTTTGCCTCCAGGGGACATTTGGCAGTGTCTGGGGACATTTTTGGTTGTCACAAGTTGGGGAGATATGCTCCTGGCATCTAGCAGGTAGAAGCCAGAGATGCTTCCAAACATAGTATGATGCACAGGATATTGCCCTACAACAGATAATTATCCAGCTCAAAATGTCAATAGTGTTGCTATATTGTGGGTTTAAAAAGCCTGTGGTAGAGCAATACTGAACACAGAAATATATTGTGAGTCACTAAGTAGAGCCACATATGTAACTTAAAATTTTCTATTAACTTTCTGGGTGCAGTGGCTCACGCCTGTAATCACAGCACTTTGGGAGGCTGAGGCGGGTGGATTACGAGGTCAGGAGATCGAGACCATCCTGGCTAACATGGTGAAATTCTGTCTCTACTAAAAACACAAAAAATTAGCCAGGCGTGGTGTCAGGCACCTGTAGTCCCAGCTACTTGGGAGACTGAGGCAGGAGAATGGCGTGAACCCGAGAGGCGGAGCTTGCAGTGAGCTGAGATTGTGCCACTGCACTCCAGCCTGGGAGACAGAGCAAGTCTTCATCTCAAAAAAAAAATTATATTAACCATATTAAAATAATTTTTTAAAAGGTGAAATTATTTTAATGATATATTTTATCTAACCCAATATATGCAGAATATTATCTCAGTATACATTCAATATATTAAATGTTTTTAATTTTTATTATTCAATATTCAATATATTAAATATGTTTATTAAATATTAAATAAAAATATACATTTTTAATACTTTCAGAAATCCAAGACAGTTATGGTTGCTTACACCTGTAATCCCAGTGCTTTGGGAGGACAAGGAGGGAAAATTGCTTCAGATCAGGAGTATGAGACCAGCTTGGGCAACATAGCGACACACTGCCTCTACTACTACTAATAATAATAATAAATATTTTTAAACAAGAAAGCCAGTGTGTATTTTACATGTACAGCACATCCGAATTCAGACTAGCCATATTTCAAGTTCTCAATAGTCACCTGTAGCTAGTGCATTTTATTTACCAAAAAAAAAGGACCACATTTTATTTACCAAATAGATAGTTTTAGCAACAACTTGCTATGTTCCTACTTTTAGGAAGCTTGCCTATATTCCTACATTTACCACTATTCACCCATATGTCACATATAAAAAAAAATATAATAAAGATAATAATGGTCTAAACTGAGTTATATCATCAAGTGTGACTAGTGTTTTTTGTGTATCAAAGGATCTTATTAAAATTAACACTTTACTGTTAATGTTAAATCTTATGATTAACAGTATCACTTTTTATGAGGTCTAGTTACAAAGTCAGGAGGCATATTAAGGGAATGTAGTACAACATCTATTTCAGTTCAGCAATTCTCAAGCTTACAATATCACAACTTTTGGGCTATAGCTTCCTTATTACAGCCCAAAGTCAGTTTGATAAGACTAAAGAATGGAGGTTGCTTTTCTGGAACTCCTGGCCTCAAGCAATCCTCCCACTTCAGCCTCCCAAAGCATAGGGGAGTTTGCTTTTCTAAGAGTAATCCTAAATATTACTTTTCATTTACTTGAAGCAATTCTTGTAAATTAAGATATATTTAAGTTGACTTCTCTCTTTTAATGTTAAGTACACTGTTCCTAACTGGCTGTGGTTTGCTCCCATTTAACATGACACTGGAGTGCTCAGTTGTATTTTCCTCAGGACAATGAGTTTGTGGTTGGTGGCTTAGACACGACACTATAGGTCAAAATACTCCCAATTTTTTTAGCACAATTATTATGTAATTAACTTTGCTCCAGGCAATAAGGCAATAAATTTGAGTTATTGGATGAATGGTCAGACAGTGCTAACTGGAATTCTGATGGAAGATTATAGAAAGTTGGATGGAAGTTCACCTTTCCTTACCCTTTTTCCCCAAAATATATTAATATAAGGTTATCATAAATATAAAATAAACATAACAGATATCATTATAATTGCTACTTTAAAGGAATAAAACACCTTCAAAATAGCATTTTGCTTTGCAGAAAACATAAGCACATTTTTGAAATGATTGATTAATTATTATTGAAAACTCTCATACTACTATATATGGTATCCAGGATGAATTTGAAGAGTACATACTAGTTCATTAGGTAACTTATTCTAATTTTCGTGGTCTTCCTCCCATGGAATATTTCTCAAATGACCAGGAATTATGGGGAATTTCTGTTTCTGCTTTGAAAAGGCAGCACTAACACTTGCAAATTTGAGATGTACCTGATATAACAACAAAGTCTTTCAATTTCTCTAAAACACATTAAGAAAGTTCTTAACTCACAAAAGATGAGAATCTTAGAATTGAAAAGAACAGATTGTCAAATGAAACATGATAGTAGGTGGTAGAATTTGTTTAAATATAGATATCTACTCTTCAATAATTGTTGCTGAAAATGCACCATCTGCTTTAAAACAATAATCATTTGTGGCATATCTTGTTAATATACTCATGCAAAGGAATAAATTTATTTTTGAAAATTCAATTACTTAGACTCATTGATTAAGTGTATTTGGCCAGTGTGTTAGGGTAGTATTAGAAAAATTTCAGTGAGATACATGGTATGTCTTTCTGCCAGGTGGTCCTGTAAGATCTGGTTAGGATTGACTAACTTATTCCTTCAGAATCATTTGGTGCCAAGATATAAGAAATGTCTTGTAAAGGAGAATAAACAATATGAGGCATATTATTGGTCAAATGGATGCCTTAATGTTTAGAATATTCTGGGGGAGATGTATTGTGTTGGAGCTTAGCAAATATCTGCTAAGTAATTTCTGTATATCCGTAGTATTCTTTACTAGAAAAAATGAAATGGTTTCTGTTTTATAAGTATGTAATCAAGAAGAATGGAATAGATGATATTAATTAGCTTTATATTCTAAAAGTAATATTAATAAAATATATTATTTTTAATTTACTGGACAGATTTTGCAACTTTGCAATAATCCTCCACTAACTTTTGATACCTGACTTCCAACACCTATTAATTTTGCTATTCTTTTGCCTATTATCACTTTATAATTATAACAATATTTTACTTTATAAGTAATATATTCATTTTTCACAATATGTAAAACAAAATATGTTCTAGGTAGATAATAATATTAGGTGCTGAATATTTTGGCCTGTTATTTTAAAACTAACCTAAATAGCTTCTCTTCTTGAAAACTTTTAAAATTCCTTCTCAGTTAAATATGATTGATTCTCATTCTGTAGTATGGAAGTTATTAATTTTATCTTTAATTTCTTTGGCATACATTCTTATTTAATTTCACTCTACACCATACTCTTCAGAAGATAAGCACCCTTAAGGGAAGAGACTCTCTTTTATTCGTCTATACAATTTTTATCAAATCTAACAGGTGTTCCATATAGTGGACTCTCAACTAATGTTGGTTTCAATTAAATACTATATATTTCTATTTATTTTGAGATTATGAGTCTCATGTATTAAGGAAGGAATTTAGTACAGAACTCATGTTTCAAAGAGAAAACAGCACGATGGAATTTTCCATTTATGTGGTTGACACTTTTATATTTATTCCATGTGGTGTGTGCTCTTTCTATCACATTTCTCACTTTAATTAGTTGATAATGTCACCAAATGGTTTTGGCTATATCAGAACAGGTATGTGTAGGAAGTAGCTAAAATTCTTTTATGAATACTCACAAATGCCATTTGAGTTTCTAACATAGGCATTAGGGAAAATAGAACATCTAAGTTACTGAGAAAAGGGAAGATATCCTCCCTGGTAGGCTGCAAACGAATGGACATAGGATAAAGTAGTGTTTCCCTTAAGAAACACAGCAGCCTAGTTTCCGTATTTTATATATATGTATATATGTGTATATATACCCACATATATACATACATATATATGCATATATATGCATACACATATAATTACATATATGTAACTTGTCTCACCTTGATTATTTCTCACTTAAAAAAATTTCCAGCACATTCAAGTCTTGCCTACACCTGAAGAGTTGGTTATACTACCGAACATTAAAGAATTTTAAAAATAAATTTATATTACTTAAGCTATCTACAGTAACTACAGTTAGCCTCCAGACATTAACTGGAAGAGACTGGTCCCTCCTTATTAAAATAGAGCAAGCTTGGAGGCACTAAATTTTTATTCTTATCTTACTTCACTTAGTACCTGTATGATCTTGGCAAGATATTTAACCCGTGTCTTGGTTTTCACGTCTATAAAGTTGAAGATTCAGATGTCTTAGGCTTTCATGTGTCTTCACTCTGAATATGTTAGTGTGCAGTTGTGTTTGTGAAAATGACATCCTTGGCTTAATGCCCTCTTATACCACTTATTAGCTCTTTCACCTTGCACAAGTTATTTAGTATGCACAAGACTCAGTCTTGTCATTTCCACAAGAGATATTGTTACTAAATGCCAGGAGTTCAGTCTAGGTCCTGCTGCTTGTTGCGCAGAAAGCCGATCACTGAGACAACAAGTATTGTCATAAAGGAGGCTTTATTCAGGTGCTGCAGCTGAGAACAGATTAGTCTCAAATCTGTCTCTCTGATGCACTAATATTGAAGGTTTATATAGCAGAGAAGAAATGGAACCATGTGTTAGAAAACAGGAATGAGGGAGGGGTAAGAAAGAGGAGATGGTCCACAGGAAGCAGGCCGTCAATTAGGCAATCATGATGGATGAGGAGTCTGGCATCTTATTGGCCAGATGAGATGATCTGGTATGTTTCAGTTCTTTGGTACTATCTGGAAGGTCTGAAGGTAGGTTTCCTGAGAAAGAAACTCAGATAAAACAACTTTAACTTTCTCAAAATTTAAGACTGGGAGGATCAATTTGCATGTTTATTCAAAAGAAACCATTAACATCAGCTTTATGGGACAACTGGGTCAATTTCAGTATAATAATAGACATGTGTTATAATGATTAAATAAATACATGGATACAAAGTGCTTGATATATAAAATTTCTCAAGTTTTAACTATTGTACTGAGGGTATTTCAAGCTAACAAAGCCCTAAATATTCCTGTTGTTTAGTTTTAGAATAGACACTTCTATGTGCAATAATGAATGTAAACTCTCTGGTTCAACTTCCTTAATTGTGTTCTAAAACTAGACATAAAAATAAAAGGAAAATATGTAGTATATTTTATTATATATTCTTTACCGTATGGAGAGATGATTTCTAAAGATACACTGTGTTGAGAGCTAACATTATTAAGCAAAATACAATTTGAGTCACTTTAAAGGATAAGTCCATATAAAATTTTTACTATAGGAATTTTGGAATACTTCAAATCTTTGCTCTTAAGAAGTTTATAATCCAAGTATCAAGACAAGAAAAAAATAATAAAATCAGTGTAATTTCAAAGAAATTGAGGACAAATACAGATATTAGTAATTACTGAACTTTGGACAAAGGATAATATAGTATGTGCTATGGCAATGAGAAGAAGAAAAAAAAAAAAAAAAACGAAGGAGCCTTCAAGAAAACATTGACCAAAGGATGGAATCACAACAAATAGTAATGAAATGGAAGAATAGCATGAGTGGGACATGAATGAAAAAAACTATTATGTATTTACGGACAATGGATGAATTAGTCTGGAGATTTTAAGGAGATAAAGCTAATAAATATGATGAAATTGAGAACTTTTTAAAGTACCAGTTAAAGAACTAAGACTATTTCTTCCCGAGAGGGAAATAGAAACCATAGAGCATTAATTAGCTATCTCCTCTCTGGCAAAAATTCAAAAAACAAAACAAAACAAAAAAACTTTCCAAAACAAGCTGAATAGAATGTATATTAATTAAAAGTGTTTTGAGGGTCAGGTATGGTGGCTCATGCCTGTAATCCAAGCACTTTGGCAGGCCAAAGCGGGTGGATCACAAGGTCAAGAGATCAAGACCATCCTGGCCAACATGGTGAAACCCTGTCTCTACTAAAAATACAAAAATTAGCTGGGCATGGTGGTGCTTGCCTGCAGTCTCAGCTACATGGGAGGCTGAGGCAGGAAAATTGGTTGAAACCGGGAAGCAGAGGTTGCAGTGAGCTGAGACCATGCCACTGCACTCCAGCCTGGTGACAGAGCGAGACTCTGTCTCAAAAAAAAAAAAAAAAAAAAAAAGAGTTTTGGAAATATTTATCTTATTGCGTGCATCATTATCTGACATTAAAAATTCATTCTTTTTTCATCCTCAAGTGAATTTAAAATTTAAATGCTTTCACACAGAGAGGCAGTTTATAACTCTAGACCCAATATGTGGGGTATGTCTCTTTCATTGAAGAGTAAGTGAGATGGTACATAATTGTGTTCATAATATTCATTCCCAAGTGCTAAAGAAGAATTTGACTTAGGGAAATCAATTAACTGAGGACAATGTTGGAGATGTTCCTCATATAGTGAAAACATTGCTATTGTTAGCAGAATAATATAAAAAATACTTATATCAAACAAATTCATCCAGTCACTTAATTTATGCCTTACCACAGAGTAATATGCCAAAAATAAGATAAGCATAATTCTTTGATAATTTCACTGTGATTCCATCTCATAAAATGTAATTTAGCTTTTCTTTTTAAATTAAAGTTGAAATGTCTACATGAATGCAATGATTTTCTCTTCAAGGCAAAAACTCACATTGTGTGTATTTTACGTGTATTTCTACAAGTACAGTAATACTCATAGATATGTCAACAAAGGACAGGTTGGAAATGTAAAATATATACATAAATTGTGTGTGTGTGTGGTTTCTAACAACATATTTTCATCTTTGGAAGCAACGAAAGAAGTATATAATTCACAAAAATATTTATTTTTTTCACTATAGTTTACATGAGCAGAACACATCTGAAATACTATTTTTAAGCAGTATATCTTGACAAGTAAATTGTTACAATCACAAACTGATTAACGTGTATTATTCTTATTATCATCTCTAGAATATATAAATACCACAAATTAAAAATTTTCTTAATATATATGTTGGCACATTACTGTACATATAATACTATCTTAAATATATATACCAGGTACTTTAAAAAACACTTGCCAAAATACTACTGGCTGGCAAATGGTTTTCCATCATAACAAAAGTAAAAAACCAGAAACTTGTTCTATTGAGAGTTAGTAGAATTCTGGTGGAAAATAACATGGTTTAGGAAGTGAATTGAGGGATACTTTAATATCAACTGTGTAATTCGGAAATATGTAACCTTGAGCAGGTCATTTAATATTTCTAAGCTTTAGTTCCCTCAGTTGAAAAGTAAGGTCTAGGGAGTTGAAAAGGTTCAAATATGCCTGATAAAATTAATATTTCACAGGCCAGACATGGTGGCTCATGCCTGTAATCCCAGCACTTTGGGAAGCTGAGGCGAGTGGATCACCTGAGGTCAGGAGTTTGGGACCAGTTTGGCCAACATGGCGAAACCTAAAAATACAAAGTTTAGCTGAGCAGGATGGCATCTCTACTAAAAATACAAAACTTAGCTGGGTGTGCTGGTGGGTGCCTGTAATCCCTGCTACTCTGGAGGCTGAGGCGGGAGAATCACCTGAACCCAGGAGGTGAGCGCTGCAGTGAGCCAAGATAGAACCACTGCACTCCGGCCTGGGTGACAGAGCAAAACTCTGTCTTGAAAAGTAAATAAAAATTAGAAAAATAAAAAAATTAACATTTCCTATAAACATAATCTTATCTGTTATTCCAGTGACTCTCTTATTAATGTAACTAAGGATTTATTTTATCTTTATATAAATAAAGCACTTTCCTTTTAAATCCTTATAAAATGTACACTCTGTTATTTTTAACAGAATCTAAATGGTTTATTATAAAATTTCTTTTAGAACACAAGTCCATGACAAAGCTTTTCCTAAAATATGAAATTTCCATTATGCTAGTTCATCCTTGTTGGTGCATCAAAATATATATATTTACTTTTACTTATATTTTACATATATATATATATATATATATATACACACACACCCACACACATACTTTTGGAATATTAATGTTATTAAGTTAATATGATTTTAACCCTGAAAGTAAACAAGTTAAGGGAAAAAAAAATCAAAACATTTAGAGCCCAGTAATAAATTATATATGTAGTGTTGATTCTTCAAGTTTTGTATGGTATTATGTTTCCTTTATATAATGATGCCACCTCAAAAATCAGAGAAAAAATGGTGAATTTCCATGAAATCAAAAGACATTCTTTTTAGCTTCCATTTTATTAAAATTTAACCAATATTGTTAAGCATTCTACTCTCAATTTATTTATAATTCTAATATTTTCATTTTTCCCTATGATGTTTGGATCAAATATGTTTAATTTCCTCATGGACTAAATACTAATATTTGCAAATACCATGTGAAACACAAAGATAATTTGGTTTTGATGAAGATCTCTACCAATGTTTCAGGATAAAATATTAAATGAGAGGTTTCCCCTGTGTAGATACCCCCATGATGTTGTGAAACATAATTCTTGAATGTAAAACAAATTTGGCATTTTCTGATAAAATGTTGTAAATTAAAGTTATGTAAATAGCAATTCACTATAGTGGAAACGTTGTTAAAATGAATTTTAATATTCTTAAAACAAGAAAATGTTTTTATTTCCATGTAATACATTACAAATATACATATAAAAATTACAAATTACATTTACAAATATATGGAAATATTTGAATTTGGATATTTAGACATTGCAAATATTTCCAAGAAAGGGTCTGACTTTCTGACATTCTGTAAAGGAATGCTGAAGAGAGAGTGACAAGAAGGTTATGAAGATAAATTGGAACTTTTTACAATTGTGTTGGTATTGGGGGAACCAGCCCCCAATATTTCAACATAGGTTCTTTTCTGTTTTCCCTAAGTGTTAGCCAGTCTGAGAAATAAAGAGAAAGAGTACAAAAGAGAGAAATTTTACAACTGGGCCTCCGGGGATGACATCACCTATTGGTAATTTCCGTGATGTGCACCTGAGCTGCAAAACCAGCAAGTTTTTATTAGGGATTTCAAAAGGGGAGGGGTGTATGAATAAGGAGTAGGTCACAGGGATCACATGCTTCAGAGGGCAATAAAAGATCACGAGGCAGAGGGCAAAACTAGAATTACTGATGAGTTTCCACGTCCCACTGGGCACACATTGTCTTGATAAACATCTTAACAGGAAACAGGGTTCGAGAGCCAACAACCAGTCTGACTAGAATTCACCAGGCTGGAATTTCCCAATCCTGGTAAGCCTGAGGGCGTTGCAGGAGACCAGGGTGTATTTCATCCCTTATCTTCAACCGCATAAGACAGACACTCCCAGAGCAGCCATCTATAGGCCTACCTCTGGGAATGCATTCCTTCCCCAGGGTTATTCCTTGCTGGGAAAAGAATTCATTGATATTTCTCCTATTTACTTTCTGCAAGAAGAAAAATATGACTGTTCTGCCCGGCCCTGCAGGTAGTCAGACCTTATGGTTATCTCCCTTGTTCCCTGAAAATCGCTGTTATCCTGCTCTTTTTCAGGATGCTCAGATTTCATATCGTTCAAACACACATGTTTAACAAACAATTTGTACAGTTAACATAATCATCACAGGGTCCTGAGGTGACATACATCCTCAGTTTATGAAGATGACAGGATTAAGAGATTAAAGACAGGCATAGGAAATTATAAGAGTATTGATTGGGGAAGTGATAAATGTCCATGAAATATTCATAATTTATGTTCAGAGACTGTAGTAAAGACAGGTGTAAGAAATCATAAAAGTATTAATTCTGGGAACTGATAAATGTCAATGAAATCTTCACAATTTACATTCTTCTGCCGCAGCTTCAGCTGGTCCCTGCGTTCGGGGTCCCTGACTTCCCACAACATATTGGTAGTCTTTTCTACTTTTCCTATGTATATAACCAGTGATGTGCAGAAGCTGGCCTGTAGCAGTTCACAAGTACTGGTTGTTTACATCTCTCCCCAATTCCATAGCTTGTAATGAGCCATGGAGGGTATATGAAAGAATCAGTTTTTCTTTCTTTCTTTCTTTCTTTCTTTCTTTCTTTCTTTCTTTCTTTCTTTCTTTCTTTCTTTTTTTCTTTCTTCATTTCTTCCTTTCTTTCTTCTTTCTTTCTTCTTTCTTTCTTTTCTTCTTTCTTCTTTCTCTTTCTTTTTTCTTTCTCTTTCTTTCTTTTCTTTCTTTTTTCTCTTTCTTTCTTTCTCTTTCTTTCTTCTTTCTTCCTTTTCCCTTCCTTCCCTTCCCTTCTTTCCCTCCCCTCCCTTCCTTCCTCCCTTCCTTCCTTCCCTCCTTCCTTCCTTCCCTCCTTCCTTTCTCTTCTCTATAGAAGAAAATTTAAGGTAAGTAGATAGGAGTCAATTACTTTCCATATTTGTCATCTTAACTAATCCCAAACACTCTTCCACTACCCACAACCAAAATTCTAATTGATGTAACAAATTAGATATCAAACAGATACATTAAAAGTGGAAGAGAGGTAGCATAGAAAAGAGCAGCCATTAAGGTTGAACAGTTTCCATGTGGGCAGAAATGTTTAATGGTGTTTTATTCATTTCTCTCCAGATCTGGACACATGAAACTTTGGGTTATAACCTCTGGATTCAGGAATAAATACATGCTCTGTTTAGATATATGAAGGGAGAGGATCATACAATTTTGAGGAATAAGAGAGAGACTATTTGATGGCCTAAAATTGTCTAGCCTTCTGCTAGACTCTAAAAATAAGAGGAAGTGTGCTAGGATTTAAAGTATGTGGTATGGGTGGACCACATACTGATAGCTCATTTTAGGCTCCAGTGGTTCTTATCATTTTTGTAGGTCACAGGCATCTTACAATATCTAATAAATTATAAACTCTTTTTATGGAAAAATTCATATGCATACTTTTTTGCATGCAATTTCAGGGTATGTATGGATCATCCACAGAATTCATGTTAAGAGTATATGCTCTAAGCCTTAAGGGTTTCATCTTGCTTGTCATGTAAGACTGATCAGCATATAGTTTTCTGGAAAAAAAGTTGTTTTCTGGAAAAAAAGTAATGATTTCATAAGCTTTAGGAAGGGACCAGTAAGATAACAAGTTGAAACAGGAAGACAAGTAAACCCCAATATCCTTATCTTTATTATACACAACACATATTTTGCTTGTCTTTCATTAAAAACATACTGATTAGGGTGTCCAGGTTCTTAAGATTGACCGTATTGCATCTGAATTAAACTATGTCCAAAGTCAAGGACCATAGTCATCAGCAGCTCTGTTAAGTTACCCTTAAGGATTTCTACTACTTTCTACATGTATATTCCTGACCTTAATTTCTCCTACATTTGGTGACTCTTCCATCTCTCAAATTTATTTTCAGTCTCTTCCTTAACTGTAGGTATCTTCTTTCAGTTTATAGACGTGCATATTTTTTCCTTTATTAATGTAATAACAATAATAAATTTGTGTCCTACAACTCTCTTTGTTTGACAATTCCTTAACTCTCTCAACCCTTTTCACAATGAAATACTGGGTCTTTAGTAAGCCAGTAAACAACACTTAAGGTTTCTCCTCCACAATTTATAGCACACTGGGAAATAAGCATAGAATATACATAAATGATAATCTGGTCATATTTCTCCTCTGCTTAGAAATGATCAGTGATTTATTATCATTTTGGCATTGCTTACAAGGCCATCCAAAACATTGCCTCTGTTCACCTTGCCTGTTTCATCTCACCAAGCAGCAATCCACCTACCTCACCTGGCCAAAATTTACAGAATTCAGAGAACTGCTCTTTGTTGTTCAGTTGGACACATTTTTTCCCAAAGTACAATGTTCTCTAATCCTCTCTCTACCTCTCTTTGCATATGAAATTGTCTGGTCTCATACATAGATTCCTGGGCTTTTTCATGCATGGACTTCTTTGATGGGCTGGTGAAGCCTGTGGATTCTTTCTCAGTATAATGCTTTTAAATGCATAAAGTAAAATACATAGGAAGCTGGTAATATTGAAAGAGAGTTATCAAAATACAAAAATATGTGACATAATTACATGTCTTTCATTAACACAGTAGATAACAAGATCTAGAGGCCGATGTAGTAACTGTCATAATTTCAAGTAGTAATAAGCATTATGTGATATGAAAATACATATGTTGACCAGTTGTGGTGGCTCATGCCTGTAATCCCAGCATTCTGGGAGGCTGAGGCTGGCAGATCACCTGAGGTCGGGAGTTTGAGATCAGCCTGACCAACATGGAGAACCTCATCTCTACTAAAAATACAAAATTAGGCCAGCATGGTGGCGCACGCCTGTAATCCCAGCTACTCGGGAGGCTGAGGGAGGAGAATTGCTTGAACTTGGGAGGCAGAGGTTGCAGTGAGCCATGATTGCACCATTACACTCCAGCCTGGGCAACAAGAGCGAAACTCCATCTCAAAAAAAAAAAAAAAGAAAATACATATATTTTCTAATATTGATATGATGCTGGTACTGTTAATACTATGGTGGCATGTGTCTACATTCATAATTAACTGTAAAATTTGATTAGAAAATGATTGTGTTTTTTTCTGCAACCAAGTTACCAGACTTCTGAATCCTATCCCAGGATATCTGTTGACCCGAGGAACAACTTTATGTCTCTCTTGGAGCCTTCTCTGGTCTCCCATTTTTAGATTAGGTATGCAATCCTGAAACAGTCATAAATTTTTAGTCAGCAGTAATGATTCTACTATAATTATTAATTTAATGTTGATACTTCTAGGAGTCTTAGAGAAAGGGGGCAATTTTTATCTTTTATGAATGTTTTTTCAGCTCCGTTCATACATGACAGAGTATGTGAATGAGTGAAAGAACAAATACATAGAAATTTGTGGCTCACTGATTATTGATTCCCACTCATAGTAAAAGGAAAAAAGTATGAAGACATTTTTATTTTCCTGGTAGTTGTCTGTTGGTCTTTCTTTTTTTTCTGCATAAGTAGAATCATTAGAGATCAATAATGGTAGGCTTTTCAGACATAGCAGTGATAATAGAAATAATTTATTAAGGAACACTCAATCTAACCTCACAATATTCTAAAGTGAAAAATGCATAGCAGAAAAGGCATTCAGTACACAGAAAATTGGATAACTTCTATAAAATCATAGCTTTAAAATCTGTCAAAAAATGCCTATACATTATTCCTTCTCAGGGATCCTCTAAATTTATTGATATCAGTTTAGCTGGACTCCCCATGGACTTTAGCTAGAAGAGAAATAGAGACTTTGAACTTTTATTTATGACTTCAAGATCTTTCTTACTATCTCTTACAGTAATACCTTGGATCTTATTCTACTTCCTCACTTCAGCCATTCTGAGGTAGAGCCAGCACTAAAAGTTGGTGGGTTTGGGGTAGAAAAGTACAGTATCTAATACCAAACAATTGTTTAATAAATAATAGTTTATTTTCCTTTCCGTCTCTACAGTGGTGGTTTCTCCAAATTGTCTGCTTGTACTTTTTCTACTCAGCATGTTTACCAGAACTTTCCTTGCCACAAGATGTGTATATTTATAATAACTAAAATAATATAATACCCATAAAACAGTAGGTTAGTTTAAAATAATTACAATGGTAGCTTAAGAGCCTATCACTGATGGCTTTCAGCATTCCTATTTACTTAATTTTTAAAATAAATGCAGCATCACAAATATTCTTGATGGCACAGCGGAGGTTAAAATATAAAAAAGAAAGAACATTGATGACTTTGAATTAAAAGTAAAATTATATATGATAATGATGCATCTTAAAATCAATGACATTATGATGAACTATGATATATGTATTAATCTGCCTATGGTACTATAAAGAAACACCTAAGACTGGGTATTTTATAAAGAAAAGAAGTTTAATTAGCTCATGGTTCTGCAGGCTTTACAGGAAGCATGGTGCTGGCCTCTGCTTCTGGTGAGGCCTCAGGAAGCTTATAGTCATGGTGGAAGGCAATGGGGAGCCAGCATATCACATGGTGAGAAGGGGAGAAAGAGAGTGAGGTGGGGGAGGTCCCCAACTTTAAAAAAAGTAGATCTAATGTGAACTAACTAGGTGAGAACTCACTTATCCCCAAGGATATGGTGCTAAATCATTCATGAGGGATCCCTTCTCATGATCCAGTCACCTCCCACCAGACTCCACCTCCAACATTGGGAATCACATTTCACCATGAGAACTGGAGGGAACAAATATCCAAGTCATATCAACACACCATTAGTAAAATCATTATTGACCTCTCTGCTGTGAAAGATGGGGATATTAGCAGAAGACTTTTCATCTGTACTTCCTAATAACAATAATTATTATTATTATTATTATTTGGAAATGGAGTCTCACTCTGTTGCCAGGCTGGATTGCCCTGGTGCAATCTCAGCTCACTGCAACCTCCGCCTCCCGGGTTCAAGAGATTCTCCTGCCTCAGCCTCCCGAGTAGCTGGGACTACAGATGCGCACCACCATGCCCAGCTAATTTTTGTATTTTTAGTAGAGACAGGGTTTCATCATGTTGCCCAGGATGGTCTCAATCTCTTGATCTCGTGATCTGCCCTCCTCGGCCTCCCAAAGTGCTGGGATTACAGGCGTGAGCCACTGTGTCCGGCCAAGAATAATTTTTATATTATGTCTACCATAAGCTCTGTGATACATACTTTTAAGTAATAACAATTAAGTTCTTGATTTGTCACCTTAAGACTTTATGTTTCACTTCTCTCTATTGAAAATAGTGAAATTGTCATAGCTATGCTTTCTCATGCCCCATATCATAAATGTTGACTTGTTATTAGGTGGACGCATATGGAAGTGCTCATTTCCCAGATCAAAAACAATCAACTGTTGACAATTTCATATAGCGCAACCTAATATTTATCATTTTTATATTTTTAAGTTTTTATAATTTTAACTTACAGAACCATATTTCACACATAGCCTGAGGGATTTATATACATTTAGTAATTACCCCTTTGTAAAATCTACACCCATTCTTCAATCATCTCATCTTTTCTATGGGCATCTAGGGCAAGTATTTTTGTCTTCAAATATGGAGTGAATCAGCATTTTCTCACATAACTTTTTCTAGAACTTAGTCATATGATGACAACTGGGTTCAAGCAAGGCTGGGAAGTATATTCTTAAGTTGGATGGCAATGTGCCTAACTTAAACTAAGATGTTTGCTTTTGAAATAAAGACGATGGGAAGAGATATTTGAGGACAATTAGCAGTCTCTGACACAGATACTGTCTAATTCTTGATTGATGGAGCTCCAAAATTTACATAATGGTGCTAACATTTTATATTGATTGCTTAAGAGAGAAATGAGTCTATAATTTCTAAGGAACTAGAGGTAATTAAAAAACAGAAAAACAATTATAGCAAAAATCTTGATAAACTAGAAAAGAGAAAAATAAGAGGGAACCTAAGGTGTCAAATTCAAATCACAAACAGAAAACTGAAAACATTATGGTATAAATTGGACTAAACCAGTAATAGAAATTTACTAAATAGTCTTGAAGAGATAAAAATCCATATAATGACACTGTATGGCTAAAAATACAGAGAGAGATAAAGACATGACAGATATTTGAAGTAATAATATAGTCAGGTCATTAGTGGTATAATCAGGAAGGGTGAAATTTAAGTTTAAAATCATTTATTTAGATAGCTGGGAATATTTTGTCATGTTAAATAATATAACCCATTAAGAATCTCTCTCTCTCTCTCCCTCTCTGTTTGTCTCTCTCTCTCTCTGTGTATATACATATATATATACACACACATACACACATATATATATTATACATGTATATATAATATATATTCAATATAATTAGTCATAGAACAAGATAATGTTAAATCAAAATATAAAGGAAAATAGTCCCTAAAAATACAGAAAATGGACAAATTCATAATCATAAAGGGAGTCCTCAATATTTTTCCTCTCAAAAATCAACAGATCAAGTAAATGAAACAGATCAAATTAAAATAGAAATTTTGAATAAGAGAATTAACAAGCTTAATCAAATAGATGCATAGAGAGCATTGTATCCAAGGAACAGTAAATATACATTGTCAAGTTGCTCTGGCACACATCCAAAAAGCAACTGTATTATAACCCAGAAAGAAAATTAAAATTCATTTAAAATAAAAAGAGTCATATAGGTCATTTTCTGTGAGTTCTTTACGATAAAACAAGAATTGAAAAAAATTTAAAACCAAATTATCCATTTGACTTCAAAGATAAAGTTATATTTAGAAAAATATAAACTGTAATGAAAGGCCAGGCACAGTGACTCATGCCTGTAATCCTAACATTTTGTGAGGCTGAGATGGGAGAATCACTTGAGGCCAAGAGTTCAAGACCAGCCTGAGCAATGAAGTGAGACCTCCATCCCTGCAGAAAAACTTAAAAAATTAGCTGGGCATGATGGCACATACCTGTAATCCCAGCTACCTAGGAGAATCACTTAAGAACAGGAGTTTGAAGTTACAGTGAGTTATGGTAGCACCACTGCATTCCAGCCTGGGTGACAGAGTGAGATTCTGTCTCTAATAAATAAATAAATTAATTAAAATATAATGAAAGTAGTATAATAAATAATATTTAAAGCATTATGTACAAAAATCTGTGTGAGGAGCATCAAGTTCAAGATGGCAAATTGAGCACCCACCTTTCCTTCATATTGATCTCCTAACAAAGGGTCTCAGAAAGAGTTATAAAATACGAAAGAAATAATAAGCCCAGAAGAAACCTTTTAAAGTATGTGGTTAAACAACATAGAATTACAGAGAGCTTGTCAATTCATTATGGTTGCCAGATTAACCCTAGGAGCAAAACTGGGTAAAGATAACACTTACAGAAAAGAAATTACCAATTTCACTTGAGAATATATATAGCTGGGCGCAGTGGCTCACACTTGTAGTCCCAGCATTTTGGGAGGCCGAGGTGGGTGGATCATGAGGTCAGGAGTTCGAGACCAACCTGGCCAACATGGTGAAACCCCGTCTCTACTAAATCTGGGTGTGGTGGCAGGTGCCTGTAATCCCAGCTACTCGGGAGGCTGAGGCAGGAGAATAGCTTGAACCCAGGAGGTGGAGGTTGCGGTGAGCAGAGATTGCGCCACTGCACTCCAGCCTGGACGACAGAGCTAGACTCCATCTCAGAAAAAGAAAAAAGAACATATATATATATATATATATACACACACACACACACACACACACACACACACATACACATGCATATACATATATACGTACATATATTTCTGAAATACAATATTGGGAAATAAAATGTAGCAGGTTATTAAAAAGAACAATTATTCATGACCTAGTAGATTTAATCCCAAGAATTCAAGGAAGTTTCACAATTTGAAAGTATATTAATGTAATTCTTCTCAGAAACATATCTTGACTTTAGTCAAGATAAACTATACAAATGTTTCAAAAGTTACTGGAAATGACTGACAAAATTAACAGCCATTTCTGTTAAAATTTATAGCTAGAAATAGACCCTTTTCAATCTCTTAAAAGTATATATTAACAGAAATAGGGAGTAAACGTGCAAGTTAATGAAGCAATACTTAATCTAATCAGTAATACCTGCCAAAACATGCCTAAAGACACTTGAACCATTCAAAATTGTTCTGGATTACAAAAAGTATTTTAAAAGATCAGACATATGGATATTAGAAAGAGATGACACTAACTCCTTTTGCAGAAAATAAATTTCTACATAGTTTTCTGATGAGAAGTTAAATATCATTACAACAAAATAGTTGAGCAAGTCCTCTTGATATCAGATACACACACACATAGACACACACACACCCCAACTGCATTCTATGTATGACCAATAAATCATAAGAAAATTTAAACATAAAAAGATACAATTTACAGTAAAGACCCACCAAATTTCCACCACACATTAAATACTATGACTCTAGTCTATCTAAGCCATAATAATCTCTATATTAACTGTCTCTTTGCATACTCCCTTGATTCCCTGGCTGTATTTTCTACAACACTGTAGCCCAAGTGATCTTTTAAAGCTGAAGTAGACTTTTCTTGTAGCCTCTGATAGTTATCTTCTCACTCAGAGTAAAAGCCAAAGATCTTACAGGACTCTATACAATTATGGCTCTCTTTATATAAAGTCTGTGACCTCATTTTCTGAAACTACCTGCTTAGCTGACTCTGATCCAACCATACTGGCCTCTTTCCTCTTCTTAGAAACTGCCAAACATGCTGTCATCTCAGATACTCTTCCTCTCAGATGCTGTTCCTTTATCTAACTAGAATTTTCCAGTTATCCACAAGGCTTAATCTCTAACCTCCTCCAGTTATTTATTTAAAGATCATCTTCTGAGTGAAGATCTTTCAGGTCCATCCTATTCAGAGTTGTGTTGACCGCCCAAAGTCTCTTCTTTTCTTTAATTTTCTTCCTAACATTCCTCACTGTATATATTCATCCTGTTTATTTCTCCCTCCCCTATTACAAGGATCTAAGGCCATACTGGCTGAGGACTGCATAACTCCACTGGAAGCATTCACATAGATTGCATTACTCCCTAAAGTTGTATAATGTGCAACCTATGCAATTGTATTAGGAGACCCTGCTCTCACAGTGGTAATTCTAGGCCTATAGGGGCATGGATTTTTGCTGAGGTTTTGTTACCAAAATTCCAGGGTTTTTTTCTATGTCCCATTGCTTGCCGCACAGAAAGCCAATTACTGTGAAATGAGTATTGCCAGGGAAGAAGGCTTTATTCAGGTGCTGCAGCCAAGGAGATGGGAGATCAGTCTCAAATTCGTCTTCTCAAAAGACTAAATTTGGGGGTTTATATAGTAGGGAAGGAAAGTAGCTATGTACAGGAACAGGAATTAGAGGTGGGTAAGGAAGAGGAGTTGGTCAACAGGAAACATGTGGTCAGTTAGGAAAACAAGAATTAGGGAGGAATAAGGAAGAGGAATTGCAGATCCTTGATACTGTCTGGGAGTCCTGAGGGTTGGTTTCGTGAGCAAGTAAATCAGATAAGGCAAATATAAGTTTCAAGCTTTAATTCTCGGAGGATCAATTTCTCTTGTTATTCAAACAAAAAATGACCCGTAAATATCAGTTCTATGAGAAAATTGGACCGGTTTCAGTTTCTTCATGTCACATAGGGAGTGAGGTTAAGAGTAGTGGAGGATGAGGTTAGAAAGGTAATGGGGCAATTTTAGTAGGGTTTTGAAGGGCATTGCAAGAATTTGGAATTTACTCTGAGTGAAGTTGGGAAACCACTAATGGGTTATAATCAGACGAGAGACATAATTCAGCTTTTACTTTAAAAGGGGCACTCTGGCTATGTGCTGAGAATACACTGTATATGAAGGAAGATGGAGACCAGTTAGTAGGCTATTGCAGTGAATCAGGCCAGAGATAATGATGGCTTGGATAAAAAGGACAACGCATTGGAGTTGGAGAGTCATGCTCAGTTACTGGATATAAATTGAAGGTAAGAGCCATTAGGAATTGGTGATAGATTGAATGTGAGGTACAGGGTGAAGTCAAGGATGATCATAAAGGTTTTGGGTCTGAGCAACTATAAGCCGTTGCTTATACTTGGAACTATAAGAGATGGAAAAGACACCAGGAGAAGCATATTTGTGTTGGAGGAGAGAGCATAGTTTGGCTTTGGATATATTAGATTTTATATTTCTTTCAGACCTCTTATTTATATATGTGACATTAGAGTTCAGGGAAAGGATACAAGCTGGAGACAGAAATTTGTGATTTACCAGTTTATAGATGGTTTGTTTTATTTTTGATTGTGATAAAACCACATAAAGTTTAACATTATAACCATTTTTAAGTGTACAGTTCAGTAGTGTTAAGTATTACAGTTGGTTTTTAAGTCATGATCACAGATGAGATCAACAAGAACATAAGTACAGAGGGCAAAGAGAAAATGCCCCATGACTGATCCCTGGGGTAATTCAGTACTGAAAGGATGAGGAATGCCCAACAAAGTATACAGAAAGTGAAGCCACTAAGAGGGAAAACAAAACCACGAATACAGGTGCGCTAAAAGCCAAAGGAAAAAATAGTTTAAAAGTGGGAGTAGTTATCAACTGTGTCACATGCTGCTACATCTTCAAGACAGATCAGCACTTAGATTTGTCCATGTGACATAGTACTGTGGAACTCATTAGTAACAGTGGTAGAGTAATATATTGGACCCAATTATTTACCTCTGTCTCTATCCATGCCCTTTGCCTTGTGGCTTTTCTGTTTTTCCCACTATAGGCAAAATATACTCTAGTTCCTGATCTTGGACTTAGCCTTGTGACCTGTTTTGGGTGATGGAATGCAGATAGGAGTTCTAATGTGCTAGTTCCTAAAGAGGTATACTTATTTCCATTTTTCTTATCCTTCTATATCACCATAAGAAGGACAAGGACTGGCTAGAATGTTGGTTTAAGGAAGATGAGACACCCAAGAGACAGATGCAGACCCAATAGTCTAGAGCTGACCAACCAACTACAAAACTCTATGAACTGACTCTTGGACAAACTGTCATTGATGGATGAGTACCAGAGAGAGTATTATTTGTTACATAGTTGACCGATATGGTGACATTGACAAAAGCCACATTGTTGGAGTGATGAGTGATGAGTGAAGAGCCTTATGGAAACAAGTTGAAAGGAGAAGGGGAAGAAAATAATTGGGCATAGTGAATATAGCAACAATTCTGTGCAGATTTCACAATTTTCCATTAGAGGATTACATTAAATGAGGAAGTATACACAGAGAGATATAGAGTAAAAAATGATTTTCCTTTCGGATGACAGAAATCCCAGCATCTTTAAATGCTGATAAGAATGATCCAATAGGGTATGTGTGTGTGTTGGGGGATGCTGATGAGGGAAACAGGATGGAGAATCACTCCAGTCATTCTGGGGGATGTTATACACAAAAGCGCATATTTTAGCTTAGGAAAACTTCAAGTTCAGGTTGTCCTGATGTGAAAATCCACTCATTTTCTATTAAAATATGCTGTCAAACTTCTCTCTCTTTCTCTGAAAGCAGTAAATGTGGAACGGGAGTGGGAAGATATGTAGTAAAGCCAATTTAGTGGAATGATAATTTAAAGTCCAGAGATCTTCCCATGGTGTGCCTTTAATTAGATGCATGATCTCAGGCAAGTGCCCTAATTGTTTGTGTCACTTTGCTTCTTCATCTATTAAAAATTAATTGAGAGATGAGTTTTAAATTTTCCTCATCTAGCTCTAAAATAGTATTATTCCAAGACCCAACAATTATGCTTCAAAAGAGACCCTCTGAGAGCTGTTGCCATCATTATGTAAGTATGCTGCTTATTGGCATTCTCCTATCTAACGGATCTGAAAATGCCTCTTTCACAGTAACATCCCAAACTCACCTAAAGTCAGATATTTTAGAATATCTGACATCTGCTTAGTCTCCCAAGGCTGGCAGAATGGATTGAATAATAGTTATTTTAGGATGTAATTGCCGCACTGTTAAAAAATAAGCCCCTCTGCAACTAAATACTGTCACATTTCTGAGCCACTTATGTAACCAACATGATTTATCCAAAGAAAAGAGCATTATTTGGGGAAACATTTAAAAAGTCATTGCAAATGGTTTTCATTACTAGCCTGCTGTGCTGTAAAAGTGCAATTCTCCCACTTATAAGTATGGACACATAGAGGGGAACAACACACACGAGGGCCTATCTGAGGGTGGAGGGTGGGAGGAAGGAGAGGAACAGGAAAAATAACTAATGGATACTAGATTTAATACCTGGGTGATGAAATAATCTGTACAACAAACCCCCATAACACATGTTTACGTAACAAACCCGCACATCCTGCACGTGTACCCCTGAACTTAAAGTAAAAGTTAAAAAATAATAATAAAATATCTGGCCAGTGTGGTGGCTCACACCTGTAATCCCAGTACTTTGGGAGGCCAAGGCGGGTGGATCACCTGAGGTCAGGAGTTCAAGACCAGCCTGGCCAACATGGTGAAATCCCGTCTCTACTAAAAATACAAAAATTAACCAGGCGTGGTGGCACATGCCTGTAATCCCAGCTACTTGGGAGGATGAGGCACAAGAATCGCTTGAACCCTGGAGGCGGAGGTTCCAGTTAGCCAAGACTGCAGGGCCACTGCACTCCCGCCTGCGTGACAGGGCAGAACAAGACTCCGTCTCAAAATTGAAAAACATAAAAAATAAAAGAAAGAAAGTTTGTATAATTTTAAAGATTATGGATAAACTAAGTTTGGCATGGAATGCTAACTGGAATTGAGCCCTGACAGTGCATATTAAAATCTTCAGTAGTCCACAAATTAAGAATTATAATGCTCATATTACCTCAAGTTTGACATAGATGTGGGTGGGTATGTTTATGTATGTGTTTGTATGTGCGATATATGGATTTTTGAGGTATATTTCAAATTACCTTTCAATTAAGTTGAAAGAGAAATTAGAATAGCAACTGTATTCTAAAACTTAAAGTCAAACTATTATTTTTTAAAATTCAAAAATGACTAGTCAGAAGTGATATTATTTCACCTAACTAGTAATTTATTGTTGTTATACAGCCAAATAACCTGCTAAATGATATAGTCTCCAAAATCTGTTTGGGTATCAGGCAGTGACCAATGTTACAATACTTGTATACCAACAAACAGAATTAAAGTACATCATATAACATGAGGTAGCAAAGCAAAACATGTTGCTTTGCTAACATCCTCTGAAGACATAGGATGGGCAGTCTCACTGAGATTCATTCACACTGACTCAACGTTGAAATGTCAAATACGTTACACAGGATGGCCCATCACTTCTTTCAGGTTTTGTAAATAAAAGATTAAGGAGGAAGGTAACACTAATTGACAGGGAGGTAATTTACTATATGATGGTCTGTAAATAATTTTTAAAAAGCAAGCATCCCACGAAATCTCATTCTTTTTAATTAGATTTCCTGTTTCTTTGATAACTTATGGAATTGCATCATAGATGCAGCCTCAGTGCATCCATTAAAAATAATCAGAGGGTTAGAGTTAGCTATTTTTTTGTCACTAAAAGACCAAGCACTAGTTTTTAAGTAAATTAAATATCTAGCAACAAATTAGTTTATCATATCATTAGTCTCTGCATTTCTACAGTAACGCATGACTGAACTTGACTTAATTTTTTTTAGTTTCATGGCCGGGCAGATGGCTCAGCCCTGTAATCCCAGCGGGTAGATCTCTTGAGGTCAGGATTTTGAGACCAGCCTGGTCAATATGGTGAAACCCTGCCTCTACTAAAAGTACAAAACTTAGCTGGGCATAATGGCACACACCTGTAACCCCAGCTACTTACGAGGCTGAGGCAGGAGAATTGCTTGAACCTGGGAAGTGGAGGTTGCAGTGAGCAGAGATCGCGCCACTACAACAGAGTTAGAGTCCGTCTCAAAAAACAAACAAACAAACAAACAAAAACAAAAACAAAAAACCCAATTCATTATTACATTAAACTGTTGCAGTTCCTAGGCTATGTTGCCTCCTTCTACATCTTTTCTGCTGTTGCTCTCATTTTATGCCAAATATATGCTAACTAATAGATGATAGAGCCAGGACTATTTAAACCTAGGTCTACTTCCTTCAAAATCGCATTCTGTTGCCCCAGATTCTCTTTAAAAAGTACACTGTGAAAACAAGCATGGGGTAAGAATATATAATTGTAACTAGTCAAATGGATATATAAATATAGATCAACTGCTAGATAAATTGACAGGAAGATTTGTTATATACTATGGGTGGATAATGAAGCTTTACTGATAATTTGTGTGTGTGTGTGTATGTGTGTGTGTGTGTGTGTGTGTGTGTGTGTGTATATATATATATATATACTTTTTTTTTGAGACAGGGTCTCACTCTGTCACTTAGGCTGGAGTGCAGTAGCATGATCATGGTTCACTGAAGCCTCATCCTGCAAGGCTCAAGCGATTCTCCTACCTCAGCCTCCCAAGTAGCTGGGACTACAGGTGCACAACACTGCACTGGACTAATTTTTGTATTTTTTGTAGAGATGGGGTCTCACCATATTGCCCAAGTTGGCCTCAAACTCCTGAGCTCAAGTGATCCTCCCACCTCAGCCTCCCAAAGTGCCGGAATTACTGGCATGAGCCACCATGCCAGACCTAATTTGTATAATTTTAAAGTGAATCAAGAAACTCAGTTTGTCATAGGATGCTAATCGCAGTTTCATCATATCTTTAAAGTTTTAAACATAAGATATTTACCACATAGTGTATCGACCATAGACAGGGGTAAATAATAGGCAAATCTCAGTTCAAATCCAAGCTCTGCTACCTACTGCCTATCTGAACTTATCAAGTAGCATAACTCATATGAGTTTCAGTTTCCTCATTTGTAAAATGGGCATGTAGAATATATTTTCTCAAAATATGCTTGAAAATATTAATTATAACAATGTATACAATGGCTGGGCAGTGGGTCACACCTGTAATCCCAACACTTCGGGAGGCCGAGGTGGGCGGATCATGAGGTCAGGAGTTCGAGACCAGCCTGGCCAGTATGGTGAAACTCCGGCTTTACAAAAAATACAAAAACTAGCTGGGCATGGTGGTGCACGCCTGTAGTCCCAACTACTTGGAAGGCTGAGGTAGGAGAATCGCTTGAACCCAGGAGGTGGAGGTTGCAGTGAGCTGAGATTGCGCCACTACACCCCAGCCTGGGCAATAGAGGGAGACTCCGTCTTACAAAAAAAAAAAGCATACAATGTGTCTGGTACAAGACATATTTTCTATAAATTTTCATTAAAAATAAATAATGCAAACTAAAGTCAGACAGTTAAGCAGAATGTCAACCCAAATGCTATGATAATAAGTCTTTCTTCTCTTTCTTAAGTTATTGTCTTTTGAATTGATTTCTTACTCAACATATGAAGACATGATACTTTGATGCATGAAATATTTACTGCAAAAAATCTGTTGTCATTTATGTTGAGGAAAAACAGTTCATTCTCTTCATTCACTCTCAAGTTATGTACATTTCCTCCTGCCCCTCTCTGGGCATATTCCCCTTTCAATGATGAATATTTGTCATTCCATAATTAAAGAAGTTCCAACACCGATCATAGAACTTGAATAAACTGCAAATGACTACAGAAGAAATAAAAACTTTTAAAAACATTTTTCCCCTTTGGGGACAGGAAACTGTGAAAGTAAGCTTCAGTAGGGAGAGAGGACAGAGACAATGGTCCCATGTCACCACTAACAATGGAAAGGACAAAACAGGCTAACAAAATCAAAGATATATTTTCCTATATCATCATTAAACCTGTGGGTCAGTCACTTTAATTTTAAAGCATCTTATCAATTAGTTACCAGATTTGTTCATCAGCAATGAAGAAAGTAGGACATATATAGAGAGGTTACTATAATAGATATTTCTTTTGAGAAGGAGCTCTGATGACCCTAGTATATAAGCAATATGGAAGATTAACTGCTCAACCCTGATACTCTTTCTCTGATACTGAAAACAGAAGAAAGTCATTTTCTTAAGGCAGCCCAATGCTTGGAGTAGACAAAATCAGAATAATTTAATATCTGAAAGTCTGAAAATCAATTTTTGGGTGTGAGATAGTTAGAGACTTCACTGTCTTTTAAACAATTGAATACAACTATTAAATGGAGCAGGTATCAACTGAGTAATTGCATAAACTGGATAATTATATGTCAACTGCTTAATGACTGATTGCATTATTTCTGGTACAGTGATAAAGGGTAATTAAATTTTTTTTTTCCTTTCTAGATGAAAATGTAAAAACAACAACACTAACCTATCTTTTCAGAGCAAGGCCAAAAATGGAAACAGTCTATAATTATTCTAATCTACATTTCATTACATCTTCAGTGCCTAGCACAGTGTCTGGCAAATAGTCAATATTTTTAAAATGTATGTTCATTAAAGTTTGTTGGATAGGTTACAGGATTATAAAGTGTTTACTCACTTTTAAAGATATATTTAACATAATTCTGTATAAAATTCAGTTCTGGGCAACAGCAGCTATGTACGAATTTTGCAGATAGACTTAATGAACCTCTGGCGTTTCATAGACATTATCACTCATTCATTACATTGAAAGCTAATATGGTGAAACTCCATCTCTACTAAAAATATAAAAAGTAGCTGGGCGTGGTGGCGGGCACCTGTAGTCCTAGCTACTCGGGAGGCTGAGGCAGGAGAATCACTTGAACCTGGGAGGGGGAGGTTGCAGTGAACCGAGATCGCGCCACTGCACTCCAGCCTGGGCAAGAGAGCGAGACTCTGTCTCAAAAAAAAAAAAAAAAAAAAAAAAAGTATGTATTTAGTGATAGAAATAAAACTGAAACACAGGAGTAAAACATAATTCTCTTGTGGTACCTTTGTGAAAACTTGTGTAAATAAAGAACACATTTAAGTTAAAAGCACGCAGAACCTTATGAATAAAAATGTCAGTCATTTTTCCCTATTCCAAGATGCAATTCATGTTTTTGTTTGTATGTTTCGCTGCCAATTGAATAAACATTTTGAAATTTCACAGTAATGTTACTTTTGAAATTCAGCAACATGTTCTTATGAATCTAGATTGAATGTCTTTATCAATTACTCATCAACTATAAAATATGCTTTCCCTTTCAACTTGTAAATCATTAGTCTTAAATTACTACAATGAAACTATTAAGGAATAGTTTTTACCAAGTGGCCAAAGTAAGAATCAGGGGTCTTTGCTGTAGCTGTGGTTGTTATTGTGCCATTGTTTATTTTATTTGTTCCCTGAAGGGCAGAATATGAGTAGAGGCTAGTCAATGCGTAAGAAAGCAAAGAGGATCATTTGTATTCTCATTAGTGAATTGTCTTTCATATGGTACTTTTAGCATCCAAATCAATACTCTGAGTGATATAGTTTGTTAGGGACTTAATTAAAACAACAAGTTTAGGGTGGGAGTGCTGGCTCATGCCTGTAATCCTAGCAATTTGGGAGGCCAAAGGTGGAAGATTGCTTCAGGTCAGGAGTTTGAGACCAGCCTGGGTAAGATAGCAAGACTCCACCTCTACAAAAAGTAAAAAATTAGCCTGGCATAGTGGCGCAGGCTTGTAGTCCTAGCTATTCAGGAGGCTGACTGAGGTGGGAGGATCACTTAAGCTCAGGAGTTCGAGGTCACAGTGAACTATAATAGCACAACTGTACTGCAGCCTAGGAGACAGAGTGAGACTCTGTCTCTATTTATGGGCCATGAAAAATAGAATTATATTTCCATAATTACTACATATATTTATTTCTTTTGATGTCACATAGTCTGTTTTTTCTCCTTAGGAGAAGAATATTTTCCTTATGCTTTCCTCTTACATTTTCTGTTAACTGGAACAAGTGTGAGATTTTATAATCCCTAGCCACGGTTAATAGACAATGCTATATCAACCATTTTACATGATAATAATCTCTTACAATTTATTTCCTTCTACATATGTAGAGCTAATTTAAACTATCAATGACAAGGTATTATTTTATGATACCACTGTCCATATTAAATTATTTGGACAAATGTAAAATTCATTTTGAAACACAAATACTTTATGATCATATGTGATAACTGTTTTGTTTTGTTTTGTTTTGTTTTGAGGCAAGGTCTCACTCTGTAGTCCAGGCTAGACTGCAGTGGTGTGATCATGGCTCACTGCAGTCTCTACCTCCTGGGCCCAAGTGATACTCCCACTTCAGCCTCTTGAGTAGCTGGGACCACAGGTGTGCACCACCACACCCAGCTAATTTTTAAATTTTTGTTTTTGTAGGGATGGCGTCTCCCTATGTTGCCTAGGCTGGTCTTGAACTCCTGGGCTTGAATTATCCTCCTACCTTGGCCTCCCAAAATGCTGGGATTAAAAGTGTGAACCAGCCATATGTGATAACTTTTTTAATCAGTAATTTTAGCAAGCAGAAAGCAAAAATGAGAACAATGGTGATGAAGGTAAGGATATATACATGTATATCTCACAATTCTTAGAATACTTTTCAGATAAACAATGTATGTATATATTTATACAAACACATATATACGCAGGTACATATTTATCTAACATTCTGTAGAAAAAAATCTTCTCATCCTTACATTTCCCTAAAATTTTAAAATATTAGTTATATGTAAGACGCAAGTATATATCCACTTTGAGTATAACCTACAATATATATTTTATCTTTTTCATTTTATTATTGTTGTACACATTTGGTATTCATAACATGCTCAACAATAGAATTATAAATGCATTCCTTATATCACAAAAATGCAGAATATCAGTTACTGGAAATTATGCATTGCTTCTGAAATTAAAATGTTTATTGATTCAAAAGCTAAGAACTTAGTTAACAAATAACTAAAGTAATAGAACAAGCTTTTAAAATACTACTAATCAGAACAGACACATAATGCTGTGCATGACTATGAAATTTTTACTCTTTTAAAGCACAAAATCTCTTACATAGATTACAAACATGTAAAGAATGCTATCCAATCACACAGAAACAAAATTAGAGGTTATAACATAATAAACATCCACAGTAGTTACTTGATTATGTGTTGTGTAGTAGCTAATGACATTGCAACTGTACGTCAAACCTGTTATTTGAAAGAACTAGCAAGGTTTTCAAGATTGCTAGAAGAGTGGTTTAAAGAATTAGATTTTTATTACATACGAAAGGCTAAATTTGACTTTTGTTTACACACCAATAGAGATTAAATATTTCTCATAAATGAGATGAAAGTCAAAGTAACTTTGAAAATAACACCATAATTGCTTGACCACTCCATTCGTTATAAAGATAATAATTGTTTAGGTGTATGAAATTAAATTTATTTAGTGAAAAAAATATGCTGTGTTCTGTGGATAGTAAAGTTAAAAGAACATTAAACATTTCTGGCTGGGCTTGGTGGCCCACGCCTGTAATCCTAGCATTTTGGGAGGCTGAGGCAGAAGAATCATTTGAGCCCAGGAGTTCAAAACCAGCCTAGGCAATACAGTGAGCCCTTATCTCTGCAAAAATAAGAGTAATAATAATAAATAAAAATAAAAAATAAAAAGTAAACAAACATTTGCATTGTCCAGGATCAACAGACCTCTTCAGCATAACTGAAGCCCAAAGAGGATATTGCAATATATCCTCTCTTGTTATTTTTAGGCTTGTACTTGGTATTACTTTATGGTTGTCCTTGATGTTCTTCACCACTGACTTTGTATCTTGAGATTGGTACACAAGGCACACTGTAAATCAGCGAGTATGTGTAGAAGTTTCAGGGAATTTAAGAGTGCAATGGGTTCTGGATATTAGCCCTTTGTCAGATGAGTAGATTGCAAAAATTTTCTCCCATTCTGTAGGTTGCCTGTTCACTCTGATGGTAGTTTCTTTTGCTGTGCAGAAGCTCTTTAGTTTAATTAGATCCCATTTGTCAATTTTGGCTTTTGCTGCCGTTGCTTTTGGTGTGTTAGACATGAAGTCTTTGCCCATGCCTATGTCCTGAATGGTACTACCTAGGTTTTCCTCTAGGGTTTTTATGGTATTAGGTCTAACATTTAAGTCTCTACAACCTCTTGAAAAACTATAGAGATAAACATATGCATAGCATTACGACCTAGCAATTCCACCCCTCACTATGTACCCAACATAAATGCATACATATATTCACCAGGAGACACATATTAGAATGTTCACAGCAACAGTATCTTCTAACATCCAGAACCTAAAAACCCAAATATCTGTCAGCTTATGAATGGATAAACAAATTGCTATATATCTACCCAGAGGAAATGCATTTCTGGTACATACAACAACATGGTGAATCTCAAAAATACGCTGAGCAGAGAATCCAGACACATAAACACATGCACATGATTCCATTTACACAAAGTACAAAAACAGGCAATAATAAAATGGATGATTCTCATGAATATGATGTGGAGCAAAAGAAGCCAGACACAAAAGAGTATATACAGATGATTCCATTTTCATAATGTATAAAAAGGCAAAACTAATCAATTAGAAGTGTATATAACGTTTACTGTTTGGAAAAGCTAGAAGAAAGGAGCACAGAGGTGGTTTCCGGGGTGCTCGTAATGTTCTGTTTCTTGATCAGATGAATATTTATTAAACTGCATCCTTATGGTAAAAAAAAAAAAAAAAAAAGAGTGCAATGGGGCAGTGAGGCGTGAAGTTTCAGAGGTTAGAGGAATTGGTATCACAGCAGAGATGTGGAGAGAGGATGGCAACAGCAGTTTTGTTGGTGGAGAGCATCAGTAGTATCTTCAGTGGACCACTTCTGGGGCACAATGTTGACTATATCTTTTATCCCTCAGTTTCTGTTCCCAACTGCTCTTGTAGCATTCCAGGGAGGCGTGTGAATGATCAGATTCTCTTCAAATAAATTATTTTTCTGCTTAACGTAGGCAGGATAGGTTTCTGTTGTTTGCAAACAAGAATCTTTACTGGTATTGCCTCTTTATTTTCTGAGTTATCTTTTTCTGTTTTTTAATTTTTTTTTTTTTTTGAGACAGAGTTTCGCTCTAGTTGCCCAGGCTGGAGTGCAATGGCTCTATCTTGGCTCACCGCAACCTCTGCCACCCGGGTTCAAGAGATTCTCCTCCCTCAGCCTCCCAAGTAGCTGGTATTACAGGCATGCATCACCACACCCAGCTAATACTGTGTTTTTGGCAGAGAGGGAGTTTCTGCATTTTGGTCAGGCTGGTCTCTAACTCCCAACCTCAGGTCATCTGCCCACCTTGGCTTCCCAAAGTACTAGGATTACAGGCATGAGCCACAGCGCCCAGCCGAGTTATCTATTAATTTAATTCTTAATTGATCATGTAAATCTTATACTGCTCTTTGATAAACATTAACCTTACCAAATGTATGGGCATGCAATGGCTGACCAGGAGATTTTGACCCTATCAAATCATTACTGAAGAAATAAAAGAGTTCATGGATGCTGGGAAATAAAATTCAGTGACCAAAAATATTATATTTTTCATCCTTACATGGAAGAATGACAATTTCACACAAAAAAGAGACTTGAGTATTGAGATTGTGAAAAACCTTACCAAAATCTGACAGAATATTCATGTGTAAAACATTTCCCACACATAACTTAAAAACATTTTCATAATTAATTATTTATTAAAAGACATTGTGAGGTAAATCAGAAAACAAGAAACTCCATTTTCTGGGCCATTGTGAGAAATCAATCTGTTTTAGAGTTTTAATTAGGCTATAATGCGTTAGAGTTCAAATGTTCCAATTAATATTGGTTCCTCCTAACCTATGGTTTCCTGCAGTTCTCTTATAGCCAATTGCAATTCACAAAAGCTAACTCTTCTGAATCAAGATAATGAATGAATAAATAAACAAACAGACACATCAACAAGTGCTTCCTCACAATATAAAAATACTACTCGTAAAGATACCACAATCTAAATATTACCATTTAAAACTAAAATCCAATCTCATGATAAATACACTGTGTACTCCAAGGAGTCTTTAATAAAGTTTTATGGAAGTTTTGTTTCATCCATAGCTGATTCCAGTCTTTGTTGCTCAGCAACTACCTGCCAGATCACATTTCCAAGCTGTAATATAACTAGCTCCCTGGAGAGCACTTCAAACAAATGGGAGTTTTCAGCCACTTAATTCAATGCCCTTTACACAGGGATTGCTTTAGGGACCATGAGATTTGGGATTTAGAATGCCCCAGGACCCCTGTTAGGTCTCAAGATTCTATAGAATACTGGTTGCAGGTAAGTGCCTAGTAGTTTAAAAGAAATGCACATAGATACGACTGAAAGACATCCTGGCAGGGACTTTGTTTCTTGACAGCCTAGAAGTGAATAAAATATCCCATGGAGAGCTACTGAGAAAAGAAAAACAGAGACTAAGAACAGTATTGTGGCATAATTTCCTTATAGTTTCCTGAATATAAAGAGAAAAAAGTCAATACAGATATACAACTGGAGAAGTAGTTAGAAATTCAGGAGAATATAATGACTATGGCAGTTAATAAAGTATGGAATCTCAAGAAGGTCTGGTCATCAATGCTCAGAACATACAAGAAGCCAAGAAAGGGTGAGATAGAGCCACGCGACTAGAGGTAAAGTTCTGATGAGGCCAAAAGAAATTTGCCATAATAATGGATTATTCTTCGATTGAGCCCTTTGAACTAACCTTTAAATTGTCTTGTGGTAGTTTTCTTTTTAAAAATTTCTGTTAAGCATTTACTCACCTTCTTTAACTGTCTATGATCAGAATAAAACCACTAATCAGCTAGGCCACCCATAAAAGAATGTACAACCAAGGAGATGGTAGGGGTTGAAGATCACATAGTCATTTTTCCATTATTAGCATAAGATTAGTATAGAATAAACAAATCAGATCTATCATAAAGTCAAAGCATACAAGCCATGAAAGAAGCCACGGTCAAGTCAAGACTATAGGAAGGGGACAATAAAAGGCAAGGAAAAGTAGAAATCAAGAAAGGGAAAAGTAGAAATCAAGAAAATAAAAAAAAAGGAAGATAATTTCAGGAATTCTTACATTCCTCCAGATTTCCATATATATATCCATATATATACATATATATATATATATATATGGATGTCCAATTGGCTATCACAGCTTGAAATCTTAATAAAAGATGCAAGCTGGGAAAGACAGTGAGGTGGAATCTACCAAGTTATTCTAAGGTGTCTAAGACCATATCCCATTGAACTCTGTCTCTCTCTTCCTCTCTCTCTCTCTCTGTCTCTCTCTCTCTCTCACACACACACACACACAGATATATTTATATAAACATATATATACATATGTGTATGGAAATGCACTAAATTCTGTATAATATTAAATCATTGTACATAACTGTCTCTATTACTGGAGTTGTAAAATTCTTTATAGAAGGAAAAAAGATGTCCAACAGAATGTGTCTAGTACCTAGTTCGAATGAATTGCAAAATGTATGGTTTATTGTTGAAATGGAAAAGTAGTTATAAATTAATAAGATAAAAAATTTCACACAAACTGACGTATTTATTAAAAATTAAGATATCTCAGAAACAACCTGGAAATATCCCTAAATATCTTTAACTGAGTTCCATATTCATCCTGCAAACCTTTCTAATTGCCTACCCAATATTTATTCTCCTCTTTTACTAAGTATAATTCTCTTTGTAGTAAAAATTTGTCTAGTTAAAAATACTCCCCTCCCTGCAGGTCTTTTGCACCTGAGGTGGCCTTATGAACCCCAGTCAATGAGATAGAAACACAAATCATGTGGCCGGGCATGATGGCTCACACCTGTAATCCCAGTTCTTTGGAAGGCCGAGGTGGGTGGATCACCTGAGGTCAGGAGTTTGAGACCAGCCTGGCAAACATAGTGAAACCCCTCTACTTAAAATACAAAAAATTAGCTGGGCGTGGTGGCGGGTGCCTGTTATCCCAACTACTTGGGAGGCTGAAGCAGGACAATTGCTTGAATCCAAGAGGCGGAGGTTGCAGTGAGCCGAGATCGTGCCATTGCACTCCAGCCTGAGTGACAGAGACTTTGTCTCAAAAGGAAAAAAAAAAAAAAAAAAGACAAATCATGTATGTTAGTCTTTCAAGAATGCCCTAATTTTCCTAATGAAGGGGGACGGATTCAGCATCCTTTACACTTATTTTCCCCATTCCCTTTTTATTCTTCCTGCCTTGAGCAAAGACTTGATGCCTGATAGGTAGACAGCCATTTTGCAATCATAACTTAAAAGCTCATATTATAAGGATAATGAGGGAAAGAAGAGAAAAATTTTATAGACGATACCTTTCTGAAAAAACGACACAATTCCTGAATTGCATTCTCCAGGCCTGAAAAAATAAAACCCCTATTTGTATGAGATACAGATAATTCTCAGGCAATGCAATTTTACCAACTTTTTGGTAACACATTTAATCTTTTTTTGAAATTATGTACAAGTTATATCTATGTCTATACATCTATATTTACAGATAAATATACAATGTAAAGATGCACATATTTAGATTGGCTTTCTAAGTAATATTATTGAAATATAGCTGTGTAAAAGACCACCATTGATACGGACAGGAGAGAGGGAAATACCGGGCAGAAGAGGATGTTTCCCAGCAAAGACTCTGCCTTCCAAGCCTGAAGACCCACAGTCCTAAATAAGGACAGGCATTCCTGTTTTCATGACCAAAAAGTTGCCTTTTGGCCCGCCATGACCCCTATACTGCACCTATCTAAACCCCAAGCCGCAAGCCAGCAGACGGATGACAGAACTTTGTGGTAGAGAAAGGGAGAAGAGGAGGAACATCTGAACGCCAAGAGGAATTTGGCTAGGGGCCATTGGAGAGGAGTCCAGCAGCGGAGCAGCCTGACTCCAGGGGAAGATCTCCTTCCCACTCCATCTCCCTCTTCTGGCCCCCCATCCATCCCACCAAAAGCCACCTCCACCACTCAATAAAACCTTGCATTCATCCTTCAAGTCCATGTATGACCCAATTTTTCTGGGATGCTGGGCAAGAGCTCGGGATACAGAAAGCTGGCACACTGGCCCTCTGCCCTTGCAAAAACGCAGAGGGTCCATTGAGCTGATTAACACTCAAGCCATCTGCAGACGGCAAAGCTGAAAGAGCTTTGTAGCACTGAGGTTACAGGTACCCACCCCTAGGACACTACCTTCAGGCGGGGCCCAAATCCCTCACCCCAGCCTCTGCACCTGCCCATCTTCATAGTCCCCTCTCCCACAAGGGGTTTGAGCAGCTGGGTGACCGAACAGGTGAGCCATACCCATCACACATCCTGCAAGGGGGATCAGGGAACTCTCCCATTTCACCGTGACTAATATTTTATATTTAATTGTACAATGATACACTTTAAGAAAATGTTATTGCATGTGAAAATTGAGATTTTCCTTAAAAAGACTGTATGGACATAGGAGAAGTAACAGCTGTAGGAAGTTCATTTTACAAAATGAAACAACACCATATTTGATCTAATTAAAACTCGTCAGTGTTAAATGGCATGATAAATTTTATTAACTTCCTTTATTTACTCCACATTAAAAAGAAAACTTTGACTAAGGACATGTTAAAGTCTTGAATATTAAACTTGTGATTTATGAACACACAAAAGCCAAAGAGTAAATAATTGTATTTAGGCTGGTAGCCCATCATTTCAAGACACATTTTTGTAAACAGTGATTCCTTCAAGGATTTGTTAAACATCATCTAACATAACATAAATACTGATTCTTGGGTCTAATAAATAGTAGAGGTGAGATGAAATGTCAAATGTCTAATGTGATTAGATATCATAAAAACATTGACAACATGTCATTTATCACCTTTTATTTTGTTTTGTGTGCATGTTTGTTTTTTATGATATATGAGTGGCAGAGTAAAAAAAATTTTTTAAAGGGCATTTTTTTTTTTTTTTGAGACGGAGTCTCGCCCTGTTGCCCAGGCTGGAGTGCAGTGGCGTGATCTCGGCTCACTGCAACCCCCACCTCCTGGGTTCAAGTGATTCTCCTGCCTCAGCCTCCTGAGTAGCTGGGATTACAGGTGTCTGCCACCATGCCCGGCTAATTTTTTGTATTTTTAGTAGAGACGGAGTTTCTCCATGTTGGCCAGGCTGGTCTTGAACTCCTGACCTCAGGTGATTCACCCGCCTCGGCCTCCCAAAGTGCTGGGATTACAAGCATGAGCCACCGCGGCCTGTCTAAAGGGCATTTTTGTTTGGAGAGATTAAGTGTTTGATCCCTTGCTTTCATGTAAAGTGCACATTGCATGAATATATTGAGAACCAGAAATATAATACATTTAGGACCAAATAAGAAAGCCGAGATTTAGGTTGACGAGGGAGAAACAAATTTATGACTCTTTCTACAGCAGATTAGGAAAATGTAGTCTTGGCGAATAGCAACAAAGTATTGAGTACTTTTTGCAGAAGCCCAAATAAAACTATCAGGCCTATAGAGCAGACACTCTATTGTACGGTTCAGTTCTGATACATTTTCTCATTTATAAATACTGTAGTAAGAAATAGCAAAGCTTTTCAGATATGAATAGGAGATTATCTTTCCTCTGTTAGCCTCCCTTTTTTGACCACTGTATCCACTGCATCATCATTTAAGGTTGTGAATAACAGTTTATTTTGTGTGTGGATTTCCAAGTGAGTTATAGCAAATTCCTCTCTATAAGTATGATATGCTATTTATTTCACTCATCAATTCTATCTAATCATGATTTTTCCATTTTTTAGATAACAGTATGCACCCTGGAAATTCTATCCCTTTTTACCTATATACTACTTTCTAAGACAGGTCCATGCCCTACCATTACCTAATCAATGTACGACACACTTATGAGAGAAAAACTTTAAGACAGTCTTGAATCTTTTAAAGAAACCACCTCATTTCTTTTTTTTTAAATTTATTTATTTATTATTATTATTATACTTTAAGTTCTAGGGTACATGTGCATAACATGCAGGTTTGTTACATATGTATACTTGTGCCATGTTGGTGTGCTGCACCCATCAACTCGTCAGCACCCATCAACTAATCATTTACATCAGGTATAACTCCCAATTCTGATAATATATTTCACCATCTTGTCTCTGATAACTCCCTTTGAGAAAGCTATTCTCAGTAAGAAGGTTGAGACAGAACAACCTTTGCAGGCTGAGAGTACTCACAATGACTTGATGGTTTTGGGCAGAGGCAGACACTCTATGGATTTTTGCAGTGATTTTTTTTTCTCCTGCAGTAAATAAAGGACGCCAGAAAGTCTTTACATTTTCTATTGAAATTGATGAATGGTTAACTTTAAACTCTGCCTGGGGTTAAATGAGCTCAAGCTTTAGTGAGTTTTTGGCTCCTCTCTGGAAAGCTTTCTATGAGTAACAGTGTGTTCATTCATCCTGAAGGTACACCCATTGCAATTAGAAGAGATAATGAGACATCAAGAATACCTGTGGCCTTACTGACAGATGTTACTCTGTTTTTATCTATCACTTTGAATTCCAACTGCTAGGTCTTGCCGGTAAAAATGTGGAGAAAACAAACTTTGTAAGGTGCAGCCAAGAACAAATTGAAATGATGGTGAACAAAAGGTCGCCATCAAAAGATACTCTAAGAATGGTATCAAGTTTTAAATTTCAGAGAGAGAATCACAGTCTTCAGTCAGGTGTAAAATGAACTAGACCTGAAATGTATTTAACTGCCTTACATTCCTTAATAACACTATGAAATAGGTGACAACTTCTTCCAATTTTCCAGATGACCAAAATAAAACATAAAGTAGTAACCTGACACGCTGCTTAACATATAAAAATGTTGGTGTTGACAGCATACTACTTTATGGACCAATAAGCTAACCACATGTTTTGTAAGTAATAACTAACTTTATAATTACACTACATCACTTCTCCCTTTAAAAAATATTTTAGTCACAAGCTAATGAATTTTGTTTTCCATGTTGTAATTAGTAGTGCATTAGCAAATATGTTGTGTGAAGAATTTATTAACTGTCTAGGTTTATTTTTCTAGATGTTCCCTACCCACCACCACCTCCATTCTGGATATTAGCATGAGTGCTCTAAATGAACTTTTTCCTTTTCATTTCCTGGAAGAGAAATATATGTATCAGCAGACATTTAATCATTTGGTGGTTTGTAGAGAGGAGGATTTTGAACTTGTAACATAGTCTTCCTGTTAGTTATTTCCTGAGATAATTATGCAACAAAAAGGCTGTAGGAAACAGTTAGAAAGTTGAACTCCCAAATTCTGCATTCTAGGGGAAGATATTTAAAAACATGAAGTTAAAACATTGAGATAAGCCAGGTGCAGTGGCTCATGCCTGTAATCCTAGCACTTTGGGAGGCCGAGGCAGGTGGATCACCCAAGGTCAAGAGTTCGAGACTAGCCTGGTCAACATGGTGAACCCTTGTCTCTACTCAAAATACAAAAATTAGCCTGGTGTGATGGTGGGCACCTGTAATCCTAGCTACTCAGGAGGCTGAGGCTGGAAGATCACTTGAAACCAGGAGGTGGAGGTTGCAGTGAGTCAAGATTATGCCATTGCACTCCAGCCTGGGCAACAGAGCAAAAACTCTGTCAAAAAAATAATCATTGAGACAATGATCCTGCATTATGGCAGTGATGATTTCTTATGGCTTTCAACCTGAAAGCTGTATTATTCCTGGGAAGAACTGGGAAAGTATGTTATACCCTTCCTAATAGCAATCTAGAACAAAAATATAATAATTCAGTTTCTAGGGTTGTCACCATGAATATTTTGGTTGTATACAATGATGTTTTTTTCTCTCTCTCTTGTGTGTGTGTGTGTATATATATACATGTTAGGAATATATAATATACAATATATAAATACATAATATATACTGAGAGATGACTACATATGTTTATTTATATATATGGTCATCTCTCAGTATCTGTAGAGGATTGGTTCTAGGACCTTCATGAATACAAAAATCCACAGATGCTCAAGTCCCTTATATAAAATGGTATGTAAATGCTATGTAAATAGTTGATATACTTTATTAGTTTTGAAATTGGTATTATTTTTGTTGTTGTATTATTTTTATTATTATTTTCCAAATATTTTTGATTTGCCTTTAGTTGAATCCACCCCTGCAAAATCCATAGATATGGAGGGCTGACTCTATATACATATGAAGTTCAATCATTGCGAGAAAGACAGAAGAGTTTCGGACCATGCCTACTTATATTTGACTCAAATAGCCAAACAGAATAGAATAGGATAGGGCTGATAAGACTTTCTGGACACATAGGCTCATGATCTGAACTCAAAAGCAACTTTGGCAGGGGAGTCAGGCCAACATACATTCAAATCTGTAAAATTATAGAAATGTGATATTGGTAAATGTATTTAACGCCCAATAATCGTTTATTAACCTGAGACAAATGGAATCATGTCACCAACTTTTCTGATAATTGAAAGGTTACTTTGGGAGGCCGAGGTGAGTGGATCACCTAAGGTCAGAGGTTCAAGACTAGCCTGGCCAACATGGCAAAACCCTGTCTCTACTAAAAACACAAAAATTAGCCAGGCATGGTGGTACATGCCTGTAATCCCAACTACTCAGGAGGCTGAGGCAGGAGAATCACTTGAACCCAGGAGGCACAGGTTGTAGTGAGCCGAGATCGCGCCATTGCACTCCAGCCTGGGTGACAAGAGCGAAACTCCATCTCAAAAAAAAAAAAAGAAAAGAAAAGAAAGGTTACTTGAAACATGGAAATTTATCTGAAAGTTATTATTTCAGTATTTATTGCAAATAATCTGCTCTTAAAAGAAAAGACTTAATTCTCCCGTATATGGACAAGGATATTGATGTAGTAAATAAAAATATTAAGTAGACAATGAGAAGGCCTAAAAATTTATGTTTTGTGAAAATTTGTTTTCATAAATTTTATCAAATCTGGCATAACTTTATTACATAAAAATTTACAAAATTGAGAAAAGAAGTTTACAAATAAAATTGCATATAAATATATTTCGAGTGAGAAATTATGTATAATCATATATATACAATTTTTATGTATGTAGTATATAGATAAATAGATATGAGAGAGAGAATATACTACTGTAGGAAGGTTAAAGTGAATTACATGTAACCAATTTAAAAATACTTTGTTATAACAAACTATATTTTTAAAAGTATGATCTGAACCTGCAAAACCATATGATCTGAAACTGCAAAAACTAAGAAGTGTTACTTGCACCTTTAATAACATTAATTTTTTTAAAAAAAAGATTAAATTTTTTATTGTGTAATAACTCACAATGCTTTGAGAGCAAAGCATTGAGAATTCCATTGTCCCCCAATCAAAATGTATAATATTGTTGTCCATTTTCAGTGTATCTTATACGTGGCTACAGTTTAAAAATCATCGTCATGTGTACATATATATGTGTAACATTCCTATCACCCTAATTTATTTGATACATTTGAAATTGAACTATGATTTTGACTATTTATTTGTGTACTTTGTTCTCTTTGTATGATAGTTATATCATATACTGCTTACTGTTTTATACATATCATATATGAGCTCTTATAATACTTTTTCTCTATTTAATATAGTGTCTATTTTTGGCATAAAATTTATTTCAAACTCCATTGCCTAGTTTGATGGCACATTTGTTTAAAACCTTAAAGGTAGAGGATATGAAACATATACATCATGTTCGTTCTCATTCACCTTCAAGATGAAAGATGTCCTGTTGAGTTTTAGGGCTGGGAAGGAAACAGTTTTCATAACATTAATAGGAAGCAAGAAAAAAAAATTGCAATTTGTGTGTTTAATTACAAGTGTGTTTAATTGTCTTAATGTGTAGAATCAGAAAACCTTTTTAAAATCAGGAAATATTGTAAGGAAGCAAACTACCTACCTGTGTTGGTTTAGGTAAAACTAGGAAATTTTTCTTTCTTTCTTTTTTTTTTTATATTTCAGCTATCTTTATTTATTTATTTATTATTTTACGTTAAGTTCTAGGGTACATGTGCACAGCGCGCAGGTTTGTTACATACGTATACATGTGCCATGTTGGTGTGCTGCACCCATTAACTCGTCATTTACATTAGGGAAAATTTTTCTAAAAGTAAAGTGTGTTAAATAACTTCAGATTGCTTTTAATAAAAGAGTCGATCTTCATTGATCATTTCCTATTGATTTGGAACAAGGAATTTTTAAAAAAAGAGACAAACAAAACTCACTAAGAATAAGCTCACAGTCTACCAACTTTCAACGAGTACGAGACATCATACCTTCATTCAGTTTTGTCAACAAGTGTTTTTTTAGTATCTACTAATGTGTACAACATTACAAAAATCTGGGCCGGGCGCAGTGGCTCACGCCTGTAATCCCAGCGCTTTGGGAGGCCGAGGCGGACGGATCACAAGGTCAAGAGATCGAGACCATCCTGGCCAACATGGTGAAACCCCATCTCTTCTAAAAATACAAAAATTAGTTGGGTGTGGTGGCACGTGCCTGTAGTCCCAGCTACTCGGGAGGCTGAGGCAAGAGAATCGCTTGAACCCGGGAGGAAGAGGTTGCAGTGAGCCGAGATCCTGCCACTGTACTCCAGCCTAGGTGACAGAGCGAGACTCCGTCTCAAAAAAACAAAAAAAAAAGTTAAACACACACCACCATATGATCCAGACCTTCTACTTCTAGGCCTTCTATTTACTTCAAAGAAATGAAAGTTTATATTCATACAAAGACTTCTAAAAATCATGTTAATAGCCACTTTATTTACAACAGTAAAAATGTGGAAAGAACCAAAATGTTCATCATTTCAAAAAAAAAAAAAAAGAAAGAAAATGGAAAGTAAGGTTGATAAAAAACAGTGAAAGCTACCTGCAAACTTCGGGCTTCTAAATTAGCTATGAGAAGGGAGATTTGCAATTATAAGCAACTCTTTGGGACCCACTTGCTTTGGGTGGCTGAAATAAGGGTTCATGAGCGCTTGTACTCACATCTGAAAATCTGAAAATCTGTAAAGCCTCTTATTGAGGTCAGTACTAGCCACAGCAATCAGCTTGATACTTCAAGTGTAATGAACCAGATTAGCTTATAAAATTACATTGAGAAATGTTCAGAACAGAAGCTTAAAGTACAAAGAGGGTCATGCTGTTTTGGCATGTCTAAATATGTTTCCGTGTCTTAGTGCTAATATTATGGCTAGAAAAAAAAAAAAAAAGAATGTCCTCTGGAAGAAGGGGATAGCGGGCATAAATATGGAAATTTGATTAAAAAAGGGAAGATAAGACATTATCTTGGTTATCCCTCTAGCTGCATAGAAATTTCAAGTGGTGTCTACTGATGCAATGAATGGAAGGAAAGATGGTTCCAACACTTGTTAATGATAATCCTGGCTTATGAACTAAGCTTCTGCAGTCCCAGTGGCCAATATGTTCCTATTTTGGACTTAGATACGTCTAATAAATTAAACCAGATCCAATAGTTTCTCTTTGGTAGAAATGAGTTTTTATGAACTCGGGTAAAAAAAAAAATGAAAACAAAGAGTAACAACTACAGAAATAAAAGTAAAAAGGATAAAGGAAAGTTGGGTTAATTTTGCATTCACAATATGAGTTTCCACTAAATTATGTGAATTCTTATCAAAAATTTTAACAATTGGCTGGGCGCGGTGGCTCATGCCTGTAATCCCAGCACTTTGGGAGGCCGAGGCAGGCGGATCACGAGGTCAGGAGATCGAGACCATCCTGACTAACATGATGAAACCCCATCTCTACTAAAAATACAAAAAAAGTACCGAGTGTGGTGGCAGACGCCTGTAGTCCCAGCTACTCAGAAGGCTGAGGCAGGAGAATGGCGTGAACCTGGGAGGCAGAGCTTGCAGTGAGCGGAGATTGTGCCACTGCACTCCAGCCTGGGCGACAGAGCGAGACTCTGTCTCCAAAAAAAAAAAAAATATTTTAACAATTGACACTATGAATACAACTATTATTAATATAGCTAATCTTTATTTTAAATTATTTGAACAATCATTTTTAGCATTTATATGCATTATTGTAGGTGTGCACTCATATCACTTTTCGCTTTTATTGTTTTCACTTTGTTTATGGTTTTTATTTTCCTAAGGTTTAATTTGTGAAATGATTCTTAGGCCTGAATATAAGAAAGCATATTAAAATTTCTTTGAAACCTGACAGTGCTAATTTCAATGCTATATTTCTAGTTTGCAAAGAGATATCCCTATTCTCTCTCATTAGAATAGTCTTTTAAAATAAATTTCTTAATGGTTCTAACCAGTATCTTCTTTTAATTTCCCATTTAAATTTCTGCTTAGTTTCACACAAGGGTCTCTTTCAATACTCACCCAATCCCAGTTTCTTTCTGCCATCAATAGGTGTAAAGCAGAAGTTTTTTTCTTTTTTAAGAGGCAGAGTCTCGCTCTGTTGCCCAGGCTGGAGCTCAGTGGTGCGATCTTCGCTCACTGCTTCCTGGGTTCAAGCAATTCTCCTGCCTTGGCCACCCGACTAGCTGGGATTACAGGCATGCACCACCATGTCCAGCTAATTTTTGTATTTAAAAAAAAAAAAAAACAAATTATTTTCTTTAAGGCATTATTTTGCCTTTGTTTGAGTCACATATCAGGTATAAGTACTAAATTCTCAGGCTAATTTGCCACATTTCCTCACATTTGACTGAAAATATATATAAATGTCCCTACATAGAGTTTGCATCTTCTTAATCACTGATGATACTCAATGAGTAGTTCATAGAAAATTTCTCTAAATTAGGGACTGCTTATTATTACACCCTTTTTTTTTATTATCTAGTAAGCTTTTAGGCAAAGTATCAAAGGTTTTGTAAATTTTATTTTAATTAAGACACTTTTGTCTTAAAAATCTTAAACATTCTAGATTCATAAAGCTAGATATATGCTGCCAATTTATAATGTATTTTGACACTTAATTATTACAAATTTGCAAACTTTATGTGCCAAAAATGTATTTCATTTTCCAAAGTAATTTTATATAATTTTATGAAATTTTATACTCATGTTTTTTCCTCCTATCCTTACACACTCACCAAATAAGTATTTCACTTAAATATGTCAAGGGAGCCTATTGAAGAGATATATCTTCTGCACATGCTTTTTTTAAATGGAAAAACCTCTATGGTTTTCTGGATGACTAGTGTTAGCAAAGCCTTGACAATACTGTTTGCTGAGTACTACTTAATAAAATTGCTAATTTAACTAAGACGAATTCATCATATTAATTTTTAAGTAAATTTCTTTTTCTGAAAAATCCAGTCTCAAATTACCCCCTTGCCTATGACTAATATTATTTGATATGAACTAATTATGAGTAATTTTGAACCAACAGTCACAAAGAGGCTCTTACTCATGTTTTGTATGAATAAAACTAATAAAACAGACTGCCCAGATCTCTTGTTTTGCTTGGAGAGATTCAATATGCCCAGAAAAAATTAGGGCATCTATAAAACAGGGGCTTAAGTTCCGAGCTGCTTATATATATGTACCTTGGCTAATAATATAAGTCTTGAGAGGCAAATATCTGCCTCCACTCATGGAAGCCAATGAGACAAGACATTTCATCTCCCAGTCTATCAGGCAATATGCTTTCATCCACAAGTGGCAGAATCTCTACCTCACCCTGGATTAAAAGATAAATAACTGCATTATCTCAAATAACGGGAAGCTCAGAGATAAGGAAGAGTTTCAGAGTTACGCATTTAAATAGCTCAGTGATGTCATTCAGGATCCAGGTTCTTTTTAAACTCTCTTATCTTCATTCCTTAAAGTTGACTATCTTGTCAGACTGTTAGCTGCAGCAGTCTGGACAGCACAATTCCCAGAGGAATAAGAGATGCTTTGTCTGCTCCCTTACGAGTGAGGAAATATTTTCTTAAGCTCACAAGCACATTTCCAGGTATTTTAGGTCACCTGAACATTGCTGAACCAACTAGACCCAATTTTTAATGAGTTGCATGGCTGTGGAGAAAATGGGATATCTGATCAAATCTGTGGTTCCTTTGTAAAGAAATAAGATAACGATTAAGGTGTTCTTTATACCTTGCTCTCTGGCAGCTAGGATGTAGGCACTCCATGAAGACCTAAATTATATTATTATCCATAATAAATGAAGTTGAGATGACAATAATTCATAAATTCAAATATTTCAGATTATAGAAATGCTGTAATACTTTCAGCATATGTGATCCACCTACCCACATAATATTTTACTCCCTCCCCAGGACAGTCAAAAATACATTGTCTTTATAAAGACTTTAAGAATTATATTGGTGACAGGGTCACTTTAACCTTTGAGAAATATTCTGGTGGATATTATGGCTAATTTGTGATTATTGGTTAGAGATTCTAGATTGAAATGGCTCTTGATTTTCATAGAGATGACAGATACCTTGGGTATGTAGTGAGAAAAGATCCTGAACAGTAAGCGAAGTGGCATGCTTACACATCAGCAAGATTATTAGTAGTATTCCAAGTGATCTTGTATATAGTGGCCTTTGGCAATGGTTAAATGATTATAGGATCTTTAGGGCCAGAATGATAGCTCACTAAAGTCCTGTTTAATTTATGTTTGTTTATTTATTTATTTATTTTTGTTCTTGGGATGAGAAGGTTTTTTGTTTGTTTGTTTTTTACTTTAAATTCCTGGATACATGCGCAGAACGTGCAGGTTTGTTACATAAGTATACGTGTGCCATGGTGATTTGCCACACCTATCAACCCATCATCTAGGTTTTAAGCCCTGCATGCAATTTATCTAAATTTAAAACTTCAACTCTGGTGAGTGGATAATGAATTTGAATCACTATTACCTTTCTCAATTCTTTGCAGTTCCTGTAGACCTTGCATTGAGGAGATGTTACCAAAATGCTAGGGGTTTGGTCTAGTTCTTGCCTGCTGCTTGCTACATGGAAAGCCAATCACTGAGATGAGTATTGCCAGGGGAGAAGGCTTTATTCAGGTGCTGCAACTGAGGATAATGGGAGATCATTCTCAAATTCATCTCTCTGACTGACTAAAATTGGGAATTTATATATTGGGGAAGGAATGTAACTACATGTGGGTAAACAGGAATTAGGGAGGGGTAAGGAAACCATGAAGGATGAGGGGTCTGGCTTCTCACTGTCTGGGTGCTGTGATCTGGTGAGTTTCAGTTCGGTGATACTGAGAGGCCTGAGGGTTGGTTTCCTGAGGAAGGAGCTCGGATAAGACAGATGGAAGTCTCAAGCTTTATAACCAGGAGAGTCCATTTCTAAACTTCCTTTAAAGGGCCATACACATCAGTTCTATGGGACAATTGGGCTGATTTCAGGGACACCGAGTACTTTCTGTGGACCTCGTCATTGTAGCACTGGGATCCCCTCTGATCCTTTTTTGTTTGTTTCTCTGTGCATCTCCTCCATCTTTGGTGTGCTTTACTTCTGATTCTTCTTTGCAGAACTGCCTTTGGGCTACTGGAACATCTTTGTCCACATGAGCAGAGAACCGAAGTTCCTGAATGTTTATATTCCCTTGAGTAGCCATTAGCAAATGACTAATGTTTGAGGGAGAATGTAAAACCCCAGCTTCATAATCTCTACTAAGAACATTTTGAGGTATAATATACAATCTAAAGATTCCCTGTTGGAATAAGCTGAAGCTACCTAAAATTTACACATTTGTTTAGTTTCTTCCTCTTTCTTATCTTGCTTCCTCCAGTTCTTGAATCTTGGGAATACTTCCTTAATAAATCACTTGTACATTATCCTTCGTCACTAGGCGTGCTTCTGAAGAACCTAATTCTTGAAGAAGTACATTATAATAATATCATAAATACTTTGCCAACTTCTCCTAGCCTTCCACTTTAGGACTTATAGTCCTTTACCAGGGCAAATTTATACATGAGAAATAAAAATGTCAGGATTTTAAGGTACTCTTGAACCAACTTTGAACTAACACCAACTTATATAGACTGAAAACATCAATTCACTTTGCCAGTGAGAGTGTAGGCTTATAAGGGTCCTGTTATACTTGAATTGTTTTCTAAACGAGCTTCATGGTAGATCCACAGTGATTTCAAAACCCATTCTGCATTCATTTCACCACTAGTCAATTGTGTGTTTTATAAACAGGCTTGATAAATAGCACTATCCCACATTGGTTCTCTGACTTTTGGAATATCGGCTTTTCCATTGCACTGGAGCAAGTGTTTGTTTCTGAAATCATCTTCATAAACTCTGATAGTTAACAAAAAAGGAATCTAGCATACTTAGAAGAATCAAGGAAATTAGGTCAAAGAATTGAAGAAAAAATCAGAAATTGAGATGCCTATCATATCTCCATTATTGAACTCAGATTAACTAATGAAGAAGGTGGATGTCTCCCAGAAAATGATAATAGATTATCATAAATGGACTTAAGAAGTGACTATTTTGATGCAAGATATTTTCTTGACCCTTTCATGGGACCTGTGACAGGGGTGTCCCATTTATTCAGCCCACTGTGCTCAACCCCTCAGAGGGAACATGTAGGCAAGTGAGTAAGGTAACCAGTCAGTCACTTTGGTGCAAGCAGAAGCAAACTCTGTTTACTTGGGCCCACTGCACCCTGCCCCCCATCATGGGAGGGAGCACATAGGCAAGCAAGTGCAGGAACCAGCTGACTGCTTTGGCACTGGCAGGACCAAAGTCCATGCAGGCCCTGTGGCAGAGTCCAGGTGGGGGTGCCTGCAACCCCAAGGCCCAAGAGTGCATGTTACAATGCTCTCTTAGCTCCTCTGTCTGTGGACAGCAGTGTGTTATCAGCTCAGTGGGCCCTTTGCTTCTTTGCGTGGGGAGACCGCCCTTTGCCAGTGAGGGCAAAGGGCCAGTGTGACAGCCTTTTTGGGTATCTGCATTTGGTGGGCCCCAAATTCTTGTCTGGTGCCCAAGAAGAATGAGGTCACGCAGACAAATTGAAGGATGGTGAATGCGGAGAATATTATTGAGTGATGAAAGTGGCTGTCAGTGGAGAGAGGATCTGGAAAGTGGATGGGAAGGGCAAATGGCTCTCTCCTGAAGTCAAATCATTTCTGCCTCTCTCTCCTCCAAAGTCAAGTTTCCTCTCTCTGATGCCCAGCCATCACCTCTGAAGTCAGATCACCTCTACCCGACATCCAGTCACTTCTCCCCTCTACCAGATGAGTCTGGGGTCTTTATAGGCACAGGATGGGGGATGGGGTGGACCATAGGTAGTTTTGGAAAAGGCAGCATTCAATTGGTAAAAAGATATTATCTGGAAAGAACCAATCAGGAGACAGCAGGCAAACCAGGATAAAAGTTCTCACTTTGGGTCATGGGTTTCAGACTTTTTGGCTTGAAGGTGGGGTTTCGCCAGGGACCTACTCCTGTCTGCCTAGAGTTTCTCTGCCTCCTGCCTCTATCACCTCCATATGGGGCTTCCTTACTGGAGTCAATCTGTGTAGTTTCTGACATCTTGTCACAGTTATTGATTTAAAAACAAACGAAATGAGCTGTAAAAGCAAAAACAAAAAATAGAGGCTATTTGTCATCACCTACAAAGGACAGACATCTTGCATTATGGCTATAGAATCTAAACTCAAATTTAATCTTGAACATTTCATTATCACACAGTTCAGCTACATTATGACATCATACTGACAGAACTGAAAGAGTTAGTAGAAATCTCACGCACTTTTGTAAGGCACATGCTAGCCAGGGTGAGAGACAAGAGAGATTAAACCCAATGAAAAAAACATCCTAACACTTCTGAGTCCAGTTATCTGGACCAAGTTAAAATATTCCCTCCAAAGTAGAGCACAGATTACACCTTCTAATGCTAAGGAGAAAACACAATAATACTTAGGAATTCTTTGATTTTGAATTCAACAACATTTGAGGGTACTACTTGATCTGAGTTAATATAAAGGATGCTTTGAGTTAAATCTATCCAAGCAGATGCACTAGAAGCAGACATTTCATTTGGGCATTATGTCCAAGCAGATTCAATATTACCTAAAATAACCATGTTAGATGTATGGAAACTATGCCCAGGCTTCATAAGCAAATCATACGCTTTTCTAAAAAGGCATATATATATACACACACACATATATATATGAGTATATAGTGTATATATACACACATATAATCATGAAGAGGGTTCAGCCTTTCTATGTGAAACTGTGGTGGATTTTGTTTCCCTGACAATAGAACAGCAGGTGACCATGTAAATGACGTAAATGGTACTACCAAATATAAACTAAATATTTGTTTCTGATTTGCTGAAATCAGTTATTTAGTCAGGAGTGCTCCAGTTTCTAGTAATATGAGCAGGATGATTCAAACTCTGGGAATGCTTACTCCTGCCTCATTGGCATCCCTCCTTAACCTATGCTTCTGGTTTTATGTGGAGTTTTCTATCATCAATGAACTGAGGAAAATATTTGAGCTTAGATTATACATGGTTCTGCATCATTTGCTGACCTATGTCAAATGTTGATGATCATGTTATGTTAGATAGAGACGGCCCAGAAGGATGCTATCAAAAGGTGAAATCTTTCCAGTGGACAAAATTGCAAATGGCCCATTTAGTAGTTCACTTTGCTTGTAAGAAAAGATGGCCTGAAGTCAGTATAAACAGCAATTTATAGCAGAGGCTTTTGGTGATAAGGGACTTAAAAGAGATACTACTGCATTGTCTTACAGGATGCTGGGTAAGATCTAAATCGGTGCATAATATATCATTGTTTCTAGCCAGCATTTACGAGATAAGTATTAAATAGCAAGAGATGGTGCCTTTCAGATTAAAACCAATGACTCACTCAGTTTTACTTTAGATCTTTATATGTCTGGACTCTCATCTGAGAATCCTAAAATGAATGTTTCCACTGTGGAATATAATAATATTCCTTTTAAGCTGTAAATGATTGACACCTGACAATTTCAGCCTCTTAATATGATTGGGTAATCAGGCAATGTAAAAAAAATAAATAATAGGGAGAGAAAAGAGAAAAAAATGAAAAAAAAAAAAAAAACCCAAAGATGGATGGGGGAAAAGTTAAAGTGTTAGTTGGAATAACTGATCCAAATTATGATGAAGAAATAAGGTTGCTGATCTACAACAGAGGCAAAAAGCAATGTGTATGAAACTTGGGTGATTTCCTCGAGTGATTCCTCATACTATGCTGTCTGGAGGTGAGGGATATGGAAAACTCCTGCAACTATATGAAAGAAAAGTACTGAAGGCTTATACCACTCAGAAATAAATACGTACATGAGAAGCAGGATATTTCCCTGACCCCTTAATGGATGGGAACTGGAGTACATGGGCCCCTGCAGGGAGAAACTCCACTAACTCACTGGTCCACCCCTCATGGGAGGGTGAGCGCAGGTGAGTGGGTACAGGAGCCAGGGCCAGTGCTTTCGGGCACCGGCAAGAGCAAACTCTGCACTGGCCCTGCAGCAGCATCTAGGGGAGGGTGCCTGCAACCCCAGAAGCCCCAGAGGAAGTGTTACAGTGCCCTTTTAGCTTTGCTATCCACGGACAGCTTAAGTGTTCACAGCTCAGTGGAGGGTCAGTGTGACAGTCTTTGGCACCCGTACTTGTGGCTCCTGAGTTCTTGACCAGCGTCCAGAAGGAATGAGGTCACACAAGTGAATTGAAGGTGGTAAATGCGGGGGATTTTATTGTTGTTGAAAGTGACTGTCGATGGGAAGGGGAGTTGAAAAGGGGACAGACCTGTAAGGTAATTTTCCCCTGGAGTCCAGCCATCCCTGGCCGACTTCTCTCCAAAGCTACACCATCAAGCAGACCCTCTGAAGTCAAGCTGCTTCTCTCTGATGTCCAGCCACAGTCTCGGACATCCAGGTGTTTCTCCTCTCTGCCAGCAGAACTTGAGGTTTTTATGGGCACAGGATGGGGGCGGGGGCGGGATGTGACTGGTTTTGGAAAAGGCAACATTCAAGCGGGAAAACAGGGATATACATTTCTCACTTTGGGAAGATGGATTAAACCTTTATTTATTTATTTATTTATTTATTTATTTATTTGAGACAGAGTTTTGCTTGTCGCCCAGGCTGGAGTGCAGTGGCGTGATCTCCGCTCACTGCACGCTTCACGCCATTCTCCTGCCTCAGCTTCCCATGTAGCTGGAACTACAGGCGCCCATCACCACCACGGCTGGCTAACTTTTTGTATTTTTAGTAGAGACAGGGTTTCACCATGTTAGCCAGGATGGTCTCGATCTCCTGACCTCGTGATCCACCCGCCTCGGCCTCCCAAAGTGCTGGGATTACAGGCGTGAGCCAACATGTCCAGTCAAACCATTTTTTTAAGAATAAAATTTGCCTTGAATATATTTACAGGTATATGTCTGCATATGTATGTGTGTGTGTGTGTGTGTGTATATATATATATATATATATGATGTGTGTGTATAACCAAATAAATGACTGGTTTTGGGGCCTGTTGTGGAGTGGGGGGGAGGGAGGAAGGATAGCATTAGGAGATATACCTAATGTAAATGATGAGTTAATGGGTGCAGCACACCAACATGGCACATGTATACATATGTAACAAACCTGTACATGGTGCACATGTACCCTAGAACTTAAAGTATAATAAAAAATAAAAAAATAAAAAAATAAAACATCAGTATGTATAAGTAGAAATTTATGGGTTTTAGACATTTTGTTTTAAGCAATAAAAATAGCATTATACTTTGGACTGAAGAATTTTAATTTTATTTATCAAGTAGAAAATATGAAAAGCCCTGAACTATTACTCATTTTAATTATATAATTATCCATTTTTCCACAGAAACCTACTTGGGACTTCTGTATATTAACATAATTATTTTGTGGTAAATCTTTCATTAAATAAACATTGTTCATAGGAGAAAATGAGAGCCAAGATTTTTAACTAAAAAGCACAAATTTTTATCAATTCCAAGTAATCCAATTTTTCCTCACATTTTACAGATTTGATACATCTTCCATGGAAACAGAATCAAAATTTTATTACTAGATAATAACATTTAAATATATATATGTGTGTGTGTGTAATATTATGTAATATAAGCATATAAATATGAATAGACAGTAAATATATCAAGGATATATATGCATTTATAATTAATATATTAAAAAGTATAATAAAGTTCTGATAACCTGTCTCCTCCTCACACATGCACATGTATGCATGCACACTCACAAGGAACATGCTGAATAAAGATTGCCTCTGCTTTTACAGTACTAACAATTATGGCTGCAAAATAGAGTTGTCATCATGATGCTAAAGTACATGATTTTCATTCAGTTATGAAATTGTGTTTTATTTTCACACGCACCTGCTTCTGTTCTGTATCGTATTATTCATTTGGACTTTACTCTTTCTAGAATTGATCTTTGTGCTTTACTGAAGATTTTCAGCTCTCAAGAAAAGAAATAGTGGGTCAAACACTTTTTCTTTTGCTGGAAGACAAAAAGAAGCATATGTGATCCTGAGAAATTTATTTTGGTTATGCATATGGCTTCTCTCATTTAATATTGAAATCTCTTTTATTCACAAATCTACTAAAGGAAGGAAGCTTTTCTCCCCCCTAATCTCAGGAGTTTCACGTTTATCTCTAGAGCCACGTAGAGCTTCTTTCCAAGGACCTCAGATTTAGAATGATTAACTATTTCAGATCATCTAATCACTTAAGCCATATGCATACACTTTAAATATGCCTCATTAAAAAAATTCAGATGTAAAATCTGCAACTTGTATAAGTGAATTTAGAACACGTGTCTACAGAGTCTGGAAAGGGTGTGGAAATAGCCAGAGCATTAGGGTGTTTTCTATTGTTTGCTGTTCTTAACACAGTATTAGAAAATAAGACATTAGCCTACTCAAGAATCAGTTTTCAAGCAGAAATAGAATGAAATATACATAGTACAGAGATGAAGAAACTTTGTTTTTTTAAATATGAGGCAAATTAGAATTCTAATAAATTTCTGGGAAATATAATTGACAAATATACCAAACTTTACACTACACTATAAACTTGTAGACAAGGTCTCATGGTTGCCCAGTCTGGAGTGCAGTGGTACAATCATAGATCACTGTAACCTTGAACTTCTGGGCTCAAGCAGTCTTCTTGCCTCAGCCTCCTGAGTAGCTGGAATTGCACATGCATACCACCATGACCAGCTAATTTTCAATTTTTTGTAGCAGGGTCTTGCTATGTTACCCAGGCTGGTCTGAAACTCCTGGCCTCAAGTGATCCTCCCACCTTGGCCTCCCAAACTGTTGGGATTACAGGTGTGAGCCATCATGCGCAGCTACATTTGTCATATACTGAAGTGGCCTGCAAAATTGCATCACTCCAGGAGGGTAAACTTTCCAAAGCCCATCGAAGATATGGCCATGAAAGCTAAAAGTAAATATTTCCTTATAGAAATCAGACTCAGAATCTAATCAGACTTTCCCATGTCAGGGATTTTTTTATAATACCTGTCTCATATGTTGTCATCTTGGTATGCACCATGTTATGGAAACACCAGTGGTTTAGTTTAGGTCCTGCTACTTGCCACACAGAAAACCAATGACTGAGATGATGAGTATTGCCAAGGAAGAAGGCTTTAATTGGGTGCTGCAGTCAATGACATGGGAGATCAGTCTCAAATCCATCTCCCTTACTGACTAAAGTTAGCAGTTTATATAGCAGAGAAGAAATGTAACAACTTGGAAAACAGGAACTCAGAAGGGGTAAGAAAACAAAATGAGGGGCCGGACGTTGTGGCTCACGCCTGTAATCCCAGCACTTTGGGAGGCTGAGGTGGGCAGATCACGAGGTCAGGAGATCGAGACCATCTTGGCTAACATGGTGAAACCCCATCTCTACTAAAAATCCAAAAATATTAGCCAGGCGTGATGGCAGGCACCTGTAGTGCCAGCTACTCAGGAGGCTGAGGGCAGGAGAATGGCATGAACCTGGGAGGCGGAGCTTGCAGTGAACCAAGATGGCACCACTGCACTCCAGCTTGGGTGACATAGTGAGACTCCGTCTCAAAAAAAAAATAAAGAAAAGAAAAGAAAACGAAATGAGGTATCTGGCATCTCACTGTCTGTGTGTATTGATGTGGTGAGTTTCAGTTCATTGAGACTTTTTGAAAGGCTTGGGAGTCCTTTTCTGAGGAAGGAACTCAGATAAAACAAACATAAGTTTCAAACTTTAAGATCAGAAGGGTCCATTTCTTTCTTTATCCAAAAGAACTGTTTATGGAACCGTTGGGTTGGTTTCAACCAGTAACTTTGTGTATTTCTCACTCTTCCATTTTCCCAGTGTAAGTTTTTTTGTCCTTTTCTCTCACTACCTGCTGTTGGATATTGAGTTTGAAGATAGTGAAATATATCTTGCATGTTCATTTTCTATTTGTCCAGAACTTAGAGAATCACATCCACATCTGAAAGAGGGCATGATATATCCTCCATACCTTGATTTTGATTGGGATGACATGTCTAGTTTGGAATTTTTCTCTTTCTTGGGAGTAGGAATTATAAATACAGTAAGAGCATTTCAAAGGGATAACAAAAGGAGGCAACTATGGCAAAGCCTACTAAATATTCATAAAACTAAGTCATCTTCTTTATTCCAGGGTACAAAACTAAATCATATTTTGGAGAAGACTTTGAAGTTAGCTGTAAGACTGAGTTCCAGCAAAGGGATGTGGGCTATTTGTGGACCACAGCTTTTTAATTGGCTGTGTCTTCTCCACATTATCCGTTCTCTTCTACTGGGTTAATGTATGTAAGCAAAGCCCTAGCAGATAGAGGAGCCACAAGATAGAAGGATCCTAGTCCCTCAATCACTGCATGAAGTAGAGCCATCCTCCAATCAGGAATATTTGCTTTAGACCTCTAGGTGAATAGAAAAAAACTATCATTTATTATCTTACACTTCCTATATATTTTTGGATGCCTTTTCTTTGTAGATCATTTTCCCTTAAAAAAAGTATGTGCCATGCATCCTCACAATGTGCAGTTAGCAATCCCTTGAGCTATAAGAGTTAACTACTTAATTTGCTGCTTTCTTTCAATCTCCATTCCATAATACACACCATAGTCTCATTATCTTCCTAAAATATTTTTTCTAGGTGGGTAATTACACGTGTTCATTCACTCTCCTTTGCTGATAGAATGAAATTTCTGATTCATTATCTGGGCAGTCAGAATTCCTCACAATCTGTCCTTTACTGAGTTTTATCACTTTATCAATCTCTGTCCACCTACTTCAATAAAATTGCTCTTTTCACTTCCTTTAAATACGTAGGTCCTCATTCCCATCTTCACCCATTTGCCTACATTCTTTCATTGTATGTGAGTTATTTTTTCTTCTCTATTTTTTAAAATTATAAGTTCCATTTAAAAGCTTTGTTTAAATCCTTCCTCATTTGTGAAGTTTTTCTCTAACAGTCTCAACCCCAAATGAAATGTGCTGCCCTGAATTTAAAAATCACTAAATTCTATGCCATTTATTAAACCAAAGCAAGAACAAAGTGATACAAGGAAACTTTGGGAGGTATTGGGTATGTCTTTAATTTAATTTAATTTTATTTTTTTTGAGACGGAGTCTCGCTCTGTCTCCCAGGTTGGAGTGCAGTGGTGCGATCTCGATCTCGGCTCACTGCAACCTCCGCCTCCTGGGTTCAAGCAATTCTCCTGCCTAAGCCTCCTGAGGAGCTGGCATTACAGGCACACACCACCATGCCTGGCTAATTTTTGTATTTTTAGTAGAGACAGGGTTTCACCATGTTGGCCAGGCTGGTCTCGAACTCCTGACCTCAGGTGATCTGCCCGCCCTGGCGTCCCAAAGTGTTAGGATTACAGGCGTGAGCCACCGCACCTGGCCGTCTTTCATCTTGATTGTGATGATGATAACAAGGATGTTTGCATATGTCTAAATTATTTAAATTGTACACATTAAGTATGTGTGCTTCTTTGTGTATCAATTATACCTCCAGAAAGCCGTTAAACAAATAATCTATCAAATATCTCTATAGTACTTTATCCTTTGTTTCTACTTGGAAAATAATGTCTAGTAAGGCAGATTTCTCTTTGTTTACTTAGCATTACACATTTTGAATAAAACTTGATACTCAGTAAATAATTTTATGTCATCTTAAATACAGCTCTGCTATCTTAATTCACAATGTATGGAAAATGAATATTTTATCTCCTGTTGTTTTAACCTCTATTCAATATATGTATGCATATATGTATACTGAAGGAAATTTAACTTGCATTTAAAAAAATTTCATTATAATGGAATGAGATGGGTCCCAGACTATTCCATTAAATTGAATATTCCATTAAATTGAACTTAACATCTAAAGTTTGAAGTCTTTAGATTACTTAATAAAACATAACATTTGTTTCAAAAATCAGATAACATATTTCTTTCCTTCAATCATTTTATTCAAAAAGAAAATATCCATTGTATGCACATAAGTTGTTCTTGGAAAAAAAAACACACCTATCCTTCATGTTTTGCATAAAATTGTAGTGAAAATAGTAATGGAAAGAAAAAGCAAACTTAAGCTATGTTAGTGAGGTAGAATCAATAAGTTGAGAGGTCCGATTAGCTGTAGTAGGAAAGGGAAAAGAAAGAATCAAGGATGACCCAAAGTTTTTGGTGTGACTTCCTGGGTTGGTGAAGGTACCATTCACCAAAACGTGAAATATAAGGAAAACAGTAGATTTTTCATCAGTTTCAGATGCTCTTTTATTCTATAAATATTTACCAAACATCTACTTATGCTGAAAAGCTTTATAACAACTGGAAATTCAAGAACAAATATAGTCCCTGTGGAGTTTCCATTCTAGTAGGAAAGATGGGAAATAAGCAAATAAATGGTAGCGATGAGACCTGTGTGTGTGAGGGGGGGTTAACTTACCAAATAAATATGTCCCGGTAAGACTAAGCTTCAGGTCTTCCTGAGTTTCATTCTTGCAAGAATTTTCAAAATGTTCTATTGTGTAGAGGGGAAGAAATAGGGTGCAGTGGGCTGTTTAATTTGTTTAGGAATTGTCTCTAAGAGTTGATAAAGATGGAAGAGCACCTCACATAAGTGAGGAGCTAATTAATTGAAGACTTGGAAGAGCATTTGAGGACTAGGAAAAAACAAACAGTTCTTGGAGGGTTAACAGTTTTATTGTTTTGAAGAAAAGCATAAAACGGGAACTGGTACTAATCAAGGGATGATTACTAAAAAATCACATTTGAGACTGGTTAAAGTCAAAATTATGTAGGCCTTTGCGGGCTGTGCTTAAGAATTTAAATTTTGGGCTGGGCGCGGTGGCTCATGCCTGTAATCCCAGCACTTTGGGAGGCTGAGGTGGGCGGATCACGAGGTCAGGAGTTTGAGACCAGCCTGGCCAACACGGTGAAACCCTGTATCTACTTAAAATACAAAAAGTACCTGGGCTTGTACTAAAAATACAAAAATTAGCCGGGCATGGTGGCAGGTACCTGTAATCCCAGCTACTCAGGAGGCTGAGGCAGGAGAATCACTTGAACCCAGGAGGCAGAGGTTGCAGTGAGCCGAAATTGTGCCACTGCCCTCCAGACTGGGAGACGAGTGAGACTTCGTCTCAAAAAAAAAAAAAAAAAAAAAAATTTAAATTTTAATAAAAATTTGATGGGAAACTTTTGGATGATTTTGATTAGAGAAATAATGTATTAAATTTTACATGTTTTATAAAAGAATGTTGTTTTCATTTAGGTTCAGTCACATTGTCACATATTGCAGTATTTCCTTCTTTTTAAGGCCAAATAGCATTCCATTGCATGTATATGCATTTTATTAATCCATTTATATATTAATGGACATTTATGTTGTTTCCACATTTTGGTGATTGTGAATAATGTCGCAATGAATATGGGAGTGTTAATATCTCTTTGAGATCCTGATTTCAATTTTTTTGGATGAATAGCCAGAAGTGGATTGCTAAATCATATGTTAGCTCTAATTTTAATTCTTTTGTGGAACCTCTATACTGTTTTCCATAATGGCTGTACCATTTTGCATTCCCACCAACAGTGTACAAAAGCTCCAATTTCTCCATAACTTCACCAACACTTGCTGTCTTGTTTTTTATAATAGACATCCTAACAGGGGTGAAGTGAATCTCATCAGGGCTTTGATTTGCATTTTCCAATAACTAGTAACATTGAGAATCTTTTCATATACCTGTTGACCATTTATATGTCTTCTTTGAAGAAATGACATTATTGTAAGTAAAATAAGTCATTCACAGAAAGACAAATACAGCATTATTTTACTTTTATGAGATATCTAAAATAGTCAAACTCATGGAAGCAAGAAATAGAATTTTGGGGCCAGGGCTGGGGGGAGAGGAAAATGGGGAGTTGCTATTCAATAGGTATAAAGTTTCAGTTATGTCAGATGAATAACTTCTAGAGATTTGCTGTATAACATTGTGCCTACAGTTATCAAAACTGTATTGTACACTTAACAATATGTTAAAAAGATAAATCTCATGTTAAGTGTTCTTACCAAAATAAAAAATATATAAAGAATTTTGATTTCTATACAGACACAATATGTAGAGGTCATATGGTTGTCACAAAAATCATGGATGTGATATACAAAAGGGTACTTATAAGCAGTCAGAGTCAGGTGCAGTGGTACACACCTGTAGTTTCCGCTATTTTGGTTGAGTCACAAGGATTGCTTGAGCTCAGTAGTTTGATGCTATAGTCTGCTATGATTGCACCTGTGAATAGCCACTGCACTCCAGCCTGGGCAATGTAGCAAGATCCCATCTCTAAAACACAGAAACAAAACAGAAATATAATTTAAAAAGTGTTATTTAATGTATTATATTAAAAATGATGTGCTTTTAGATGGTTATATAAAGTGGGGGAAAAAGTAGCATGCAGCTAGCAAAAGGTACACAGTTGTCTCTACCTGAGTTTAGCCAAAGGAGACATTTAATTGCAAGCAATACTGCTCTCTTGGAGTGAGGTTTTTGCCAAGCATGAAATGTTTGTGTTGAATATTGTCAATGGAAAATTTACTCTTCTCTTCTCTAACCCCCTCTAGCCTGACTCTTTTTGTGCTCATTTTATAACATATATAAATAATTAATATAAATGTTTTCCAACAATAACTATATTTATATTTGGGTTGATCTTTGTTATGGGCTGAATTATATCTCCCCAAAATTCACATGTTGAAGCCTAATCTCTAACGTGATACTACTTGGAGATGGGGCCTTTGGCAGATAAATAAATTTCGATGAGGTTATGAGTGTGGGACTCTTATTATGGGAAAAGCACCCTTCTAAGAAGAGACACTAGTGTGTAAGCATTCCTCCTTCTCTGTATCCTTGCTAACGTCTGTAATTTTTTGTTTTTTTAATAGTAACCATTCTGACTGGCGTAAGATGATATTTCATTGTGGTTTCAATTTGCATTTATCTGATTATTAGTGATATTGAGCATTTTTTCATATGCTTATTGGGCATTTATATGTCTTCTTTTGAAAAATGTATATTCATGTCATTCACCCACTTTTTAATGAGAATATGTGTTTTTTGTTGCTGTTACTGAGTTGCTTGAGTTCCTTGTAAATTCTGGATATTCAGTCCCCTGCCAGACACATAGTTTGCAAATATCTTTCCCTATTCTTCAAGTTTTCTGTTCACTCTGTTGACTATTTCTTTTGCTGTGCAGAAGATTTTTAGTTTAATTGTCTCATTGTCTGCTTTTGTTGCTTGTGCTTTTGAGGACTAGTACAACCTCTATGGAAAACAGTATGGAGATTTCTCAAAGAACTAAAAACAGAACTACCATTTGATCCAGCAATCCTACTACTGGGTATCCAGCCAAAGGAAAATCATATAAAAAAGGTACCTGAACTTATATGCTTATTGCAGCACTATTCACTACAGCAAATATATAGAATCAATCTAAGTGTCCATCAATAAATGATTGGATAAATAAAATATGGCATGTATACACAATGGAATACTACTCGGCCATACAAAAGAATGAAATAATGTCTTTTGCAGCAACATAGACGGAATTGGAGGTTATTATCTTGAGTGAAACAACTCAGAAACAGAAAGACAAATAGTGCATGCTCTCATTATAAACGGGAGCTAAATAATGTGAACATATTTGCATAGAGTGTGGAATGGTAGAAAATGGAGGCTCAGAAGGATGGAAGGGAAGGGAATGAGGTGGATGATGAGAAATTACTTAAGGGACCTAATATACATTATTTGGTTGATGGATACATTAAAAACACAGACTTTACCACTATGCAATAGTTCCATCAAACATATTGCATTTGTACTCCTTCAATTTATACAAATAAAAAAAGAAGAGTCACTAGAGAGCTCTCTGACATACAAGTACAGAGCAAGAAGGCAGCCATCTATAAGGAAGGAAGAGAGCCTTCACAAGAAACCATCCTCGTTGGCACCTTGATCTTGAACTTCTAACTTCCAGAATTGTGAGAAAACACATTTATGTTGTTTGAGCCAACCAGTCTGTTTTTTATGGCAGGCTAAGCTAAGACAGATTTTGAAAGTAGAACGGGAAGGACTAATGGATTGAATTGAATTTTGCATACCACAAAAAGCAAAGACAATTTCTAGCTCTTTGGCTTACAAAATTGAAGAAACCTTGGTACAATTTAATGAAATGGTAGACACTAAATGAAGGGATAGCAAAATAAAGAGCTCTGCTTGCCACATTAACTTTGAGTCCCTTCTAAACTAGGATGAATTGACTTTAAGTTAAGTGGGATGATGGGGATAAAAGCCTAATTAAAGTAAATTCGTGATCTTATTCTTGTTAATTTTGAGCTGTCAGTAGGGGAGATATGTTAAATAGGCATTCTCTGTTGATATTCAATTCTTTGTTCAGGAACTTAGAAAAATGATCTTGACTATAGATATAGAATAGAAAAACTGGTTGGGCGCAGTGGCTCACTCCTGTAATGCCAGCACGTTGGGAGGCCAAGGCAGGCAGATCACGAGGTCAAGAGATCGAGACCTTCCTAGCTAACACAGTGAAAGCTCGGTCTCTGTTAAAAAAAAAAAAAGAAAAAAAAATTACGAAAAATTAGCCGGGCATGATAGCATGCGCCTGTAATCCCAGCTACTCAGGAGGCTGAGGCAGGAGAATCACTTGAACCCAGAGACAGAGGTTGCAGTGAGCCAAGATCGTGCCACTGCACTCCAGCCTGGGTGACAGAGCAATTCTCTGTCTAAAAAAAAAAAAAAGTCAGGATTACAAGGAGATGGGGATTTAAGCACTTTGCCACATTTCTCTTTCAAATTCGAATTAACTGCTTTACTTTGCAAGCAGCAGAGGAAATGGTTTGTAAGGTAGTGAAGGGAAGATTACATAAGGTCAATTTTCCTGCTAAAATTTCTGCATGAGAGAATAAACATAGGAAATCCAGTTAGACTAGAATTGGGTTGGAGAAGCTCACGTGCATGGGTAAGGCCTTTGATTCCACAATTTTCTGAGACAAGATGACCCCTTCAAGAAGGAATGGGACTTGTCCACCCTCCCTTTCAGGTAGAAGCCACATTTGCATAATAAAAGATTAGGATGGGAGGGCCAGACTTTTCCTGGGCTATGTAAATGGCACACCAGGTCAAACCAACCCCCTGGGCCATATGAAAATCAGTCACCACCTCCTCAGGCCTCTCTGCAAAATCAGTTGTGTTCCACCCCAAACCCAGAAACCCTCTCTTGGGCAACCTGCTTTCTCAACATGAGGAAGCTTTCTCTCTCTCTCTCTCTTCTTCTGACTATTAAATTTTCTGCTCCTAAACTCACTGCTCATGTGTGTCCCTGTCTGTAATTTTCTTGGCATGAGGCAACGAACCCCGGCTATTTACCCCAGAAAATGGAATCATCTCACTTATACTCACGGATCATGTGTGTGCTCCTGTTGTTCCACATCTTCAGCAATATTTTTTGTCGTTTGCCTTTTAGATCTTTCATATGTATGTGGTATGTAATGGTATCTTATTGTGGTTTTAATTTAATTTCCCAGATAACTAATGTGATTGTGTACCTTTCTTTGTATTAATTAAGATTTAGGGTATCCTTTTTGGTGATGTGTACTCTATGAATGCCTAGTTGTTTCATATCTTTTTTTTTTTTCTTTTTGAGACCGAGTATCGCTCTGTTGCCCAGGCTGGAGTGCAGTGACACGATCTCTGCTCACTGCAAGCTCCATCTCCTGGGTTCACACCATTCTCCTGCCTCAGCCTCCCGAGAAGCTGGGACTACAGGCGCCCACCACCACGCCCGGCTAATATTCTTGTATTTTTAGTAGAGATGAGGTTTCACTGTGTTAGCCAGGAAGGTCTCGATCTCCTGACCTCGTAATCCACCTGCCTTGGCCTCCCAAAGTGCTGGGATTACAGGCGTGAGTCACCACGCCCAGCTGTTGCTTCATATCTTTAAGGCATTTTCAGTGATTTTTGTTTTGGCCATTCCGGTGGTATGTAATTCATTACATTGTGGGTTTAATTATCATTTCCCAGATGAATAATGAAGTTGGACACTTTGACCAGTTTTTGGTTATATGATTATCCTTTGTCAAGTTTCTGCTAAAAAAAGCTTCCTATTTTGTAAAAATTAAATTGTCTCCCTCTTATTTATTTGTAGGAACACTTTGTATAGAAGTGGAATCTATAATGAAAAACTTTCTCACACAAAAAACTACAGGCATGTATAGCTTCAGGTGAAGGTAGGACTAAAATCAGTCTAATGCAAACATTTTTCAGAGGAAAGAAAAAGAGAGACCATGTCCCAACTTGTTTTCTGACGGGAGAATTACTTTGATACCAAAATATGTGAGAACAACTTTACAAGAAAAAAAAAATTAAAGGCTATTCTCTCATGAAAATAAGAGGCAAATGTCCTAGATAAGATATAAAACAATCAAATACAGCACTATATTTAAAAGCCATTACATTATCATTAAATTAGGTATAGTCGTAGGATGCAACATTAGAATAGCATTTGTATATCAATCAACATCATTCACTACATTAATAAAATAGAGTACAAATGCCACATGATTATTACAAGAAGTGTTAAGAAAACCAGTTTGAATCTCTACCAAAGTGGTAATAGAAAACTTTGCCTAGGCCAGGTGTGGTGGCTCAAACCTGTAAACCCAGCACTTTGGGAGGCTGAGGCGGGTCAGGAGTTCGAGACCAGCCTGGTCAACATGGTGAAACCCCGTCTCTACTTAAAATACAAAAAAAATTAGCTGGGCGTGGTGGTGCGTGCCTGTAATCCCAGCTAATCTGAAGGCTGAGGCAAGGGAATCACTTGAACCTGGGAGGTGGAGGTTGCAGTAAGCCAAGATAGTGCCACTGCACTCCAGTCTGGGCAACAAGAACAAAACTCTGCCTCAAAAAAAAAAAAAAAAAGAAAAGAAAACTTTCCCTAATTGACATTTGTAGAACACTCTATCCAATACAACAAAATACACATTATTTTCACATGTATGTGGAATTTTCACCAATATAGACCATATGCTGGACCATATAATGAGTCTCTATAAATTTCGAAGGATTGACATAATACAGAGTACAGTCTTTGACCAAAATAGAATTGGCTTAGAATTTAATAACAGTAACATAGCTGTAAAATCCTCAAATATATAGAAATTAATCAACTCATTTCTAAATAATGCATTGTTAGAAGAAAAAGAAATAAGAGAAAAATTTTTTGAAATAAAAATGAAAGGCACAACATATCAGGATTTGTGTGATACTACTAAAGATATATATTCATATTATATATGTGTGTGTATATATACATATATATATATAGCATCAGGTGAAGATAGAACTAAATCAGTCTAAGTTTCTTAAGGTGGAAGATATATATATATATATATATACACACACACACACATATACACACATAATCTGTGATCTTCCACCTTAAGAAACATTTTCAAAGCAAAAAAAATTTTAAAAAATTAAAAGTAAAATATTAAAGTCAAACTAAGTAAAAACAAAGACATAACAGATAAAATTTGAAATTAAGGATGTAGACAAAACAATAGAGAATGTAATGACCACAAAAGAAGCTTTTATTAAAAGAAAAACAAAATCAATAAAAATCTAAGTTGATCATAAAAAAAAGAGGCACAAATAATCAATATTAGAATTTTTTTAAAAGATGTAACTCCAGATCCTATACACATTAAAAGGAAAAAAAAAAAACAGAATATAATGGAAAAATCTTTATATCAATAAAAGCAGGCATAATTAAATGAAATGATTTCTTATATGCAGAAAAATCATCTGACAAAATTCAATGCCCATTCATTATAAAACATCCCAGCCAAACTAAGAATAACAGAGAATTTACTTAATGTGATAAGGGGTACATTAAAAAAACCTACAGCTAATGATGAACTTGCTAGTGAAGACTAAGTACAAAAGTCAAAGATATTCTTTCTCATGAGTTCTATTAACTATCAATTTCATTTTCTCTCTTTTTTTTTCCTTTGGAGACAGAGTCTCACTCTGTCACCCAGGTTGGAGAGCAGTGGCACAATCTCAGCTCACTGCAACCTCCATCTACTGGATTCAAGCGATTCTCCTGCCTCATACTCCCAAAGGATTACAGGTGTGTACTACCATGCCTGTCTAATTTTTTGTATTTTTAGTGGAGATGGTGTTTCGCCATGTTGGCCAGGCTGGCCTCAAACTCTTGACCTCAAGTGATCCCCCCACCTTGGCTTCCCAAAGTGTTGGGATTACAGACGTGAGCCACCATGCACGGCCCAATTCCATTTTCAGGAATATCAAAATCATGAACTATTTAGGGATAAATTTAACAAAATATACGAAACGCCTGTGCACTGTTAACTAGAAAATAATAATGAGAGAGATGAAGAACTAAAAAAAGTTGAACTGATATACTTCATTTATCAATTGGATGACTCAATATTGTTCAGATCAATTCTTCCAAAATTGATGTATACATTCAGTGTTATCCCAATCAAAATCCAAGTAGGCTGGTTTTTCCTCAATTACTGATACACTGATTCTAAACATTTATACAGAAAATTAAAGGACTTAGACTTACCAATTTTTTTTTTTTTTTTTTTTTTTTTTTTTTTTTTTTGAGACACAGTCTTGCTCTGTTGCCCAGGCTGGAGTGCAATAGTGCGATCTCGGCTCACTGCAAGCCTGCCGGGTTCAAGCAATTCTCCTGCCTCAGCCTCCTGAATAGCTGGGACTACAAGCACCCGCCGCCACACCGGTCTATTTTATTTGTATTTTTTAGCAGAGACGGGGTTTCACCGTGTTGCCCAGGCCGGTTTCAAACTCCTGAGCTCAGGCAATCCGTCTGCCTCGGTTTCCCAAAGTGCTGGGATTACAGGCATGAGCCACTGCACCCAGCAGTGGCTAAACTTTTCTAAACTTTTTGTAAAACATCAGTAATTAACACAGACTGATATTGCTGTAAGGGAGAGACATATCAAATAATAAGACAGAAGAGAATGTCCAGAAATACATTCACACACATATGTGTTCAATTAGCTTTTTTTTAGTACCAAGATAATTCAACAGGAAAAAATAATCTTTTCAACAAATGGTGCTAATACTCCGGAATATACATATGAAAAGAAGCGAACCTTGACCAGACTCTCTACAGTAAATTTAACATAAAAAGGATCATAGACTCACAGGTCAAAGCTAAAACTATAAAGATCTAGAAGAAAACATGTAAGAACTTTTTTTTTTTTTTTTTTTTTTTTTTTTGGAGACAGAATCCTGCTCTGTTGCCTAGGCTGGAATGCAGTGGTGCCATCTCGGCTCACTGAAACCTCTGCCTCCTGGGTTCAAGCGATTCTCCTGCGTCAGCCTCCTGAGTAGCTGGGACTACAGGCACATGCCACCATGCTCAGCTAATATTTTGTGTTTTTTGGTAGAGACAGGATTTCACCATGTTGGTCAGGCTGGTCTCAAACTCCTGATATAATGATCCGCCCACCTTGGCCTCCCAAAGTGTCAGAATTACAGGCATGAGTCACTGTGCCTGACCTATCTTTTCAATATATAGGTAAGCAAATATTTCTATGTATAAAGTACCAATTTAAGAAGAAAAAAATGTCATCAAAGTTAAAACATCTGTCCTTTTAAAGATACCATTAACACCACACATTCATTAGAATAGCTAAAATTGAAATGGCAATCAATTCTGAATGTTGACAAGCATGTGAAGAAAGTGAAACTTTCATGTATTGCTTTTAGAAGTGTAAATTTGCCCAACTGTTCAGCGCTTTCTGATATAATTAAACATATACTTAGCATGAAGCCCACTAATTGAATTTCAAGGTGGAATGGAAAGAAAAGAAAATACATCCTTATAAAGACTTGCACATGAATGTTCATAGTAACTGTATTCATAATAACCAAACTGTAAACCACTCTAATTTACATCAACAAGTGATTGGATTAAAAAAAATGGCTGACATTGGTGGTAGATCAATGGTGGTATACAAATATATAGGGATATTACTTTGTAATAAAAATAAAAATACTAATGATACACATGACATGAATAAATATGCAGAATTTAAAAAAAGCAGACCTAAAAGAGTCCCTATAGTATGAGTCCACACATATGAAATTGTGGAAGAGGCCAAAGTGATCTATTGTGACCAAGAGCAGATTGATGGTTTCCTGGGGCTGTGAGAGGGTAGAGGTTAACTGAACAGGGACCTGAGGGAAGCTTGGAGTGATGAAAATGTCCTGTATTTTGATTGTAAAAGATATGCAAAATAAAAGTATAAAATAAATATTTTTTAATCAAGAAAATCACACCATGCCCAGAAGCATGAAGTTAAATAAAAACTTTATTTAACAATGTCATGTGCTAGAGAGTATTTAGAGTGACTGAAACTCACACACATTGCTGATGAATATAGATTGGTAATTCACTTTGAAAAATTCTTTGACAGTATTTACTAAGAATGGACATTTGTACACCTATGACCTGTCTCAGCTATATACCCAAGATAAATGCCATTGTTTGTTAGCTGTGAACATGCATGAGAATATTCACAGCTGCATTATTCGTAATATCCCCCAAATGGAAGCAATTTAAACATCAATCAATACAATAGCAGAACAGAAAAATAAATTGTAAACAAACTACTAGAACGTGCAATAGAATGGATGCATGTCATAGACATAATGTTGAGCAAAAGAAGCAAAACACAAACGATATTTTCCATTTATAAAGTTAAAAAAGATTCAAAACTAAACCATGGTGATAGAAGTGAGAATCATTACTTTTGGTGGTGTGGTGGGCTTCTGGATGTTGGTGATGCTCTTTTGTTATCTGTTTTTTACTAAGGTGTAAATTTCATTTAAGAGTTTATCAAGTTGTATAATTGTGATGTATGCACTTTTGTGTATATATAATACTTTGAATTCATACATTTTACAAATAATATCATGTTATTGTTCTTAAAATTGTCCAATGGCTTCTCATTGCACTTCTAATCCAATCCCAAATCCTTATCATGGTCTACAGTCTCTTAGTTTTTCATTCCTTGGCTTGCTTCCTAAGCTGTAGCCACATGGAGCTCTTTTGTCTTTCTTGAACAAATAATAAAGCAAGTTCCTTTGTATACCTTTTCACTTGCAGTTCTCTCTCTGCCTGGAACACTGTTTTTCAAAATCCTTAAGTAGCCTGCTTTTTATTGGCTTCAGGCTTATGCTTTCCCCAAAACCCCAAAGCACTTCCTTCATCACTTTTATGAGAAGTCTGCATTTTTTTTTACTTCAGTGTCATTTTAATATCTGAAATTACCTTCTCTATTTCATGACTTAGCTTCTGGTTCCCTGCTAAAATACAATTCCATGACTACAGTAACTTTGAATATCTTGCTTTCTGCTGTATTCTCATTTACTAGAATCCTGCTGGACAGGTAGATAGATGTTCACTGGGTAATTGGGACATGAATAAATTTATAGATAAATGAGTGAATAAATGAATAGTTTAGTAAATATATTGCATAGAAATTAAAGACTATTGATTAAATATGAAATGTTTTTATGGAGCTGCATTAGGCAGGGGAAAGTGTTATCGAGTGGTATTTTTCTTCAGCACCTTAAAGGATATTGAGATACAGCCCAGGGAAAGGTTTTTGAGAATGATTATTTCTGCAGTTTTCACAAGTGTTTTTTTCATTTCAAATAATACAACATTAAATTATTATTTCTGTATTGATGTTCAAGCTTCTATTACCTACAGTTTTATTATTAAGGCTTCAAAAGGAAATAATTTTGTGTGCTGATGATGCAGAATATTTTCTGGACCCCTTTGCAGTACTCCCAACAGGGGTGCCCCATTTACTCAGCCCACCCACTCAACCCCTCCTGGGAGGGAACATGTGAGCAAACGAGTGGTGGAACCAACCAGCTGCTTCGGGGCAGAGGCAAGAGCAAACTCTGGTCACTCAGGTCTGCTGTGCTTCACCCCTCGTGGGAAGGAGCACGTAGGCAAGCAAGTGCAGGAATCAGCCAGCTTCATTAGTGCCAGCAAGAGCAAACTCTATGCAGGCCCTTTGGCATCATGCAGGTAGGGGTGTCTGTAGCCCCAGGGCCCTAGAGGGTGTCTTACAATGCTCTTAGCTCTGCTGTCTGTGTGTTATCAGCTCAGTGGGCCCTTTGCTTCATCACATGAGGTGGCTGCCCTCCACCAGTAAGAGCAGAGGGCCAATGTAACAGCGTTTTTGGGTATCCACACTTGGTAGGTTCCAAATTCTTGTCTGGTGCCCAAGAAGAATGAGCTCACACAGATGAACTGAAGCACGGTGAATGCAGAGAATTTTATTGAGCAATGAAAGTGGCTCTCAGCAGAGAGGGGAGCTGGAAATGGGATGGGAAGGGCAGGTCACTCTCCCCGAGGTCAAGTTGCCTCTCTTCAACATCCAGTCACCATCTCGGAACTCAAGTAGCCTCTCCCTGACATCCAGACACTTCTCCTCTCTACTGGCTGAGTCTGGGTTCTTTATAGGCACAGGATGCAGGGGCGGGGTGGGTTGTAGGTAGTTTTGTAAATGGCAACATTTGATTGGGAAAAAGACATTATCCAGAAAGAACCAACTGGGAGAGAGCAGGCACACAGGAATAGAAGTTTTCACTTTGGGCCAGGAGTTTCAGGCTTTTCGGTTCGAAGGTGGGGTTTTGCCAGGGACCCACTCCTGCCTGACTAGAGTTTCTCTGCCTCCTGCCTCCATCACTGATTATATGCTACACTAAAAACCAGAATATTATGAACATGTATAATTCTCAATATACTAAGTGTCTATTCAAGCAAATTGCTCATAAAACATGTATTTTATACTAAAAGCAGAATGTCATATAATTTGCTTTGTTTACTTTCTAAAGATATTCAGGTGCAGGTATGCATATAAGTGCTTTTTCATCATGATGATAATTTACTGCAATTTCATATATATAACTTTTTCTTTGTAAAATTGTAGCACATATGTTCTCTTTTATTCTTACTAAATTTTGCCACTCGTAATATTCCATTTTCGCAGTTTGAACTGTTATATGGTTTACAATTCATAAGAATTTTTCAACTTTTGGCCTCATAATGCAGAAGTCTAATACTTATGTTCCCTCAACAGCTAGTATAATCAATAACTGGTGGATAACAGCAAATTATATACAGAAATGACCAAATGTTCACAAAAGGTCACTGTCTCAAGGCTAAGTGAAAAATAATTTATTATGATTTAAATTAGGTCTCTTTGGTAGAACATACTCTTAAGTAACTTATTATACTGCTAATTAAGTCAGAAATTCAATTACAGCAACCAAGGCATATTCTTAGGAGGACACACTTGGAGTAGAACTCATGTAAAATAAAACTGTCATTGTCTTAGTCACATTCTAATCAGTGTTCAGGTTCTTGAGAGAGACAGAACCAATAGATATAGATACAGATGTAGATATAGATGATACAGATATATGAGAAAATATTTATTAGGGGGACTAACTCACACAATTACGGAGGCTGAGCAGTCCTACAATAGGCTGTTGTCTGCTAGCTGGAAACCCTAGGATGCCAATAGCATGGCCCAGTCCAAGTTCAAAGGCCTCAGAACAAGAGAAGCTGATGGTATAACTCTCAGTCCAAGGCCAAAGACCTGAGAACCCAGGGCGTCCCTGGTGTAAGTCTTGGAGTCCAAAGCCCGGGCTGACTGGAGTTGTTGTTCAAGGACAGGAGAGGAAGAGCATATCCCAGCCTCAGCAGATAGATCAACATATTTGCCTTTTCTCTGTTTTTGTTCTCTCCAGGCTCCCAGCAGATTGAATGATGCCTGCCCACGTTGAGGGTGAATCTTCCTCATGTAGTCTACTCAGACTCACGTGGCAGTCTCCTTTGGAAACACCCTCACAGACACACCCCAAAATAATGCTTTACCAGGTTTCTAGGTATTCCTTAATTCAGTCAAATTGACACATAAAATTAACCATCACATAATCTATGAATTTGAAATAATTATTTTTGTGCTTGGCATTCTACAGAACATCAAGAAATCAGTAGTTACTAAGAGTTTGCAGTGTTTTTCTCACAATGTTGAAGTGAAAAGAAAACATTTCTGTATTAGACTTTTATGCATATATGATTTCACTTGATCCTTACCACAACTCTAGGTGATAAATATTTAGCATATTAATTGTGGTTATTTTGAATTCTTTGTCTGCTAGATTCCTCTCTGGAATTGATTCTTTTAACACTTTTTCAGCTGCTTTTTCCTGCATCTTTGTATGTTGAATCATTTTTAAATAAAATGTCAGGTACCGTCAAGGATTTTAGAAACTCTTGGAAAGGTAGTCAAGAAATGGCATTAATGGGCTTTACGTAAAGAAGCAAGAAAATTAGACGAGCATATTAAAAGAGTTACTGTGTGTGGAGAATGTACAGGGGGCCAAGAATAGCTATGGGGCATGCAATTAAACAGTGAGGGCTATTGTCCAGGTGAGAGATGATTTTGATTTACAGTGGTAGTGAAGGAGAAAAGGAGATAGACTTGAGGTTCACTGTACATACCCATATATATGAAGAGTTTTTCAATATCAAAAACTATCCTTAGAAGAGGAAATCATCTTATATTTGAACCTCAGAATATTTTAGATTACAGACTGATATATAAATTATTTTGTTCTGAAAAATCACAAAGTACTGTCTGGAACAGACATGTTAACCTGAACCAACAACAGTTGTTTCAAGAGATAATTTGGCACAACTGGTAAAAAAAGGAAAAAAGTAAGCAAAGTAAGAAGATTTAGTAATTATTCCATGGGATATTACCTCCCAGCTGTGTGTGTTAGATGTCACCATGAAGCAATATTTCAATGATCATTTGCAAAAAGTGGTTCAGTCCATGCTTAGGTTATGGGATCATGAATATATGCCAACAGGAAAAGTAGGGGGAAATTCTACCCTAATTGTACTTGCAACTGAGACAGCATTATACAGAGATTCAAAAAAATACATAAAACAATAAAACTCTTAATTATATTATCTTCCTCTTAAGAATATTATATCTTACTGGTTGATTGCCACAATCCTATGAACAGGTAGGTTTCTTAAAAATTATTTTTTATTTTTTGTAGAGTTTGGGGGGGGTGTCTCACTTTGTTGCTCAGGGTGGTCTTGAACTCCTGTTTTCAAGTCATTTTCTTACCTCAGTCTCCCAAAGTGCTACGATTACAGGAGTGAGCCACTGTGCCCTGCCTCTATCAAGACGTATTTTTTAAGTTTTGTTAGAGTGGGTCTATTTTTTTGTCTCTACTAAGGCATCATCTCTAGTTCATGGTCTTCTGGTGTGTCAACTGAAAATCTGTATGTTCATTATAATTTTTCCCTTTTGAATGAGCCCAGACTCCAGTGACTTCCCAACATTGTGTGATCTCTAAAATCTCTGACCACCTATTTAGCCTCTTGATGCTGTTCCTGCTTGACCTCAAAGAATCTCACACTGCATATGCTCAACTTAGGAGCTGGCCAAGGACCCAAGAGGAAATTTATACATAGATTTTCAGCACTCTGCCTACAGTTCTCTCTTCTCCAGTTATTTCTCCACAAAGTCCCAGCTACCTTTACAGCCTCAAACATTTTATTTCTCTGTCTCTTTCACCCAGTTACTCTACTGCTGTCCTTGGGCTCTATGAATCTGTGTTACAATTTGGAAAATACATTTGGATGCATGGCTCACCAACCACCTCCTCTTCCATTGTATATCTGGTCTTGCTGTTTTACTATCATAATCTCCCATGATATTTTCTATCACCTGAAGAGACAAACTCTGCCTAAACAAATCATTAGTTCTAGACCTGTTTGCAGTGAGTTATCCTGTCAATGAGCCCAGCTTTATACCCCAAGGCTATACAATACCTATCTTATCTATCCTAAGGCCTTAAAAATTTCCTGGCCTCAGGCTTCAATATTATTATAGAGCAGTACCTCATTGCTAATTTAATTCTTTTACTACAAGACCCTTGCCAAAGAGTTGAGATTCATTCATTGAGACTCCTTTATCTAGTATGGACCTGTGTTGCATAAGGTCCCAGTTTCTGAAATATTAACACTGCTTATCTTCACTGAAGCCAGTTCCACTAAGACAAAATCAAAATTTCTTCTGCTAGAACTGCATCAAGATGTTTTAAAACTCAGAGTTCCTTCCTCCGCAGACAGAAATATTTTTCTGTTGAACATCAATTAACTTTAACATTACCTCTGAAACTAAGAAAAGATTTAAGGGATATTGGAGATCTTAACTGACGACAAGTGAGTAATATAAACCTTTTATCTCCCTTTATCCCACTGCTAAAATGGTCAGTTTTATAAATGGCTGTATTCAATCCCAAATTTGTCCAATATATTGTACAAAGTGGAATGAAAAGAGAGAAGAATTGGTACATGATAACATGTGAAGGCTCTCAGCAACTTAGTCCTCTAAAATAAGTGGAAAAATGTTTTTTTTTCAATGTCTGAGAGATTTCCCTTTATAGGTCTGCTGAGTTGTATTTTGTCAGCTCCTATTAAATTGTGTTGTCATGATACCTATGAATCTTACAAAGCATAGAAAGACTTTATTTCAACTTTCATAAACCTTTGAAAATGGGGGGAAAGATTTAGAATCTCTTATTTTAGTGAGACTATTCAATTTTTTATTTTTAGTTCCTTGTACTATGAAGTCCCATTCTTGGTATCTAGGCATATAAAAAAGTCTCAAGGAATTTTAGAGATATGTAAATAGTCTTCTGTTTTCTCTAACATGTATGAAATAAAAATATAATTATCTTGTGAGTGCTTGATATGGTTTCAATGACTACACTGAGTGCACTGTTTTTCCAATCAAAAATATACACCTGGCATATATGCTTGTGTGTGTATGTGTCTGTGTGCTGATTTTTTCCTACTCTGTTGAAACAGATACAAATAGTAATTTAACCTAATGGCCTTAGCCACAATGCATGATAAGACTTCACTGATGGGCTGGGCGTGGTGGCTCACACCTGTAATCCCAGCACTTTGGGAGGCCGAGGTGGACGGATCACGAGGTCAGGAGATCGAGACCATTCTGGCTAACACGGTGAAACTCTGTCTCTTCTAAAAAATACAAAAATTTAGCCAGGCATGGTGGCGGGTGCCTATAGTCCCAGCTACTCAGGAGGCTGAGGCAGAAGAATGGCGTGAACCCGGGAGGCGGAGGTTGCAGTGAGCCAAGATCATGCCACTGCACTCCAGCCTGAGCAACAGAGCGAGACTCAAACAAAACGAAACAAAACAAAAACAAAAAAACAAAACTTCACAGATGGATTCTGAACAAAGAAAAATAAATTGAGTCTGGGGTTAAAAAAGTAACTTGGTGGCACCCATGAGAGGTAACAACAGTTCATACCACAGTGCCGAAGCGCTGGTCATAGAAATGTAAGCCTTTAAACGAGATGAGTGTTGGTGAGAGCCTGGTTTCAAAAATGTATAAATAGTTACAGTGCTCATAGTCAGGTGGCTAACAATATTTGAAAAAGTTCCATCTATTTTGGAGCTAAATCTGACTAAGCTTTTGGGACACAAAAAGAGAATATTGGAAAGACTAGGCCTGTTATGAGAGTTCAAGTTAAGCAAGTTTGTGTTTAGGGCATGTTTCTGAGGCCATAGGGAAAATAGCCTGTTATTCAGGAAACAGAAGTCCAGATCTATTGAAATGTCAATCTAGACAGAAGAGAGAGAAAGGAGACAATTTGGTGTGATGTGGATGCCTCATGCTAATCCATTATGTCAGGCATATGACAGCAAGGCTAATTTTAGCAACTGTCTGATAATAAACTTGATTTTCTGATACACTGAAAAGTTTGGTCTGGATTTGGGCATGAATAATTTTCTAGTATACCAAGAAATGGATATGGAAGAGTAAACTATAGCTAGAAATTATTGGAACTTATGATGGATAAAATATGTTCTTTTAAAAATGACCAGGAAGTGCTTTCACTGTCAGCAGGTCTGACTGACTGTGGGAAGTGCTGCCATGGCTTCTTACACCAACGTGGTGCAGTGTATATACTCCCATACCTAGAAAGTGTGGGAGTTACCACTCCCATATTTACAACAAGAAAAAGCTGTTCAAACTTGAAAATCAATAACTTTTTTTGGATGCATCAGAGAACTTAGTTCACAGGGCACGTTACCCTCCTTGAATCTGGAGACACAGGTGGATCTAGAGTAACGTCAAAATCTGCTTATCTGGAGAAAAGTTCACTAGAGACATAAACTAATAGGAACACATAGATGGTAATTCCAGTAACACTGATTGTGGACTAGCATGAGAGTGAAAATCTCCTCTGGGCCACAGTTTTAGAAAGGGTTCCACACTTTAACAGGTTTTACCTCTAGGAACCCTACCAGGTTCTCATGGTGAGGAGTCAAGAAAGATTCCTTTGTGGCTCTGGCAGCTGGGGGAGAAAGAGTAATCATTGTGAAATATACCCAGAGCTTACTTGATTCTCCATGCCAAAGGACTTTTCTACAGGAAAAAATACCTTATTAGCCTTATCCCAGCTGGAAGAAAGACATTTTCCCACTCTAACACCCTCTTGCCGTCCTGACTCATTTAAGGAAAGTAACAGGCCAGGAACATGGGCCTACTAAAAGACTCTGAGTTAATCATAAATTTATAAAACACTTCCCCTCTGCACATCTTACCACTATACCAATGTGGCTTCAGTAAAATAACAGTGGATTGCAGCTGAAAGAGCTTCAACATGCAGACTCTTTCAAGTAGAACATACTGAAGTCTAAAGTGAAGAGGGGAAACAAAAACAAGGACACTAGAGGGTATTGAAGCCTCTGACACATACAGCTACAATGAACATTAAATACAGTCCACCTCCCAGCCAGATTAACATAAAACATCACACTGAGTCTTGTTTAACCTCAGTTCCTATTATCCAATACACCATGTCTGGTTTTCAATAAAAAATTTCAAGGCATACTAAAACACATCTGAAGAAACAACTAATAGAACCAGACTCAGATATGACACAGATGTTGTAATTATCAAACAGATTTTAAAATAACTGAATAATTTAATAAGAGCAAAAATGGATAAAGTAGACATACAAAAATAGACGGGTAGTATAAGCAGAAAGTCATGGAAACCCTAAGAAAGAAAAGGAAATGCTAGAAATAAAATAACTATACTGTAACAGACAGGAAGAATGCCTTTGGTGGGCTCATCAGTAGACTGGATGTGGCCAAGGGGAAAAAAAATCAGTAAACTTGAAGATATGTAAATAGAAACTTCCCAAACTGACATGCAAAGAGAAAAAAGAATTGGCAGAAGCCAGGGGAAGGGTAAAACCAGAATAGAATAGCTAAGAACTGTAGGACAACTTCAAAAGATGTAGCATACGCATAACTGCAATACCAGAAGTAGAAAAAAGAGAGAACACAGCAGAAGAAATATCTGAATAGTTACTGGGAATGTTTCAAAATTGATGACACATATCAAACCACAAATCCAGGTAGCTCAGAGAATACCAAGCGGCATAAATACCATAAAACAAATAAATATACCAAAAACCCAAAAGTATTAAAAAAAAAAACCCTAAAAAATACATCTGGATGTATTACATTCCAACTGCAGAAAAACAAAGACAATGAGAAGATCTTGAATGAATCTGGTATAAAGGATATGGGGGAAAATGTACCTATAGGTCAACAAAAATAAAAATTATTGTGGTTTGTGGTTTTCTCATCAGGAACCATGTTACCAAGAAGAGAATAGAATATGAAATGTTGAGTATTGAAAGAAAAAAATTCTAGGATTCTGTAGTGAATTATTTTTAAAATTAAAGAAGAAATAAAGACTTTCTCAGACAATCAAAAATTGATGAAATTCATTTTCAGCATACCTGCCATGCAAGAAATGTGAAAAGTTCTGCAGAGAGAAGGAAAATTACATAGGTCAGAAACTGAGACCTACATAAGGAAAGAAGAGCATTGGATGAAGAAGAAATAAATAAAGGTAATATGAAATTCTTTATTTTTCATATTTTTATTAGTCTTTATTTTCATATTGTTTATATTTTTCTTTTTAATTAAACTAGTTAGTTTAATTAAAGTTTACTGATTTTTTTCCTTGGCCACATCCAGTCTACTGATGAGCCCATCAAAAGCATTCTTCATTTCTGTTACAATGCAGTTTTTATTTCTAGCATTTAATTCATTTAATTAAAGTAGTAACAGTAACAATGTATTATTATAGCATATGGTTAAATAAAACAAATTGTACCAATATCATAAAAGACATGATGAAAGAAACTGAAAATATTCTGTTATAAGTTTCCTGCTTTGCATATAGTGTTATAGTATTATTTGAAAGCAGACATATTTGTTAAAACATGTATTGCAAACTTTAGCACAAGTACTAATTTTTTTAAAAAGAGGTATAATTTATATGCTGAGAGATAACACAATAGAATAATATAAAATGCTCACAAAAACCAGAGAAGGCATAAAAAGAGGAGAAAAAGAAACAAAGAACAAGTGGAATAAACAGAAAACACCTGAAAGCATGGTAGATAGCAGCACAAATGTATCAATAATCATTTAAATGTGAATCATCTAAATATAGCAATTAAAACCTTCACATTGTCAGAGTGGATTAAAAGAAAAACAATATCTATGTTGTCTACAAGATACTCACTTTCAATAGCAAGAATCAAATAGGTTAAAAGTAAAGGGATGAAGGAAAGTATATGAACACTAATCAAAATAAAGCTGTTGTAGCTATTTTAATTCAGAAAAAGTTAATAGCAAGAAAAAATATCTAGGATAAAAAGTGGCATTACAAAATGATATATATGTAAGGTGGTGAATTCTCTAAGACAACAATTCCAAATATGTATGGATTTAACAAGATAGCATGAAAATATGTGAAGCAAAACTGATGGAATGGAAGGAAGGGAGAAACAGACAAATCTATTGTTATAGCTGGAGACTTCTGCACCCTTCTTTTTGCAATTGATAGATCAGTAGGGCAGAAAATCAGTAAGAATATAGCCAACTTGAAAAATACTATCAACCAACTTGATCTAATTGACCTTTATAGAATATTCCATCCATTACCAGTAGAATATATAATCTTCTTAAGCTCTCATGACATACTCACCAAGACACACCACATTCTATGCCACAGAATACACTTTGAGCAGTTTCAAAAATTAGAAGTCAGATAAAGTATCTTCTTAGACCACAGTGAAATTAAATTACTGAAAGATAGGTGGAAAATTCTCAAGTATTTTGAGATTGAACAAAAGTTGTCTAAAATGCACATGGATCAAAGTGTCTCAAGAGAACTTTTAAGAAATACTTTAAACTGAGTGAAAATATACATACAATCTATCAAAAACTTGTGAGATGCAGCAAAATCAGTACTTAGGAGAAATGTATAGTATTAAATGCATATATTAGAAAAGACAAAAGTTATAAAATCAGCAATTGAATCTTACACTAGAAAAGTACAGAAAGAACAGCCATTTAAGTCTCAAGCAAGCAGAAAAAAGAAATAATAAAAATTTAAGAGGAAATCATTCACATTAAAAATTAGAAAACAATAGAGAAATCAATGAAACCAAAAGCTGGTTTCTTGAAAAAATCAATGAAACCAATAAGCTCTATCAAGGCTCACTAAGAAAAAAAAGAGAAGACACAAATCACCAATATCAGAAATAAAAGCAGGGTCATCAAATTACTGATGCCACAAACATTAAAAAGATAATAAAGGGGCCGGGCGCGGTGGGTCATGGCTGTAATCACAGTACTTTGGGAGGCTGAGACGTGTGAATCACGAAGTTGGGAGATCGAGACCATCCTGGCCAACATGATGAAACCCCATCTCTACTAAAAATATAAAAATTAGCTGGGCATGGTGGCGTATGCCTGTAATCCCAGCTACTCAGGAGGCTGAGGCAGGAGAATCCCTTGAACCAGGATGTCGGATGTTGCAGTGAGCCATTGCACTCCAGCCTGGTGACAGAACGAGACTCCATCTAAAAAAGTCATCATCATCATCATCATCATAAAGGAATGCTATGCTCACAATTTTGATAAATTAGACGAAGTGGACCTATTTCTTCAGATATACAAAGTACCAAAATTTACAAGTGAAAATAGATTATCTGAATAATTCTACACTTATTAAAGTCATTAAATTAATAATTATGAACCTTCTAAAAAAGCACCAGACTGAAATGTTTTCATTGGTGAAGTCCACCAAGCTTTAAAGGAAGAAATGACAAAAATCCTTCACAATGAGTTTCAGAAAATAAAAGCAGAAGGAATGCTCCCTAAGTCACTCTATTGTAACCACCCAGTGGGTCCTCCTTGCCCACTGCCTAGAGACAGCTGATTTATCAAGACAGGGGTATTGCAATAGAGAAAGTTTCATTTACACAGAGCTTACTGTAAGGGAGACTGGTGTTTTATTATTACTCAAACCAGCCTCCCTCAGAATTGGGGAATTGTGGTTTTTAAGCATAATTTGGTGGGTAGGAGTTGGAAAGTGGGGAATGTCCATCGTTCAGATCAGAGATGCAATCATAGGGAGTTGAAGCTGTCCTCTTGCGTTGAGTCAGTTCCTGGGTGGGGGCCACAAGTCCAAATAAGCCAGTTTATTGATCTGAGTGGTGACAGCTGATCCATCAAGTGTGGGGTCTGCAAAATATCTCAAGCACTAATCTTGAGTTTTACAGAAGTAAGGTTATCCCCAGAAGTAATTTGGCTTCAGAATCTTGCAGCCTGTAGTTGCATGACTCCTAAACCACAATTTCTACTCTTGTGGCTAAATGTTTTAGTCGTGCAAAGGCAGTCTAGCCCCCAGGCTAGAAGCAGGTTTGTTTTAGGAAAAGACTGTTACATTGTCTTTATTTCAAAGTTAAGCAATAAATTAAGTTACTCCTAAAGTTAGCCTATGCCTAGGAATGAACAAAGATAGCTTGGAGGTTAGAAGCAAGATGGAAGAAGCTAGGTCAGATCTCTTTCACTGTCATATTTGTCTCAGTTATAATTTTTGCAAAGGCTGTTTCACTATGAGCCCAGCATTACACTAATGCCAAAGTCAGATAAAGACAGTATATTAGAAGGAAAAACTCCAGATCAGTATTTCTCATGTACAAAGATGCAAAACTCCTCAACAAATTACAAGGAGATAAAGGCAACAATGTCTAAAACTAATTATTTGCCCTGACCAACTGGGACAGGGGAAAAAAAATACTACATTGGAGAAACCTGATAAACCCTACCCAAGCCAGGTGATCAGGGTCAACATCAGCAGTGAAAACTCATGTTGATATTATATTTTCTTGATATAATATGATTAAAATATTTTACCTCTGTAGTATTTCTTCCAAAAAGGCATTATTTCCATATAATCATGAGAAAAATATCAGACAAATCTGAAATGAGGAACATTTTGAAAAACACCTAAGTAATACTCCTCAAAACTGTTAAGGTCATCAGAAACATGGAAAATCTGAGAAATTGTCAGACCACAGGAGTCTAAGGAGAATGACTAAATGTAATGAAGAATTCTTGGTGGGATCTTGGTACAGAAAAAAAAAATTCAGTAAAAACTAAAAATCTGATCAAACTATGGACTTTAGTTAATAACAGTGTATCAATATTGGTTTACTAACTTAAAAATATACTATACTCATGTAAGATGTTAATAATAGAGAAAAATTGGTATTAGTTATATGGGAACCCTCTGTACTGTCTTCACAATTTTTCTGTAAATTTAAAACTGTTCTAAAATAAAAGTTTATTTTAAAAAGCAATCAGAATTAGACATGCAGTAAATAAATGTATACATACATATAAAGGTTAAATCTTTCAAGTATATATATGTTCACATCTATTGTGCATTTACTTGATTTCCTAATGGTACTCTAAATACATTTTAAACATATGCAGAGTATTAAATAAATATTAAGTATTTTGGGCTGAGTGCAGTGGCTCACGCCTGTAATCCCAGCACTTTGGGAGGCCAAGGCAGGTGGATCACGAGGTCAGGAGTTCAAGACCAGCCTGGCCAAGATGGTGAAACCCCGTCTCTACTAAAAATACAAACATTAGCCAGGCGTGGTGGCATGCACCTGTAATCCCAGCTACTCGAGAGGCTGAGGCAGAGAATTGCTTAAACCTTGGAGGCAGAGGTTGCAGTGAGCTGAGATCACTCCACTGCACTCCAGCCTGGGCAACAGAGCAAGACTCCATCTCAAAAAAAAAAAATTAAGTATTTTGTATTAAGTATTATAATGCACAAAATATGATAAGAAATAGAAAAGATCTTGATTTAAAGGTTTTTTCAGATTGAGATTTCAATAGCATTAATTGAAGATGTACTACTTAACAGGGTATTTAATAAGCACTTTCTCAAAATAACCGATATATATTATTGTTATTTATTGTTATTGTTACATATTGTTTTAGTTCATTTTGCATTCCTATAACAGTATACCACAGACTGGGCAATTTTAATAAATAAAATACACTTTTTTCTTACATTTTTGGATACTGGAAAGTCCAGGTTTGAGGGGCCAGTATCTGGGAAGGGCCTTTTTACTATGTCATAACATGGTGGAAGACATTATATGACAACAGAGCAAAAGTGTGCATGCCAGTTTGGGTCTATCTTCCTTTTCTTATGTAGCCACCAGTCCCATTATGGGGGCCACACCCTGATTACCTTATCTAATCTTAATTATATTCCAAAGGCCCTTCTCCAAACAACATATGAATTTGGAGATTAAGTTTTTAGCACGTGAAATTTGAGGGACACATTTAATCCATAGCGCATGTGCAAGCACACACACACATACACACACACACACACACACACACACACAGAGATATATATAATATGTTAACACAAAATCTTATTCTAAGCATTTTTCATACATTTTCTTTATGGATTCATACATCTAATAAAATAATTATAAGTGAGCTTTTACCCTTAACAATTTTAATTTTGCTGATGACTCTGTGTATGTACTCGTGAATTACATAGAATAATTATTTTTATGAGTAACTAAAAACTTACCATACCATTCATTAAGGATATCAAATCTCTATGGCAGTTAGCAGTTATTGTCATGGCTATAAAACCTTTTTTTTAAACCAGGCTCAGTGACTAATATGTAAGAAATATATAATATACAAGACATTGAGTTTATTCTCTCCCAAAGTGAGCTAATTGCTCTCCAGACCATATCCATAACCATCCATCCGGAGTTTAATTTCCCTATCATTCTAGGACTTTAAATTTCTGCCCCTCTGTGTTGGATCTTCTATTTTCCAGATTCTATGTCTTCCTATTTCTTGTTTTACTCACTTTGTTTTTGGAGACATTCTTTATTTCCTCTCCTTTTTTTGGTGCTAGATCACCCAGATAGAATACCATTTCTATCTTCATTTGATCAGCATGACAATTTATTAAATGAAAGACAAAAAAAGTAATACATCATTAGAGTTGTATAATACTTATTTAAAATTGCTCAAAACCAATTACTTATTTTCGTTTCATTGCTAAAGCATGGCAAAAAGGTATGTAATTTTGTTTTCAGACAATGAAAGCTTTTGCTTTGTAAAGAATTACTGTTTTCCGGCTAACGAAAAAGGATTACAAGATCACCTTTTCTTTAATGCAAATCACCTTTTCAAGTAACTGTCTCTTAGCCTGATATCTCATAAATCACCATCATTAATTGATCAGGGTAAGGGATATTTTACATGGCCAAAGACAGTTGAAATTATACCTTCCCCCAAGCCATCTAGAGAATGATTTCCTTAAGGAAACACCTGACCTTTGCCTGGTGATTATCTTTCAGAATACATTATTGGAACCTGCAAACAACTTGAAAACATTAAAGAGTAGGAAGATTTCTATATTTTCAAGTCTTCTTTTCTGGAAGAAAATAAATATTCCTATTTATTTTCATAAAAATAATAACAGATAATGATATAAATTGATACTAGACATAAAAAACTGATGAAAGTAACAAATTAATGTATATTTGTGAAAAGAAACAGGGTCACTTAGCATTTAAATAAAAGACAATATTTCAACTGGTAAGGTGAATCTTTAGTGTGTGTGTGTTTGTGTAATTTTTCTAAATCAAATATTTTCTCACTGTTTTGCCAAGTAGTGTAGGATGAATATATTTTTCTTGGGCAGTGTTTTATTAGAGTAAATCATTACCATGTTTGTTTGTTTATATACATTTGCATAATTTTTTTCCTTAACCTACATCATTTTCCACCAAATGTTTCAGTGTCTCTTTCTAAAATGGTTTACCATAATATTTAACCCACGGATTGAGTTTTGTTCTACTTGGAGTCCTTGTTTTTGAGGCCTCTGTTCTCTTGCAAGGTGAACTAAATGTTTTCCAGATCATATCCGTAATTATCTAACCTGGAGGTTAATTTCCCTATTATCCTAGCACTTTAAATTGCTGCCCCTACTATTGGATCTTCTATTTTCCAGATCCTATGTCTTCCTTCTTGTTTTGCTTTTATGTTTTTCTGGAGATACACTCCATGAACTTCCTAATAAAAGACTTCTGGGAAGTTAAAAAAAAAATGGCTAGTCGGGGTGAGTGTTTACATCGGGCAATATTTATTCTACTATTTTATGTAATTAATCATATGATTGGAACTTCAAAGTCTGCAATAATAAACCTCCTCAACAATGTAAAGGCTTGTTTTCCTCCTTTGCCTTCCAGCTTTCAGTGTAGCATTAAGAAACATCAGTGTCATCTTGATATCTATTCTGTCTCTTGTTAAAAAATTGTGTGTGAGCATTTTTCCTTTCTAAAAGTTATAAAGATCACCTGCTTGGCACTGATGTTGTGAATTTCACCAATATATGACTGATAATTTATTATAGATTTCAAATTTTTCAACCTGAACACTTATTTCCTTCATTTTCTTGCATTTTTGAATAATCTTCTCTACTCTCTTTTATGAATGTGTTTATTGAAATGAATGTGATTTGCTTGGCTATTTGATCTTCTGAATCAATCCTCTGATTTCTTTTTCTTTTCTGAGATGGAGTCTTGCTCTGTCACCCAGGCTGGAGTGCAATGGCATGATCTCAGCTCACTCCACCTCATGGGTTCAAGCGATTCTCCTGCCTCAGCCTCCCAAGTAGCTGGGACTACAGGCACGCATCACCATACCTAGCTAATCTTTTTGGCATTTTTAGTAGAGACGGGGTTTCACCATGTTGGCCAGGTTGGTCTCGATCTCTTGACCTTGTGATCTGCCTGCCTTGGCATCCCAAAGTGCTGGGATTACAGGTGTGAGCCACTGCACCGGACCAATCCTCTGATCTTTTAATCTTTTTCTCCTGTACTCCATTTAAAAAATTTTTATTTTACTTTCCAGAAGACTTCCTCTAGTGTATCTTTCATCACTTCTACTCTATTATTTCAGCTATACAATTTTAATTTTCAAGAGCTCTTTCTTATTCTCAGATTATCCTTCATTTTGTAGCAATCTATTTTTATTAAACCGATACAATACCTTTATTTCTTTTTTTTTTCTTTTGAGACAGCATCTTGCTCTGTCACCCAGGCTGGAGTGCAGTGGCACGATCTCTGCTCACTTCCGCCTCCACCTCCTAGGTTCAAGCGATTCTCCTGCTTCAGCCTCCTGAATAGCTGGGATTACAGGTGCAAGCCACCATGCCAGGCTAATTTTTGTATTTTTAGTAGAGACAATGTTTCACCATGTTGGTCAGGCTGGCCTCTAACTCTGACCTCATGACCTGCCTGCCTTGGCCTCCCAAAGTGCTGGGATTATAGGCGTGAGCCACCACGCCCTGCCTCTTTTTTTTTTTTTTTTTTTTTGACGGAGTCTCACTCTGTCACCAGAGCTGGAGTGCAGTCATGATCTCGGCTCACTGCAACCTCCACTTCCCAGGTTCAAGCAATTCTCCTACCTCAGCCTCCTGAGTACCTGCGATTACAGGTGCCCACCACTACATCCAGCTAATTTTCTGTTTTTTTGGTAGAGACGGGGTTTCACCATGTTCACCAGGCTGGTCTCAAACTCCTGACCTCGTGATTCGCCCGCCTTTGCCTCCCAAGATGCTGGGATTACAGGTGTGAACCATCACGCTGGGCCTACAATACCTATCTTTATCCCTCTGAGTACATTAATCGTTATTTTACTTTGATTTTTTTCTGCTGGTTCTCCATATATTTTCTCCAAACAATTTCAAAAATGTTTTTATATTTAATATAATTAAATTGTTTTAATATTTTATGTTTTGTTTCCTTTTATATATTCATTATTCCTGTTGAAAGCATTTACCACATATTTGGTGTGTCTTGGATCACTGTTTATATTTACATGTCTGATAGAAAGTTGATTGAAATTTCTATTGGTATAAAGGCAATTTTCCACACATTCATCGGGCAGTGAGAGAAAATGTTAATGAGAATAGTCCCTAATAGAGTATCCATAGCACTTTTCTTTGAGGCAGATCAGTTTATACAGTAAAAATATAAATCTTTTTATGCAACTTCCATGCTTGTAATACTTCCCTTATCTTCCATAATACAGAGAATGTAATTCAAACTTCATACCAGGATCTTCAATGCCCTGTATGATCAAGCTTCTGCTCATCTCTTAAACTACATTTCATGTTGCTCTTCAGTCTATACTTTAGTCCTGTTGCCTTCCTTTTGATAGATGCAGGAGGCAGATAAGGAAGGGTCCCTGGAAAATCTCCAACCCGCCCCACAAGTGTTTATGCCAGACATTTTTGTGCAGATAAGGGAACATGCGCAGGGTCTTACCTAGCCATGCCTGCAACAGATTGGAGGCCCACAAGCACTGGGGGAATGAGATGGAGTCACCAGGAATTTGCACCTTATGCAGGGGATGGAGCCTGGCCTCTTCAGCTCAGGTGCGGTGGCCTGGTTTTTAATCTGTGAAGTAGGAGCCTGTTAGCAGGACCCCCTCTTTCTTTTCTGAGAGCTTTCTTTTCATCTAATAAGTCTGTCCCCCTCACCCTTCAATGTGTCCATGTGCCTAATTTTTCCTGGTCATGAGGCAAGAACCCGGAACTTAGCTGAGCTATGGAGCAAAAAATCCTGCATCACTTTGGTTGTATGGACAGGTCAAGTTTTTGCTCCACAAAGACTGTGTTTTTAATATTTCCTCTACCAGGAATTCTTTTTCTTCCAAATCTTTGTATGCATGTATCCTTCACTCTCCACCACAGGTTTCAGATTAACCATTGCTTCTTCAGAGGGGCTTTTCCTAGCCAGCTTAGGTGTGAATATTTCCTAATTCTTATCTAGCAGAACACCACATTTGTTCCCTTCTTCAAATGTATCATAAACTGTAATTTATATTTATTTGTTTATTCATTAATCTTTTACATGACCAGTAGAATGTGGGCTCCTGATGAGAGGGAACTTTTCCATCTTTTTTACTACTATATCCTTACACCTAGCACAGTGACATACACAGACAAGGTTCTCAAGTATTTGGTCACTGAATAAGATGTGACTATCTACGATGACAGTAAGATATGGAGATCTGGCCACTTTTCTGTGCACATCTCTGATTGTTCACTTATTGATTACATACTAAGAGGTATCTAACACACGATTCTGCTAAAAACTGAGCCTATAGAGATTTTTTTAAAAAAAATTTGTTTTTCTCTATTTATAATATATTTGAAGGAAAAGGTGTGTAATGTGAAATTTCAGTATGATAGAGTAGATATTATAGTATGACCACATAAAAGATAAAATAGAACTACAGACAAAAGAGCAGCCAATTCTACACATGGGTTTTCCAAAACATTACTAAAATTTTGAAAAATATGTATAGGATGCTTATTAGATAAAGAGTGGGAGTGGAAGAGTGAATTTTGGTCAGAGAGAACAGCCAGTAAAAAGGTAAAGAGTAAAGAAAAAATGTTTGGTGTTTATTATAATTTAATTTACCTCTGTTAAAGGGATTCACAATATATCTTATTGTGCTTTGGCTCTTAGTTCATATTTAATTTTCAGATACTAAAAATGAAAAATTCTGTGTGCATAAATGTGATGTTTCCTTATGCTTTTGAGGCAAGTTCACATGTAGAATTTGGTTCTATTTCCTCTGTACTTCAATCTCATTTTCAGTAGAGGTCCAGATGAACTCAATCCAGTCCCCAACCAATTTAATATCTAAATGCAGCCACATGAGGCAAGACTAGCTGAACCTCGCCCAGATTCTAAATGCATACACAAATGAACTACTTTTTCTTTGTTTTAAATCACTAAGCGTTGGAGTTGTTGGTTAAACATGAATAGACAGCTAAAACAGGAATGATTTGAGTAGTTAAGAATAGCTTTTGTCCAGACAGTGAACATGGATGGAGGTTGATGGGCTACAATGGAGGACAAGATCACTAGACAAAGGGAGATAGGAGAAGAACACTTGTTAAAAAGATTATTTATATATGCTGATAGTTATATCAAGCATAATTATGACCAGAATTACAGTGAAGAAGAAACTAAAATTTGCCACGAATGAAGTAGAATGATCCAAGATTCAATAGAAATCAACAATATTGAAGGGAAAGATATAAGATAGATTGATGATATAAACGTCATAAATGAGGGTTTTTAGAAAGAAAGAAGATAGAATATTCTAGAAGTGGCAATAAAAAGCAAAGAGAAATGTTGCCTTTTCTCCAGAGGAGACATATGAGGGCTGTGGGACACAGCAATAGCCATCACTTGGGAGAGCTTCAGGAGAAATTGTGTCATTAGAGGAAAGTCCCCTTGAAGACAAAGGCAACATAAAAATTAGAGGTTGAGGATTCAAGAGATTTTGCTAATGGCATACCAAGAATTACAGAAAGCATAATGATAGGAATGGAATAGGGAATGTCTAGAGCCACATAGAGAAAAGACTATGGAAAATGAATGAACTTTTCTCAGACGTTTTCAGGTGACTGGCAAAGAAAGTTAATGACAAGTCAAGATTGATTCTGATTGACTCAGGGAGTATAGTTTTGTTGAGCACTTTCTTGGAAGGATAGAAATGACTGATTCATATTTTAGCTCACTACTAACCATGTACATGGACATAGAAGACCTAGGAGAAATGTGGTCTTACCCAATGTGCAGTGCTCACCCAAGGGCCTAACTCATTTATTAGAATTGAGTCCCAAAGGAAGGTGGAAGGACTGCAGCAGCGCAATCAAATCCAGTAAAAGGAGGAGGCAGTGGGAAAATAGAGGGGAAAATACTGTTGGGGGTGTAGAATCTATAGAAATAGCTTACTTCACAAATTAAGTATGAGAATCACTTGAGCCCAGGAGGTCGAATCTACAGTGGGCTGTGATTATGCCACTGCACTCTAGCCTGGGCAACAGAGTGAGCCCTTGTCTCAAAAATAAATAAATAAACCTAAAAAAATGAAAATGAGACAGTTATATCTGTGGGAATTTAAAAAGTGTATTTAGAAAGACACTGTTTTAATTTTATTCTTTCAAACTCAATAATATATGAACATGAAGATGATACTAATACCAGAATACTTAAATTGATTTTTAAAATGACAAATGCATTATTTGAGTCACTATTTAGTATTTGACTTGAGTTTCTATAAAGTAACAGATTCTAATTTATCTTTCCTGTCTTGTCAGAAGCACAATGCCTGGCATATAATGGAGTAAAGTAAGTGTTTTTCAAATAAATAAAAGTAATACAAAAACTATAAGGTAAGTACTATTCCAGTAAAAACAAGATCTAGAATATAATTCAGTGTCTCAGCATCTAATATGAGCAGTTAAAGAAAACTAACAGGTAGATATAGTGGGGAAAGAAAAGATGAGAAAGATAGATCTATGTTGTTAAGATTCTTCAGTAAAGGTCATATGAATGACAAAAAAGAGAAAATGATAGTGACATTTTGTTTAATTTCAATGTTTGTATATGTATATGAAAAAGAATTTAGAGCATATGAACTAATCATTTTTATGCCAATGCATTTTCTTTTATTGCCCAATACTTGAATGTAAGCTATAGGAATCTTGATGAAAACCACTGAATCTAAAGAAAGGAGATAATGCATTAAGAAAATGTTTATATTTTTATTATTTATATTACAAGACTTTTAAATTAATTTTTATATTTTTCACATCCAAACAATTCCTGTGCACATTAAAGTCAAATGAGATGAAAAATAGTCAAATATAGTCTTCTGAATGAGTTTAATGACATCCTAGGATGATACCAACTGTTTCATGAACACAATCCCCTGTTTTTCATGGAATATCCCACTTTCTAAAATAGAATAAAAAACCAGGAAACATGGTGTCATCGGAGTCAAATGATGAAAGTGTTTTTAGGAATGTCAAATGCTACATAAAGAATGAAGAAAACGAGGACTCAAAATTGGCCAATGAATTTAGCAAGGTTTAAGTCTCTGGTGATCGTACCAAAAGAAGTTTCTGAGAAAAATTGGAGGATAAAGCATGACTGAATGAATTATAGGAAGAAATGGGAGAGAGAAAGTAGAGATGGTGAGTATACGCAATTCTCTTACTTTACATCAGTACAACAAATTTTACCAATAGTGAATGATTTCTTCAAATCCTAAAGTGCTTTAAGAATTCCTACCAGCCACCATAGTCCCCAACCAGACTTAGCCTTTTCTTCCTCTGTTCTACTTATATACTTTATATAGCTGTTATCTGTGAATATCTTTCTATATTTCAATTATCTTTGATGCTAATAACTAGCACTGTATCTGCAACATAGTCATTTCATAACACATGCTTGTTTCATTAGAATATAATCAGGCAGTTTAATCAATCAGGTGTTATAGGAGTAATATAGCAACAAAGATCTTTACAAATTATATCAGAACATTGTTAGCTTCACCTTGGTTCAATATGGCCAAGGAGATCGAATTTTGCTGCCCAAACCACAACTTGGAACCTATATACTGCAACTCCTTACCTTTCTAAAATACCAAACACTCCCTAGTTTCTCCCACATATCTGTAAGCTTGTATATATATGCCTTAGTACTTTTGGAGAAGATCTACCATAATCCCAAATTAAGATTCAAACATATCTCGAAGTGGCTGGAAGACCAATACAGAGATTCTAGATGAGATTATTTAGGTTGACTGACTTGTTCATTGGTCTATTATTTTTGCTGGTGTAATTATTATGTAAAAGGAAGGTTCGTGCCACGTATTCAGGGAGAGGAATGAAACAATGTTAGGGAGAATAGTGTGTGTTTCTATTTGGATCTTTGGAGCTGTCATTGATGAACCCTTTGGAGAAATAAGTTTCAGGCAGAAGCTGAAGAAGATACTTTCATAAAGTACAGTGTATCATAAGCGGCTGTATCTAACCCATAATGGTAACAAAATGACCCAGAATGCAGAAAGCTCTGTATTTCTTACCCAATTCCTCTGCATGCAGAGGTGTAAAAATGTGGTTATGTACACAGACACACATGCACACTTCCCTACACAAACACATACGTATTTTAGTACATCTATGACTGTTACTATTACAAAAGAACTCTCATTTACATGAAAGAGTTAAAACATGTTTCTTGAAAAATCCATGTAGCCTTTTCTCAAGCACAAAAATTTGTCTGTCACTATAAAACTAAGTGAGAGAAATTCTACAAACACCTAGAGAACAATGAAACTATGCAAAATAAACACATTGGAATCATTAACAATAAATCATGCTGGACAGAGTTCTTTGACAGATTATAAAATTAGCGTATAAAGGGAGGACTATGGATAATAAACGTCTAAGCTTCAATAAGGTGTTTGATATAGTGGTTCAAGTAAGTGTATAAAAATTGTCAAATAAGTTTTGATAAGAAAAATAAAGTGGATAAAAAACAAACTAAGAGATCATAAATGTGGAGAATGATAGATGATAGTGAGCCCTTTGAAGCACCAGAAAATGATTCTTGGCGCTATTAAATGTATTTCTGACCATACATAGAGGGCGAATAAGGCTTGAATTAGATTGGCAGATTATATCAGTTTGAAAGATGCTGTAAAACTGGTTTGGAGAGAGAAATGATATAACTGGTTGTAAATAAGTTGATTCAACTTGTAAAAGAGCAAGCAGAAAAAAAATACCAAGCAACTATATAAAAATATCATTTTTTTATTGAAATATAATAGTAGTATGTATTTTTTGGCTATGTGTGATGTTCCGATACCTGTATACAATGTGTAATGATCATATCAGGATAATTGGAATATCCATCACCTAAAACGTTTCTCTTTTCTTTGTGTTGGGAACACTATCATTCTTCTCTTCTAGCTATTTTGAAATACACAAAAATTATTGTTAACTATAATTTCCCTACTGTACTATTTAATACTAGAACAATATCATTTTTTGCTAATAAAAGTGATGGCATAGCAGTTTATGGTATATAGGATGCCTAGTAAATGCCTATTTTTATGAGCTTTTTGTGTAGCAAGGCCAAGTGAACAGACTACTTTCTGGAATAAGGTTGATTATCCAAGGGAAGTCACTGAGTTCTCCTCAGACTGCACGTTGTGTTTGACAGATGGGCCAGCTGCATATCTTGTTTTGGTCCCCATCTGGCTCCATCTGATTCTTGAAGACTTTTCTGCATGTTAGGAAACAGACTGCAAATATTTCTTGCTAGTAGACTAAGTGGGAGGCTGAGGCAGGTGGATCACTTGAGGCCAGGAGTTCGAGACCAGCCTGACCAAAATGGTGAAAACTCATCTCTACTAAAAATACAAAAAATTAGCCAGGCATGGTGGCACATGCCTGTGATCCCAGCTACTTGGATGGCCGAGGCAGGAGAATCACTTGAACCCAGGAGGCAGAGGTTGCAGTGAACTGAGATTGTGCCACTGCACTTCAGCCTGGGCGACAGAGCAAGACTCCATGTCAAAAAAGATTTTAATTAATTAAAAAAATAAAACTTAAGCTCAAGTAAGAAAACATAATACACCTACTACGTACTCGCAAAATTTAAAAAAAAAATTTAAAAAGATTTAAAAAAGAAAGCATAGTATTATATAAGCATCAAAGAAAGGAAAGTATGAGTTATGTTGAAATTTGTTAGCCACCCAATATGTGAATGCATGACACTATATACAGAAAAAATAAATGGAAATAAACAAAGAAATTTTATCATTATAGTTAAAATAGGTTTTTTTTTTTATCAAAAAACACTATTGTATTAGCTTTTTCAGTCTTAAAATTTCTTATATAGCAGCAATTATGACTCAGCACATTTTCTTACATAGATATATGCACAATAAAATATTATCAAAATAATAAATTCCAGATCTTCTTATTCCTTTCTTCTCTTTGAAAGTGCCAGTGACTTTCAGGTCTTAAAATATCAACTGATGCCAAAACCCAAATGCTCCAGAAGTACTTTAAAGGCCAATGGATGCATTAAAGAGTTCCATTAAAATTGGGTGGTAAATGAAGAAAGTAGGTATTTGCGCTGAGAAAATCAAGTCATTTTGTCATGAATATACAAGAATGACAAGCATTCTGAAAGAAAAACCTGTGAAATAAAAATTTGGTTCAAACCTGAACCTACTGATACTTACAAGAGGTAATTATGATGATAAATTTGAATGCATTTACATCTGGTTTCTTAAATAAGAACACTTAAACATCTTCATCTGTTGTGGGATGCTTGCATACTCCCAGTCACTTTTGACATTAATCATGGAAACTGAGTTAAGGGAAAATTCTTGTGGCCTCATCATTGGGCAAATCTGAGTTGGAAAGGACTCTGGATGAAAAATGCCAATGACAGTTAAGTAAAGAAAAAAAAAAAAAAAAGGATCAGGCCGGGCACAGTGGCTCATGCCTGTAATCCCAGCACTTTGGGAGACCGAGGCAGGTGGATCTCAAGGTCAAGAGACCAAGGCCATCCTGGCCAGCAGGTCAAACCCTGTCTCTACTAAAAATACAAAAATTAGCTGGGCATGGTGGCACGCACCCGTAGTCCCAGCTACTCAGGAGGCTGAGGCAGGAGAATCGCTTGAACCTGGGAGGAGGAGGTTGCAGTGAGCCGAGATTGTGCCACTGCACTCCGGCCTGGCGACAGAGCGAGACTCTGTCTCAAAAAAAAGGGTGGGGGGGCGGAAATATCATATCTTCTAACAAATCCATGTTTGTCAAGAAGAAATGAAGTTAAAAATCACCAAGAATTTGGATTCAGATTCTCAGTAGGAAATAAAGAGTCCGAAGAATCATGAAGAATTAGGCGTTGAGGTTGAGGGATCACAGATTTGAACAGGAATTGTCATGACTCCTACAGAAAAGAAGAAGACCTGGAAGATATAACTGTGGTTTTGGCCACTCGAATATTCCATACTGCTACCAGAAACTCTATCATATTTTGAAAGCTTTCTTTTAAGTGATCAGGCCCAGGTTTTTCCTAAATGACACAGTGAATAAGTTATATTTTGCATGTATTTTATCTTTTTGGTTGACTTACAGATACATTGCTGATGTTTGAAAATGATTAGGATTGTGGCTAATGTTTAAAAGTTAAAAATTAAGAATTACTTTAAAAATAAAAGAAGAATTATAAATTCATTACAATTGTAGCTCAATAGCTATAGCTGACTCCCTGTCACATTAAAAGTGGCTTGAAACTTGACATGGAAAGGCAAATATAAGTAAGCTCTATCTCAGACTCTTAAGAAATATGTAATGTAGTGGTAGAAAATGATCTTCAAAACTTATTCTAAATAGATGCACAACTATTAAGTAGACACAAAATACAACAGCAAAACAGTAGAGCATTTAGGGGGATTAAATATTTCCAAAATAATCCCAACCTTTCGTGTAAAGTAGAGCCTTATTTAAATTACAACTGATAAAAGGTAAGGGATAAAACAAGCCACACTACCATTAGTTTTGTTCAGCTTAACTTTCACTTCTATAACCTGAGGGGAAAAGGCAGGACAGCACTCCTTCAAAGATGAATCAAGAGCATATACCTGTATCCTGTTTCCAAATGCTATTTATTGCCATCTAGAACAGAATACTCAAAGTTCACACAGAACATGTATTACCATATGACAGATTTTGATAATATGAATATTACATGCCAAGATATTGGCACTGGATGATGCTACCGGTTAGCACTGGATGATGCTACTAAGCCCTGATTATGAAGAGAAGCAGGTCTTTTTTCTGTTGGGTCCACTCTGTTTCTACTTTAGCTTTTTTGGAACCCACTTGCCATATGGGCTTCCTTGAGATCCAATTTGACTGAAGTCATGAACAAACCTATTGTTTACTTTTATGAAATCATTTCCTCTTATACTGATGACATGAGAATTTTTTTATTCTTTATTCTATATAAATGCATTGATTGCTTTTTATATACCATATGTTCTTTGAATGAGGAATACAGTGTTGAATGAAACCAATAAAGTTGCAGCCTCGTAATTCAGTTTAACATAGGAGGCAGACATTACACTCTAGATTAAAAAAATGAATAAATGAATACATGACCAGGTTCTAATCAGTAGTCTGAATTAAAATATAGTAGAATACGGTGACAGAGAAGGACAATATTAGTAATTTTGGTAGCATGGCCAGAAAAAGCTGCTTAGAGGAGACAATTAGAGACTGGAATGAAGCGAGGGACATTGTCCTGTAACTTTCTGTAGGGGAAAGAGTTCCTTGGAAAACAAATGAAAGGACCTGTTAGGAGTATGTCTTGGGCATTTTTCTGCCTTGTTGTGAGCAAGGCAGAAAGAACAAGAGATGAGGACAGAGGGGTAGTTAAGGAACAAATCTCATTTGGTCTTTTTTCTTCCCCCTACACTAAAACAATCATTTTCTTGAACATTTCCATGGTCCCATTGGGATATCCCACTGCACCTCCCCTCTCAAGCCTTGTCTCAGTTCTGCCTTTCTTGTCCTCTCTAGCTGTGGACTGAATGTGTCTCCCAAAATTCATATATTGAAGCTCTAATCCTCAATGTGGTGGTATTTGGAGGTGTGGTCTTTGGAAGGTAATTGGAAGATCTTTGGAAGGCTTAAATGAGATCATGAGAATGGAGCCCCCATGATGGAATTAGTGTTCTTATAAGAAGAGGAAGACATCAGAGCCTGCTTTCTCTCAGGCATATGAGGCTACAACAAGAAAGTGGCTCTCCACAAACCAAAATGTGGACTGTAAGCAGGCAGACACCAAATATATTGACATTTTGATCTTGGACTTCCCAGCCTTCAGAACTGTAAGATATAGATTGTTGGTTAAACCACCTAGTCTATGGTGTTTTATTATTATAGCAGTCCAAACTGACTAAGATGTCTTTTCTCGAGTCTTTGCTATACAGATATTTCTAATTGTCCCCTCTCCACTGCCCTACATTCCTAGGTATGATTTGTTGTATTTGTGAAAATAATTAGGAATAAATATATTTGTATTTTGGGAGAGATTTTATATATAGTTTATTTATAAAGTTAATCTTTATAACAGTAAATTGCTTAATGTAAACACAAAGAGGGGTGTTAGTAATAATTTGAGGATGGAGATATGCAGAGAGTAACCAATATCTGTAATAACAAATGTCAAATTAAAAAAATAAAATATATGTTATAACAACGGTATTAAAATACAAAGAAAGTGGTTGGTCAGTTCTGCCACAGGTTGGGTAAGGCAAGAAATCACTCTGGTCCATTTTCTTGCAGCTAAGACAGATGTTTATCACTTTACACATCAAATCACACTCAATGGAGGGGCAAAAACATTGATACAGCCACTTTAAAATGGAGATTTAAAAACTGTATCCATATTGTGATTTCTTGAGGATCCCTTGTATTTTTCAGCCATCAATCTGTGAGGAATAATAATCATCTCTAATATCAATGATCCTTTGAGCCAATAACCAGAGGAAAAATATTACCTTCAATACCCTCATCTTACTTTATCTGTCTTTTTGATCCTGTTCACTAGGTAAGGAGAGAGAGTGAAAAAGAAGTAAATTAAAATGAAAAGAATAAAATTTAAAGAAATCTATTATTTGTCTCTCTATCTCTCTATTTTTTTTTTTGATCCATAAATAATCTCTGGACAAAATTATATGTTATCAGGAAACATATTACAAAACTTAATTAGGGCTTTTACAATTTAAGCCCAATGTATTATTTTACTTAATTTGTATCAGGAATAGGAAGCTTTAACTCAAAGGAAACAATTTCGTTTGTAATCTCTTCTCCAGAAGAGGGAGGCCAAGCCACATTTTCCCTTCAGTTTAACAAAGGCGCATATTAATCTCAACTGTATATTTCACTCTATCTCTGGCTGGTAAGTTCACCTGAGAATTGGTCTTAGTGGCAGCCTTTTTACTTGTAGTTGTCTGACACCTAGAATTGTCTCAGTCTAAGTTTTTTAAGAAAGCAAAATGCCCACCCAGAGATAGTTTAGGTTAAAAAAATTACCTACATTTTAAATTGAAGCATTGAAGCTTTTATGAGCTCCTTGGTAGTTCATTAAACTCTATTTACACTGGCCTTCCTTTATTTCTTGGCCTTACGAAATGTCTGTCTGGATGTCCTTTCCTAAGCTCTCCCAAAGATTAGCTCAGCTAAATATGGTATCTTCTGGGAAGTCTTCCTGTATAAATAACACTCTTCACCCCAATTCTTTCTATGACATAATTGTACCACCCCATTATATTTCCTTCACAGTAACATTATTCAAGAGTATCTTGTTTATTTACTTGTTTTCTGTTTTTATCTGTTTTCATCCCCTAAAATGCAAGAACCATGATTTTACTTATGTTATTTTTCTGTTCACCTAAAAGAGCACCTGTTACATGCACAGTGTAAAAAACATTTTGATACTTATATTTATAAAATGATTTCAAAGTTATAGGAAAGTTGCAAGCAAAAAAAAAAAAAAAGAATGTTTACATATCCTTCAACCAGATTAATCAATTGTTAACATTTTGCCATATTCCATCATGTTTTCTAAATATTTATACCTGTCTACCTATTAGATATACTTATTTTCTAAGAATATTCTCATGATTAGCATGAGTGTAGATAACAAAGTCAGAAAATTTATAATTTTAACAGTATTATTAGCTAATTCAATGTCCATATTTAAATTTCACAATTTTTCTAAAAAGTTCCTTTTAGAGGCCGGGCACAGTGGCTCGTGCCTGTAATCCCAGCTCTTTGGGAGGCTGAGGCGGGCAGATCACCTGAGGTCAGGAGTTCGAAACCAGCTGAACCAACATGGTGAAACCCCCGTCTCTACTAAAAATACAAAAATTAGCCGGGCGTGGTGGTGGGCACCTATAATCCCAGCTACTTGGGAGGCTGAGGCAGGAGAATCACTTGAACCTGGAAGGCGGAGGTTGCAGTGAGCCGAGATCGCACCATTGCATTCCAGCCTTGGGACTTCGTCTCAAAAAAAAAAAAGTTCCTTTTAGAATATTTATTTTTTTTCTACTGTGGAATTCAATCTGTAACCATGCATTGCATTTATGTCTACATCATGTGCCTTTAGTATCCTTTAATCTGGAATTGTTTCTCAGCTTTTCTGTTTTTCTTGATCATGAAATTTTGGGGGAGTACATACCAATTATTTTACAGAATGTCAATAAATATTTTTTAAAAAATTGAATATAAGAATATTGACTTGTCATTTAGAATTTTCTTGTCCTTAGTAAGATAGATGAAAATTAGAAATTATATATTTATATATATGTATAATGTATATTATATATGCATATATTAATATACATATAGTATATTATATATACATACATTAATGTGCATATAATGTATTATATATGATATACATATATATTTTATACATCTATTATTTACATATATTACATATATTATTTATATATTATGTAAATATACTAGATATTACATATATTTGAAGCTTCTATATCATACAATATTATAGAAGTTTTTATATAATATAGAAGCTTCAGGTATATGTAATACATAATAATATAGTATATAATTATCTATTATAATTGTATATAATAATGTATAAAATTATTTATGTATAAATATATATTATGTATAAATCATAATATATCGTGTCTAATGTTTATCTCTCTTGCTAATACATATATAATATAATATGTATACATGTTTTTTTTTAAAATTTCACTCAGTCCATTTTGGCATCTATGAATAAAGTGAACACTAAGCTATAATTTGGGAGAGTCCCAGTTTCCTATCTTTGAATCTTTTCATTTATATAAGGAAGTAAATAATTACTTCAAATCATTTTACTATATTTTACTATATTTGCTCTTCAGGAAAACATGTTTCCTAAATTTTTCTATTAAGTTACTTAAGATACACTATGAAAGTTTAAGCAATCTATTAGGATATGATTTATGTGAACCTCCTTCAAGGAGCATCCATTAATAAGTAGATCAAGCTTTTTAAAATCAAGGATTTAGTAGCTTTATTTTTCACTTTCATGTTGCACAAATACCCTTATTTGACCACAGAAGAGGAGACATTGTCTTACTTTAGGTTTATTTTCAACAAAATTTTCAAGATGGATGTTGCCATTGGCCAGCATATCACTCTTCAAAGGAGAGAACCCGAATATGATTTGACAACCAAAAATCAATTAATCTCAGATTTTAATATTTTCAGAGTCCCAGTACACTACATCATGTCCTAACCATTTTATCTACTTGTATTCTATGAATAAGTTGGCTGAATACTCAGTTTAAATAAATCCATTCAAACAATTGGGAACTATGTCTATCACCTTGCTTCATAAATTATTAATAGCCTCACTCCCAAAAGTTCCTAAAAATGTTGTATCTCTTCTCAAAATTTTCCAAAATTTAGATTACCCATTTCTGAGCACATCAGTGGTTTTTGAATGTCAATAGCACCCTGCTTAATCAATATCTAAGCCTTTATTTGGCTCAATGAACTGCTGATATGTATTTTTACATATTCAAAATATGTCCCTCAGTATGGATACTAACTAGATCTTTTTCAAATGAGAAGGTCGAGTCAGGCTCCCCCTTGGCAATGATGCCAGCTCTCTCAGATTCTCATTAACTGAACCATGTGCTCACTGCACAAAGAATGCTTACAGAAAAAAAAGGAATATTGACCTCAGTGTATATTATATTCCTTAAAAATATTTATAAATGAGCATTTGTTATAGAAGCAAGGAACATGACAGCTTATTGATTATGCATATATGTTCCTTGTACGCTTTTAAAATAAATCAGTTAGTGCAAGAGTTGGCAGACTCTTCCTCAAAGGGCAAGATTATTAAAATATTAGGCTTTGCTGGCCATTTGGTCTGTCACAACTATTTAACTTTGCTGTTGTAATGGGAAAACAGCCACAGACAATAAGTGAAATAATGGATATGGCTGTGTTTCAATAAAACTTTGTTTAGAGAAACAGGTGGTGGGATAGTGTGTTGATCCCTGAACTAATGGGATAAAATATAACTTAAATATAATATGCATGTATGTACATATGTTTCTGTTTACAAAATAGAATTGAGTGTCTCTTTCAGCTAATTGATCACCATAAAGTAACCTACAAGAGATACAAGAGAATTTTCTGTATGTTTTTGAAGTCTTGACACTGCCAAATCTTTTGTTTGTAATTGGCATGCCATGTTGGAAGACATAATAGAGAAACTGTCTATCCACACGTCCTTTACTTAAGGAAACTAAACTCTTCTCTGAAGTTATGTGGTATAGATTTTCCTAAAGGAAGCCAACCAATTGAAAGATTAAGCTGTGCATTAACTCATCACACTTTAAATAAGTAAATAAATAAATAGCTCACGTAGTTCATTGTTTGACTGGTTTATTGGATGTGAGATACTTCATACTGTCCTGACACAGAGTTTATCATCTAAGTAAGAGAAGGCACATATGGTTAGGTTTCAAGAGATATTCTAGTTGTTTCCTATGGTGATGTTTGAACTCTACAATCAAATTCAGATGCATTTAATTTGGTAAGATAAACAATTGGTTAAATGTTTGGTGTCAAAGTAAGAAGTACACAGTGAATTAATGGAGAGGAATGTTCTTAAAGTGGTCTATACAGATCGACCCGAAAATCAACCTCACCTTTATATCGACCTCATCTTTGAAAAGATTGCAGACTTTGATTATTTTTCTTCATGACCTCTCTGGGTACCTGATAATAGGAATAGACACATGAAAAAAAAAACTGATAATGTTACTCTAGTGTAATCACAACTACTTCTGCTCTATTAAAACTACCATGCAATATGACCACTTTTACAGTCATTTGTTAACTTTCTCTTTTATCATCAAAGTTGTACTGCACATACTGAAAACTGACAGTTACCATAGAGTGGCCCATATATTCTCTGAGATTAAGACAGAAACATTACTCATAAAATTCTAATCTAGTGTCACAGAGGAGAAATACAACTAGCCAGTGAGACTCTCACTGCTATCTGGTTCGCAGAAACAGAGCAACTTATCTATTATTGAGGCATTGCAGAAATTGTGGTGCAGTGTATGTGCCTACACTATAAAGTAGCTAGGCTTGTACTTTTTATGTGTGTTTGGTGATATAATTCATCTGGGCCTAGTATCAACTCAGGACATGGATATACTTTTTAGAGTAACTGAGTAATGTATATCTTTAAAAGCAATCTCGTAAGAGCTTTAGGCCATATCTAACACAACAATCAAATATAGAGATCTTAATACATTTCTATGACTATGAATGTAAATAATATCTGTTATTTAATATTTTTCACATGAAAATAAAATACTAACCCAGAATGAAAATGTATCAATAATCCTGAGTAAATTAATCTAACAACAATGAATGCTTTGTGGTGCCTATTTGGCAAAGCCTTCACATTTGTCAGACCTTTACAGTTCATTTACTTATGTAGAGTCATTGCTATGTTTTATAATAAATTTTGAAAACTGGCTTTATGGAATAAAATAAAAAGCAAATTTATTAACTTTTTTGTAAAAGCTTTTAAATGGCTTCACTAACTATTTAAAAACAAAAATTACCTTTCAGATTGCTATATCATTGAGATTATTTTAAAAGCCTCTTGAAAGTACTTATACCTTATTTGCTATTATAAAGAGGTTTCTATAAAAATTTACTTGTATTTTGTGTCCCAAATAATTCAATAATATATTCATTCTGCAAACAAATGATAGCTGTTCCCAAAAGCAATATTTATTAGAAACCTTAGGAAATCTGAGCAAAATATTGACTGAAGACAAATATATTTATAATCAATTAAAGATAAAAAAATTAACTTTTTACAAGATGGACTAAAGATTTAAATGTAAGACCTCAAACTATAAAAATCTGAGAAGAAAACTGAGCAAATACCCTTCTTGGGGTGAACTTTGACAAAAAAAAATTATGACTAAGTACCCAAAAGCAATTGCAACAAAAATAAAAACTGACAAGTGAGCCTAATTCAACTAAAGAGCTTATGCATAGCAAAAAGAATTATCAACAGAATAAACAGGCAACCTACAGAACGGGAGAAAATGTTTCCAAGCTGTACATCCAACAAAGGTCTAATAGAGCCTAGAAGGAACTTAAATCAACAAGCAAAAAACAATCCAATTAAAACGTGGTCAAAGGACATGAACAGACACTTCTCAAAATAAGACATGCAGGTGGCCAACAAACATATGAAAAAATACTCATGAACACTAATCATCAGAGAAATACAAATCAAAACCAAAATTGAATACCATCTCACACCGGTCAGAATGGCTATTACTAAAACGTCAAAAAAAAAAACAGATGCTGGCAAAACTGCAGAGAAAAGGGAATGCTTACACACTGTTGATGGGAATGCAAATTGATTCAACCACTATGGAAAGCAGTTTGGAGATTCCTCAAATAATTGAAAGCAGAACTACCACTTGACACAGCAATCCCATTACTGGGTATATGCTCAAAGGAAAATAAATCTCTCAACCAAAAACAAACATGCACTCATATGTTTTTTTCAGTGCTATTCACAATAGCAAAGACACAGAATCAACATAAGGACCCAACAATGGTGGACTGGATTTTTAAAATGTAGTACATATACACCATGAAATACTATGTAGCCATACAAAGAATGAAATAATGTCTTTTGCAGCAACATGGATGCAGCTGGAGGCCGTTATCTTAAGAGAATTAACTCGGGAACAGAAAATTAAATGCTGTATGTTCTCACATATAAATGGAAGATAAACATTGAGTACACGTGGACATAAAGATGGGAGCAATAGAAACTAAGGACTACTAGATGGGGGAAAGATGGAAGGGAATGGGCTGAAAATCAACCTATTGTATACTGTCTGGGTGGGATCATGTGTACCCCAAACTTTAGCAGCACACAGTATATCCATGTAACAAACCTGTTCATGTACCCTCTAAATCCAAAATAAAAATTGGGTAAAAAGGGTTAACTTTTCACAGATTATCTTCGGAATGACCACTAATGGATATACTTCCACACACAGAAAAATAAATCCAGAAAGAGGAAATTGGATGAAAGAAGAAATGACGAAAGAGAAAACGGTTAAATCTAAATGTGTTGTGAGGCTGGCATGGTGTCTCATGCCTGTAATCCCAGTACTTTGGGAGGCTGAGGCAGGAGGATCTCTTGAGGCCAGGAGTTTGAGTCCAGTCTGGCCAACATGGTGAAACCCTGTCTCTACTAAAAATACAAAAATTAGCCAGGTGTGGTGGTGTGTGCCTGTAGTCCCAGTTACTTGGGAGGCTGAGGCAGGAGAATCACTTGAACCCAGGAAGTGGAGGTTACAGTGAGCCAAGATTGCACCACTGCACTCCAGCCTGGGTGACAGAGCGAGACTCTGTCTCAAAAATAAATGAATAAAGAATAAATAAATAAATAGTAAACATATGAGATTTTAAAATATTACGTTAAAGTTTGGAATTGTTTAAAAGCAAAACTTAATGAAAAGACTAGGAAAAATAGAGGGATGAATGGTAGACGATATTTGAATAAATTCTGTCATATAAGGAATGAGAAAAATCATGGGCCCACTCCAAATTTGTGAATTAAACATAAAATTAATACGGATGTTTAATGTTAAGGACCTCCATTAAAATGGAATAATAGAATGCAGGAAGAAAATTAATATGCAAACCAAACCATGACAATTTTTTAAAATAGTAAAATAAATACATATATTAATGAAATGAGAATTATAAATTGATTAAATTCATTCATTAGAAGACATTAAGAAACTAGAGTCTTGAAAATTAGATGTGCATGGCTTATTAAGGGAAACTCCAAAAGCAAACTGACAGATACATTTGAATCATCAGGGATGGAAGGCAATATGTATCTGACAAACTAAACAAATAGGAGATCATAGGATAATATGTAATATTAGATAAAATACAATTTCACATGCCAAGAATCCATAATAATAAAACTAATGATAACTATAATATAATAATAAAAGTCAACATTTATTACAAATACATGGCAATTATAAACTTGTACAAAGCTAAGAGCTTATCTTCAAAATATATAACATGAAATAGCATTAAAAATAAAATTTTAAATGTGTTACCCTATTTGAAAGTTTTAAGAAAGTTGTCTTAGAATATAATATATTGTACATAAATAGCATAAACATAGGTAATTTGTACAACACCATTACTTTCTCCATGTAGCCATTTGCAGAGAACTATACAGCTAATAAAGAGAGGATAAATATTCTAGTCTTGTGGTACATCTGACACAATTAAATAAGTGTAATTTCAGAAAAGGAAGCTTTTACAGATTGACAGATTTTGCATTTAATAGATTCCAGATAATTAACTGGGACATTTTTACTGGTTGAAAAGAAGGTTAAGAATTATATAAAACATGTAAGTTCTATTCACATAATAAAAGGCTACTCAGAAGTAAAAGTGATTAAACTCAATTAGTCTATATTATCATGACTAGATCTAAAAAATAAAATATTGAGACATAAAAGTGAGTTGTAGAATATTTGTACAATATAATTCTATTCATGATTCTTTTGGGCACTCTAAAAGTGTATGAATACAAAAAGTACTGAGTGGAAAAAAACAGTTTACACTTTATATGGTAGTAGCTTCTGTGTGGAGGGAAATGGAATTAAAAATAGATGATAACACTCTCTTTTATGGGTGATGTTTGATGTATTTCATAACTCAACCTCATAATTTAAGAGGGGGTGGGAAGAAGAAGAGGGAGAGGAAGAGTGTGAGAGGGAAAGAGAAAGAAGGAGGGAAGGGGAACTGGAGAGAAGGAGGAGGAGAGAAAAATTGATTGGAGAGAGGTTTTGAACCAAAATCGGTGTGATGGGTCCTTGTACAAAATCTGTGTGGTGGGTTCTTGTGTATTTCTTATGTCATTATTCCATCTACTTTTTACATTTATCAAAACACATATAAAAATCAACAAATCACTTGAATAAAACTCTAAATATTTTAAATGCATATTTTTTACTAGGTTGGCACAAACAATTGCGATTTTTGCATTGTTGGAATTTGCCATTTGACACTGGAATACATTATTAAATAAATGTGGTAATGTTATACATAATTTTAATGAGCATTTCTTGCTTTATGTTTTTTTTTTTTTTTGCTAATGACTTATTATTTGCTGGATATTTTATGTTTATTTTAGACTATGAAAATGATGTTAGACAAAAAGCAAATTTGAGTGATTTTCTTATTCGAGTTGAAAATGAGTCATAAAGCAGTGGAGACAACTCCCAACATCAACAACACATTTGGCCCAGGAGCTGCTAACGAATGTACAGTGCAGTGGTGGTTCAAGATGTTTTGCAGAGGAGATGAGAGCCTTGAAGATGAAGGGCGTAGTGGCCGGCCATCAGAAGTTGACAATGACCAATTGAGAGCAATCGTCAAAGCTGATCCTCTTACAACTACACGAGAAGTTGCCGAAGAACTCAAGGTCGAACATTGTGTGGTCGTTCAGCATTTGAGGCAAATTGGAAAGGTGAAAAAGCTGGATAAGTGGGTGCCTCATGAGACGAGCGAAAACAAAAAAGAAAATCACTGTTTTGAACAATGTTTGTCTTATTCTACACAATAGTGAACCATTTCTCGATTGGATTGTGACCTGTGACAAAAAGCGGATTTCATACAACAACTGGCAATGACCAGTTCAGTGGTGGGATGGAGAAGAAGCTCCAAAGCACTTCCCAAAGCCAAACTTGTGCCAAAAAAAGTCATGGTCACTGTTTGGTGATCTGCTGCTGGCCACCCACTACAGCTTTCTGAATCCCAGCAAAACCATGACATCTGAGAAGTATGCTCAGCAAAACGATGCATCGAAAACTTCAAGGCCTGCAGCCAGCATTGGTCAATAGAAAGGGCCCAGTTCTTCTCTACTACAATGCCCAACCACACATGGCACAACCAACGCTTCAAAAGTTGAACACATTGGAGTATAAAGTTTTACCTCTTCTGCCATATTTGCTGACCTCTCGAGAGGCCAACCGACTACCACTTCTTCAAGCATCTCGGCTTTTTTTGCAGGGAAACGCTTCCACAACCAGCAGCATGCAGAAAATGCTTTCCAAGACTTTATCAAATCCCAAAGCATGGATTTTTACAGTACAGGAATAAACAAATTTATTTCTCGTTTGCAAAAATGTGAGCCAAGTTGTAATGATTTAAAATTCATGGTCCAAAACCACAATTACTTTTACACCAAACTAATAAATTTTTACAAATCAAAGAACAGTGGAAATGAAGTTAGAAAACTTGATTTTCAGTGCAATCTCTACCACTAATAAGCTGGTGCAAGTCACTATTGCTGAAACCTATGTCCTTCATTGGTAAAATGAATGTATAAATAAGAATGTTCTATTACTTCACAAGCAAATGTGTGAAAGCATTTTGGAACAAAGAAAATGCTTTCCAAATGTAAAGGGTATTTTTTTTCCCTAATGAGTACTAATTACAACTCCCATGCATTTAATGCCTACAATATTCCAGGCACATTTAAAACATTGTTAATACTAAAAATAATAAAAAGAAAAAATAACTATTATTATTCTCATTTTAAAGAGGAGAAAATTGAGGCTCAGTGATGAATTCATGCAAATTTACAAGGATGATCCTGAACTTTTCTAACTATAAATTATACCTTTTTTTTTTTTTTTTTTTGGTAACACCATCTTTTGTAGCATATAGAATAATTTTGGGGGTAGAGAAAAGTGACAGCCTAAAGGGCTTTTCTCATATCTAGAGCTTGTAAAGTTTGTTAGTAATTGTGTAATAAGTCCCTTTTCTCAGCTAAATCCTTGAATCACATTTTCTAATAGAAAGTATCATTTGAGAAGAAAGGTTGCCAGATGCCTTGATTTGGGTCTCCAGGATCTCTCCTGACTCTAAAGCTGTGTGTTTCAGTACAGTAATGTTTATACTTCAAAGTCCTTAATGATATGTAGCCTTCTGCTAGTAACTGAAGTGGCGGTCTGTCACCCTGCTGCTTCTGCCCACTGGCTGCCTAACAACTAGGATAGAAAAGAGCTATCTGCTCTGCCACTTCTGCTCCCAGGAGTCCACAACTATGCTACCTAATCTGAATGCCACACTTCAGTAACTTCTTAAAAGGCTTCTTCTGCCCACTCAGTTTATGTTCCCTACATACATGGCAGCTGCTTGGGAGGCCAACTATCGTCAGTTCTCTATGCAGGGCCCTCTCAGTGGACTTGCTCTGCAGATACGGATTCAGGAATGGTAGGTGCCTACCTTACTGATGCTTATGCCATCACACAATTCAAAGATGAGTCACTGACACCACTTGTGGAAGTATTCACAAAACCATCACATTAGCCTGCCTGAGTTTTTCACGCCATCAGAAGATACCTTTATAGAATCAGTATAGTGAGTATTTGAGGAGTAATGTGTACAATTTATTTTGTGATAGCGAAGGAAATCACAGGTTCAGAAGAACTTTGCTTCAACGTTAATTTTGAAATTCATTGTCATTATTAATTTCAGTGGCTTTCCAAACATATATTCATAAAAGCATTACCATCATTCTAGTTAGAAATTACTTTGGGATTCAGAGATCTTTGTTCCATTAGCTTTGATTTTGTGATCATTTAGTAGCAAAAGTGAACTAACCAGATGTACTAATCCTAATACTATATTTTCTTTTCAATGTCTGGTTCAGTGGAGGTTTCTGGCAACTGTTTTTATGAACAAGGCTAAAATTCTCCAAAGACATGCTATTTATATTTAGTATAATGCATATATGTTTAGATATCCTATGAATAAATATATGCATGTTTTGTTACTGTTTTAAACACATTAAATGTTAAAATCTATGTAATGAAAGATTTATAATATGCACTGATATTCACATTTGGCTTTGAATACCTTGTTTTAGAATTAAAACTAATTTGAGATATCAATATTTCAGAATGATTGACTATTATACTAGTAGAAAAGACTAGCTTATAGTGAGATGCTGATGTTTCATAATTTTGTTCTTGCATATCTCTAAATATATATTTACATGATTGCTTTAAAGAGTTTCTCTTTGCATTATGCTTTGAAATGGAATTTTTATAGTCTCCAAAAATGTATATGACTGTATCATCAGTTTATGTATTCTAACTATATGTAGAATTTTAAATGAAGACCTACCTTTTTATGGATAGATAAAAATAACAAGAATCCTTATTTTCAGGCTCATTTTAATAATGTCCAATTCCAGGTAATTTTAAGGTGAGATAAATGCTAAAGCATTAAAAATTTAATACAGTTCAAAAATAGAAATAAGGTGTGGGTAGTGTTTTATTCTCAAAGTCTCAGAGTTGGAAGTTTGTAAAAAATAAGATAATAGGAAATTGATTCAGAACAGAGTAAATCTTCCTATTCCTTTTATCATATGTCAGTTTGGAATCTTTTTATTGATACACAATATCTGTACATATATATGGGGCACATGTGACATTTTGTTACATGCATAGAATGTGTAATGATTAACTCAGAGTATTTAGGGTATTCATTACCATATGCATTACCATTTCTATGTGTTGAGAACATTACAAGTCCTACCTACTAGCTATTTTGAAATATACAATACATTGCTAACTAGTCACTCTACTTTGCTATCAAACATTAGAACTTACTCATTCTGTCTAATTGCATGTTTGTACCAATTAACCAACTTCTCTTCATCCCCCTCTCCACACCCACACACCCTTCTCAGCCTCTGGTATCTATCATTCTACTCTCTAATCTTCACGAGATCAACCTTTTAAACTCCCACATGTGAGTAAGAATATGCGATATTTGTCTTTCTGTGCCTGACTTATGTCACTTAACATAATGAGCTCCAGTTTCATCTATGTTGCTACAAATGACATGATTTCATTCTTTTTATGTCTGAATAGTATTCCATTGTGGATATGTATCATATTTTCTTTATCCATTCATCTGTTGATGAATACTTAGTTTGATCCATATCTTTGCCATTGTGAATAGTGCTGCAATGAACATGGCGTTGCAGGTATCCCATTGACATACTGTTTTCTTTTCCTTTGAATAAATTCCATTAGTAAGATTGCTGGATAATATGGTAGTTCTATTTTTAGTTTTTTGAGGAAGCTCCACACTGTTTCCATAATGGCTGTACTAATTTACAAATGGCTAAGATCTCAAAAGCACATACAAGGAAAACAAAAATAGACAAATGGGATTATATTAAATTAAAACACTTCTGCACAGCAAAGGAAACATCAACAAAATGAAGACACAACCCGTTGAATGAGAGAAAATATTTGCAAACTATTCATTAGACAAGGGACTAGTATCTAGAATATACAAGGGAATCAAACAACTCGATAGTAAAAAAAACTCAAATAATTCCATTAAAAAGTGGGCAAAGGACATGAATAACCATTTCTCAAAAGTAGATATATAAACGGCCAACAGGTATATGTAAAAAGGCACAGCATCACTAATCATATGCAAATCAAAACCACAATGAGATTTCATCTTACTCCTGTTAGAATAGCTATTATTAAGAAAGCAAAAAATAGCGGGGGGCGGTGGCTCACACCTGTAATCCCAGCACTTTGGGAGACCAAGGCGGGCAGATCACGAGGTCAAGAGATCGAGACCATCCTGACCAACATGGTGAAACCCTGTCTCTACTAAAAATACAAAAATTAACTGGGCGTGGTGGTGCACACCTGTAGTACCAGCTACTCAGGAAACTGAGGCAGCAGAATCGCTTGAACCTGGGAGGCAGAGGTTGCAGTGAGCCAAGATCATGCCACTGCACTCTAGCCTGGCAATAGAGCAAGACTCCGTCTTGGAAAAAAAAAAAAAAAAAGAAAGCAAAAAATAACAGGTGATGCTAGTGAGGATATGGAGGAAAGGAAACTCTTACACACCATTGTTGAGAACGTAAATTAGTACAGCCATTATGGAAAATAGTGTGGCGCTTCCTCAAAAGTCTGAAAATAAAAAATACCATATGATCCAGGAATTCCACTACTGGATATTTATACAAAGGAAAAAAAATAGTATATCAAAGAGATACCTTCATCCCTATGTTTACTGCATCACTATTCACAATAGCAAAGATACAGAATCAACCTAAGTGTCCATCAGTGGATGAATGGGTAAAGAAAATGTTGTATATATACACAATGGAATACAATTTAATCACAAAAAGAATGAAATTACGTCATTTGCAGCAACTTAGAGGAACTGGAGGTCATTATGTTAAGTAAAATATGCCAGACACAGAAAGACAAATATTAAATATTCTCACTCATGTGGGAGCTAAAAATGCCGATCTCATGGAGGTAGAGAATAGAACAAAGACTGAGCAGGGTGTATGAGTGGGAGGGGGGAAGAAAAAAGTTTGGTTAATGGGTACAAACATACTGTTAGGCAGAAGAAATAAGTTCTAATGTTCAATAGCAGAGTAGGGTAGCAACAATGTTTTGTATCCTTCAAAGTAGCTAAAAGGGAGAACTTGAAATGTTCCCAACATATAGACATGATAAATACTTGAGGTAATAGGTAATCCAAGTACCCTGAATTGATCATTACACATTTTATGTGTGTAGCAAAATATCCCATGTATCCCATAAATATGTAAAATATTATTTATCAAAAGTACTCAGAAACAGGAAAAAACTATGTACCAATGACTACATTTTAGCCCTTACATCCTTGATTTCTTCCCTAAACTCCAATTGTGTAGCTGACATCACTTGACTAATAGGAATTTCAATCTGAACATGTCTAAAACCAAACTTTTGATTTACCATTGACCAAACCTAACCCATATTATTTGCCATCAGAGTAAATGACACCTCCATTCCACCAGCTGTTTTAGTGCAAAAAAACTTGGAATGATTTTTTTACTCCTCTCTCGCTCACATTTTACATCAAATCCAGGAATAAATTGTGTTGACTTTAACTTTAAAATACATCAAAGATTTGAACATGCTCTCTTCACTGCACAAAGTCACTATGATCTCTTCCTTTGACTGTAAATAGCACCTCCTAGTCTACCTGCTTTCACATTTTAAAAACAACTTTATTGAATTAATTGTACATATCATAAAATTAATAAAAATGTTAAGTGTACAATTCAATGATTTTATTAACTTTACTGAGTGGTGCAACCATAATACATCAATCTGAGAACTTTTTCATTGTCTCAATGTTTCTCATGCTCCTTGTTCTTCATTCTCCATGTTTCTACCCCTAGCCAAGGCAACTACTAGTCTACTTTCTGTCTCTGGACATTTCTTATAAACGGAAATTGTACAATACGTATTCATTTGCATCTGGCTTCATATGCTTAGTTTATTTTTGAGGGTCATCTCTGAAATTATATGTGTAAGTAATTTTTCCTTTCTATTGCTGTAGATTATTCCATTGCATTGGCATACTACATTTGGTCGATCCATTTAAAAATTAAACATTTCATTTGTTTCCAGTTTGGGACTATTATAAATAATTCTGCTATGAACTTAGACATGCAAGTCCAAGCAGAGTTGCTGGGTCATGTGGTAGTTACATCTTTTACTTTTGAGACACTGCCAAACTGTTCTCCAGAGTGGCTGCATCATTTTACATTTTCACCAGCATCTTTCTCCCTTCCTTCCTTTCTTTCTTTCTTTCTTTCTTTCTTTCTTTCTTTCTTTCTTTCTTTCTTTCTTTCTTTCTTTCTTTCTTTCTTTCTTTCTTTCTTTCTTTCTTTCTTTCTTTCCTTCTTTCTTTCTTTCTTTCTTTCTTTCTTTCTTTCTCTCTCTCTCTCTCTCTCTCTCTCTCTCTCTCTCTTTCTTTCTTTCTTTCTTTCTTTCTTTCTTTCTTTCTTTCTTTCTTTCTTTCTTTCTTTCTTTGATGGAGTCTCACTCTGTCGGCCAGGCTGGAGTGCAGTGGCATGATCTTGGCTCACTGCAACCTCCGTCTCCTAGGTTCAGGTGATTCTCCTGCCTGGGCCTCCTGAGTACCTGAGGCTACAGGTGTGCCGCACCAAACTCGGCTAATTTTTATATTTTTTAGTAGAAACGGGGTTTCATCGTGTTGCCCAGGCTGGTCTCAAACTCTTGCGCTCAGGTGATCCACTCGCCTCAGCCTCCCAAAGTGCTGTGATTACAGGTGTGAGCCACCGCGCCCGGCCCTCTGTGTCCTTTCTTATCCATACTAAGAAGTGAATGTATCGTCCACTTCCCCACTCCAATCCATACTAGTCATTCTAGTGTGTGCCAAATGGTATCTCATTGTGGTTTTAATTTATGTCTTCCTAATGACTAATAATGTTTAATATCTTTTCATGTGCTTATTAGCCAGTAATATATCTTATTGGGTGAAATGTTCATGTCTTTTGCCCATGTTTTGATTAGATTGTCTTCTTACTATTGAGGTGTTAGATTATTCTTTTATGAATTCAGTACACAAATCCTATATTTGATGTGCATTTGCAAATATTTTCTTCCAGTTTACTGTATGTCTTTTAACTTTTTTAATGGTGTCTTTAGAAGTACAAAAGTTTTGAACCTTAATGAGGTCCAATTTATCAACTTTTTAAAACCATCCTTTTGGTGTTATGTCTAAGAAATCTTTGCTCTGTACAAGGTCTAAAAATACTATCATTTATTTCTTCTAAAAGTTATAGAGATTTAGCTCAAATTTAACTCTGTCATCCATTTTGAATTGATTTTTCTCTATATTGTGAGTGTCCCTGCTTCCATAATTATTCACCTACATTCTATGATCAACATTTGGTAGAGTGGCCTTTTAAGATATTAAATGGATTATTTTATTTTATTTTATTTTATTTTTTATTTTTTATTTTTTTTTTGAGACGGAGTCTCGCTCTGTCACCCAGGCTGGAGTGCAGTGGTGCAGTCTCTGCTAACTGCAACCTCCACCTCCCAGGTTCAAGCGATTCTCCTGCCTCAGCCTCCTGAGTAGTTGGGATTACAGGCGCCTGCCACCACGCCCGGCTAATTTTTGTGTTTTCAGTAGAGCCAGGGTTTCACCATGTTGGTTAGGCTGGTCTTGAACTCCTGACCTCATGATCTGCGTGCCTCGGCCTCCCAAAGTGCTGGGATTACAGGAGTGAGCCACCGCACCTGGCCTCCACTAGAAGATTTCTAAACATGCTGTTTCCATTGCCAGGAACGTTCTGTCACTTCCTCATAGACATCTTCCATGACCACGCTTCATAAACTAGTGTCTCATGTTATTCTCTCTATCCCTTTATGCTGTTGTATTCCTTTGTGGCCTTCAGCATCTGCAAACTCAATGTAGATATATTTACTTACAGTTGTTTGTTTTATATATTGTCCACTTCCCCACTACAATGAAAGCTCTGTAAGATCAGAGACACTTTTCTTTTGTCCAGTGTTCTATCTTCATTATCAAGAAGAGTACTGAACACATAGTAAGAGCTCGTTGAATCATTGTGGATTAAAAACACAATTAGCTCATGGTTTCTATCTTCCCTTCCAAGAAACATCCAGGACGGGTATATGAATTCAAGTGTGCTTTTACTATTGAAGAAAATGAGAACGAAATAAGACAGTCCTTGTTTTTTAAGGTAAATATTTCATTAGACTATGTAAAATATAATAAATGATTATCTGAATGGCTTTACAAAAAGAAAATCTCCTACCAAACTAGTGGAGAATCATATGGATTGCAATTTTGAATTATTTAATAAAGAATTTAAAGTTCTTGTCTAGAAATTGGCAAAAACATTTCAAAATAATTGATATGAAAATGTGCAGTGTATTTTAAATTGGGGATGTGCACATATTAATTCTTAGATGATGCAATCCTTATCTGACTGTCACATAAAGAAATAATCTCTTCCTTTCTCTGCCCATTTATAGTAATTTATTTGTGCCTACTTTAATGAGATTTATCATTTGTTTATCAATCTCTACTTGAATTAAAGCCATCACTTCCATTTTGCTTTAAGTCTATATGTATGGATTATAAACTACTAGTGAGCAGGATCCATATCTTATCTATCTTAGCATTTTCCAGAAATCCCTTTCATGAAGTTCACACATACATTTCTGTTAAATAAATAGGAAGAATCTTGGTCAATGTGCCAAAACGTGAAAAAGTCATGTTGCCAAGTTAGATTGACTTTAAAATATGTAATGAAATGCTGGTTTGTGTTTATAAACTCAAAAACCATGAGTTATCTCTGAAATATGTGAATTAAGAATATAAAAATATAACAGTGCTTTCTGGGTCCTAGTACTCAGAAATGATGCTTTATTTTTACCTTAATGTAACCACTGTTGCTTTAGGCATATATATTAACTGAAACAAAAGTGCTTATGTATGTGTATATATGTTTATGTGTCTATAATGGGGGTCTGATAATATAGAATGTTAATTTTATTCAGATGAATCCTGTATTTTACAACCATGAAGATATTGAGGGGAGAGTAAAGGGAAACTTACTTACAGTGCTCAACTAATAAATTATGATGCTAGCATTTTAATACACACAATCCAAGTCCAGATTACATGTCCCTAAGCACAAAAACACTTAATCTTTCTGTGAGGAGCATTCTTCCCATAATCCTTGTGTCTCAGTTTAATCATCTATGAGACAGGTATATTCATTTCATCTACCTCATAAAGGTGTTCAGAATTTAGCCCATGTCTGGCATATAGTAATTGGTATTACCACTTTATATTTGAAAGCATATTGATTTTATAATGGAAATAAAAACAATAGCACGGGCAAAATAAAATTTAACATAAGAAAATTAAATTGTTTTAGTTATAAGCCTTAAAAAAATAAAGAACATCAAGGGAAATTAGGAAATTTATACCATCCTTGACTCAATGCCCACGTGATGCCCAAATTAAAGATGAAAACACAGGCAGAAAAGATCTGGATAATGTCGCTTGAGAATGGGATAGAATTCATTACAATTTCAGTGTTATTTTATGTCAGGTATAATCCAATTTTATTTTGTTATTTTTTATTTAAAAATTATTATTATTTCAATAGTTTTTTTGGAAGAGGTGATGTTTCATTACATGGATAAGTTCCTTAGGCGTGATTTCTGAGATTTTGGTGCACCCATCACCCACAGCAGTGTACACTGTACCCAATGTGTAGTCTTATCCCTCACCTGCCTCCCACCCTTCCTTCCATGTCCCCAGAGCCCATGATACCATTCTTATGCCTTTGCATCCTCATACTTAGCTCCCATTTATAAGTGAGAACAAACAATGTTTGGTTTTCCATTTCTGAGTTACTTCACTTAGAATAATTGTCTCCAGCTCCATCCAGGTTGCTGTGAATACCATTATTTTGTTCCTTTTTATGGCTAAGTAGCATTCCATGGTGTATATATATATATACCACATTTTCTTTATCCACTTGTTGGTTGATAGGCATTTGGGCTGGTTCCATATTTTTGCAATTGCAAATTGTGCTGCAATAAACATGCGTGTTCCAGTGTCTTTTTCATGTAATGACTTCTTTTCCTCTGGGTAGATACCCAGTAGTAAGATTGCTGGATCAAATGGTAGTTCCTCTTTTAGTTCTTTAAGGAATCTCCATACTGTTTTCCTTAGTGGTTGTGCTAGTTTACTTTTCCACCAGAAGTATAAGAGTGTTCCCTTTTCACCATATCCCAGCCAACATCTATTTTTTTTTTTTTAATTATGGCCCTTCTTGCAGGAGTAAGGTGGTATCGCATTGTGGTTTTAATTTGCATTTTCCTGATAATTAATGATCTTGGGCATTTTTTCATATGTTTGTTCGCCATTTGTATATCTTCTTTTGAGAATTGTCTATTCATGTCCTTAGTCCACTTTTTGATGGGATTATTTGTTTTTTTCTTGCTGATTTGTTTGAGTTCCTTGTAGATCCTGGATATTAGTCCTTTGTCAGATGCGTAGTTTGCAAAAATATTCTCCTACTCTGTGGGTTTTCTGTTTGGTCTGCTGATTATTTTTGCCGTGCAGAAGTTTTTTAGCTTAAGTCCCACGTATTTATTTTTATTTTTGTTGCATTTGCTTTTGGGTTCTTGGTCATAAATTATTTGCCTAAGCCAATGTCTAGAAGAGTTTTTCCAATGTTACCTTCTAGAATTTTTATGGTTTCAGGTCTTAGATTTAAGTCTTTCATTCATCGTGAGTTGATTTTTGTATAAGGTGAAAGATGAGGATCCAGTTTCATTCTTCTACATGTGGCTTGCCAATTATCCCAGCACCATTCTTTGAAGCAGGTGTCCTTTCCACCACTTTATGTTTTTTTTTTGCTTTGTCAAAGGTCAGTTGGCTGTAATTATTTGGCTTTATTTCTGGGTTTGTTTTCTTTTCTATTCCATTGGTCTACATGCCTGTTTTTATACCAGTACCATGCTGTTTTGGTAACTATAGCCTATGATGCCAGTATTACCCTAATACCAAAACCGGTAAAGGACATAACAAAAAAAGAAAACTACAGACCAATATCCCTGATGAGCATAGATGCAAAAATCCTAAACAAAATACTAGCTAACCGAATCCAACAGCATATCAAAAAGATAATACATCATGATCAAGTGGGTTTCATACCGGGGATGCAGGGTTGGTTTAACATACACAAGCCAATAAATGTGCTACACCACATAAACAGAATTAAAAACAAAAATCATATGATCATCTCAATAGATATATAGAAAAAGCACTTGACAAAAGCCAGCATCCCTTTATGATTAAAACCATAAGCAAAATTAGCCTAGAGGGGACATACCTTAAGGTAATAAAAGCCATCTATGATAAACCCACAGCCAGTATTATACTGAATGGGGAAATGTTGAAAGCATTCCCCCTGAGAACTGGCACAAGACAAGGATGCCCACTTTCACCACTTCTATTCAACATAGTACTGGAAGTCCTAGCCAGAGCAATCAGACAAGAGAAAGGAATAAAGGACATCCAAATTGGTAAAGAGGAGGTCAAACTGTCGCTGTTTGCCGATGATATGGCCATATACCTAGAAAACCCTAAAGACTCATCCAAAAAGCACCTAGATCTGATAAATGAATTCAGTAAAGTTTCAGGATAGAAAATCAATGTACACAAATCAGTAGCTCTGTTATACACCAACAGCAACCAAGCTGAGAATCAAATCAATATCTCAACCCTTTCTACAACAGCTGCAAAAGGAAAAACAAAACAAAACAAAACAAACTTAGGAATATACCTAACCAAAGAAGTGAAAGATCTCTACATGGAAAATTACAAAACACTGCTTAAAGAAATCATAGACGACACAAACAAATGGAAACACATCCCATGCTCATGGATGGGTAGAATTAATGTTGTGAAAATGACCACACTGCCAAAAGCAATCTATAAATTCACTGAAATATCCATCAAAATACCATCATCATTCTTCACCAAACTAGAAAAACAATCCTAACATTCATATGGAACAAAAAAAAAAGAGCCTGCATAGCCAAAGCAAGACTAAGCAAAAAGAACAAATCTGGAGGCATCACATTACCTGACTTCAAGCTATATAACCCAATTTTAAACCTTCTAAAACTTGCTGAAGAATGGATAGTCAAAAAAGGAAATTTTATCTAATGTTTTATCCTCGATCTAGGAGATTTAAGTGGAAATTGTCTTAATAAGATTCTTTAAAGTATTGCCTAGGACTATAAGGAATACACAAAAAGAGAATGAATGTTTTTCTTGTTGCCATTAATTGAGAATTCACATTTGTAGTCTGTCAGAAGTTAGAGGCAGAAAAGCACCAAATGCTACCATCCTTTATGTCTTCCTTTTATTTTTATTTTAATTACAATAATAGTTATTATTATTATTTAGAAAGAATGTCTTGTGGCCGGGCGCGGTGGCTCACACCTGTAATCCCAGCACTTTCGGAGGCTGAGGTGGGTGGATCACAAGGCCAGGAGTTTGGGACCAGCCTGACCAACATGGTGAAACCCTGTCTCTACTAAAAATACAAAAAAATTAGCCAGGCGTGACAGCGTGCGCCTGTAATCCCAGCTTCTCAGGAGGGTGAGGCAGGAGAATTGCTTGAACCCGTGAGGCAGAGGTTGCAGTGAGCTGAGATCGTGCCACAGCACTCCAGCCTGGGTGACAGAGCGAGACTCCAAAAAAAAGAAAGAAAGAAAGAAAGTAAGGAAGGAAAGTTTTGCTGTGTCTCCCAGCCTAGAGTGCAGTGGGGGCAATCACAGTTCACTGCAGCCTCCAACTCTTGGGCTTAAGTGATCCTCTTACCTCAGCCTCTCAAGTAGCTGGGACTATAGGCATGTACCACCACACCCAGTAACATTCTTTTATTTTTTAAATTTATTTTGTAGAGACTGGGTCTCGTTGTGTTGCCAAGACTGGTTTCTAATTCCCAGCATCAAACAGTTCTCCTGCTAAGGTCTCCCAAAGTGCTGAGCTTACATTCATAAGCCACTGTGCCCAGTGTCTTGCTTTTAAATACTGGAAGATAATTTTATTTTAGAATAGCATTGATGTCTAAGAAATGAGAGGAGAACTTGAAGAAGAATCTCAAATTTTAAAACGAATTTTAGGCCGGGCACAGTGGCTCACACATGTAATCCCAGCACTTTGGGAGGCCAACGTGGGTGGATCACCTGAGGTCAGGAGTTTGAGACCAGCCTGGCCAACATGGTGAAACCCTGTCTCTACTAAAAATGCAACAATTAGCCGGGCATGGTGGTGCATGCCTATAATCTCAGCTACTTGGGAGCCTGAGACAGGAGAATCACTTGAACCCGGGACATGGAGGTTGCAGTGAGCCGATATCGTACCACTGCACTCCAGCCTGGGCAACAGAGGGAGACTGTCTCAAATAAATAAATAAATAAACCTATAAATAAAATGAATTTTAGTATCGAATGAGATGTGGGATGTTCTCATGTTGAACCACTATAAAATAGAATTTTAAGATCTTTGAGGTTTTCTAGGGAAGTTTAGAATGATTGCACAGTCTGAAGTGTTTTTATAAGAACCTGCGGTGCTTGTTCCACAGTGGCAGTGTGGAACAATTCTTACAATTCTTATCTGAACTGCTTGTATCAGAATCCATACTGTTTAGTGTTGAAATTTGGAAAAACGACTCCCAAATCCCTATGGCTGACAAGAAGGGTCAAATATCATCTGTCCTTGTTTACTTAGGAAACATAATTACATTTTGCAAGACATTACAGGAAGATTAGCAGAGAATCTTTAAGAGACTTGAAGAAGAAATAAAGGTGTCCCTTGACAAGAGTCAATTATGAAATATATAAGTTATATATTCTGTTATAATAAGGGGCATATCAAACCCACATATCCATTTCATCTGTTAGCCCTTGCGATTTTGGAGAATTAAAACCATCCTTAAAGGTTCAATTGGCTATTATTTTAAGTTTGAAAAATAATTTTAGTGTTGCAAAATATTTAATTATTCTTTGAATTACAAAGTCAAGGCTGGGGTACCAAAACGAAATAGAAGGCGATCTCAAAGGAGCCAAGCCTTTTTGATTCCTCAGTCCCTTTAAAACCAGGTGATGAGAGGGATGTGAGAAACCAAATAGACTCCTGAAATAGTGCTCTTGATTTAACATTTTATTATCTTGCTAAATCTCTTTTTAATTGTTAATTTTGGATTTAGGGCCTTAGAGGCTAGACTAAATTAAGACAAAGAGAGAAGAGGAAAAACTGTAACTTTGTTCAAAATATAGTTATCTGATAGTGGCACTCCATACTTTATTTGCAAATGAGAGTCCCTGCCTTATGACAGATAAGAACGAATGACAGGTAAGTAATACGTATATGTGTAGATATTTTTCCAGTCATACTTTGATGATACCACACTTATCTCTGTGCCGACAAGTATTAGGCTAGATGGAATTTGTTGACTCTAATGTCAGTGTTGATAAAAAATAAAACCTGCTAAGAAACAAGGGTGTGGGTATTTTCTCAGTGATACCTACCTACATACAGAGAAAGAGAGAGACAGGAAGAGAGAGAGAAAGACAGAGAACTATTTAAGATTTCTTTTCTTTCTTTTTTTTTTTGTTTTGAGACGGAGTCTCACTGTCGCCAGGGCTGGAATGCAGTGGCTTGATCTCAGCTCATTGCAACCTCTGCCTGGGTTCTTGCCAGGTTCTTGAACCTCTTGCTGGGTTCAAGCGATTATCCTGCCTTAGCCTCCTGAGTAGCTGGGACTACAGGTGTGCGCTACCACGCCCAGCTAATTTTTGTATTTTTAGTAGAGACGGGATTTCACCGTGTTGGCCAGGATGGTCTCGATCTCTTCACCTCATGATCCACTCTCTTCCGTCTCCCAACGTGCTGGGTTTACAGGCGTGAGCCACCTAACCGGGCTCATTTAAGGTGGACGGATCATGAGGTCAGGAGATCGAGACCATCTTGGCTAACACGGTGAAACCCCATTTCTACTAAAAATACAAAAAATTAGCTGGGTGTGGTGGCGGGCGCCTGTAGTCCCAGCTACTCGGGAGGCTGAGGCAGGAGAATGGCGTGAACCCGGGAGGTGGAGCTTGCAGTGAGCCGAGATCGCGCCACTGCACTCCAGCCTGGGCGACAGAGTGAGACTCAGTCTCAAAAAAAAAAAAAAAGAAAAAAAAAAAAAGAAAAAGATTTTCTAAGTGTTTGGTATGGAACTGTAGAGATATGGCTGAAAGCTTGGGACTGTGGCAGACCACAGACTGTGCCACTGATGGCTGCAACCTGGGGCTCTGGGCCAATCAGCTATTTCAGTTGGGACTAGAAGAGCAGAGAGAGAGAGAGAGAGAGAGAGAGAGAGAGAGAGAAAAGCAGCACTAAACTATCTGAATAAAAATGAAAAAACAGAAAACTTAACCCATTGGCAGGTGTCAAAGCTACAAAAGGAAACAGTTTTCCACCGGTTAGCTGAAAATTGTTATTCAGGAACATTAAGGAGTAAAGAACATTGGTTGAATGATGGGTTAGAAGAAGAGAAAGTCAATGACACACTGGAGAGGGGAATCAGTCAGCCTCTGTCCCTAGAACATAATCCATTTAGAATGTCCTTTGAACAAGTCAGTGCCACCAGGGAACTCTACCATGGAATGGGAAAAGCCAGTGGCCTTAGATATCGCACCCCTGGGGAGAAGTTGCCACCAACCAGAAGAAGATATACATGCTCAACAGGACTCAAGTGAACACATGGTGGTGAGAAGTTGCTTGAAACCCTGCCTACTACGGCAATGCTTATAGAGTACTGCTAGCAGAATGTGCAGTTACTGTGAATATGGGAGCTTAAATCCAGGGATCAATTTCCCAGAACTGAATCCTTGCATCTCAGCTGGAAGGGAGCTTTCCTTATCTTCAGAGGATTATTTCTGGTGGCTGTGGATTTAGAGCCATTGAATACATCCTCATGATTTGTGCAGTACCTGATGGCACCAAGTCTAAAAGAGGAGGAACATTTATGTCATACATGTCATTGATTTTAATATCTTTTGCAAGAATGTTCTGGCAGATAGAAACAATGTGTCTTGTTATAAAACAATCAATTTGTAGTAAGAAATTTCCAGTAGATGAAATACAGTATCTTGAGGTTTGGTCACTTTTTTATTTTGCACAAAGGCACTAGCATAGTGCTGACTGTTTCTCCTTTGCAAAGGACTGCAAAGAGTGTACTGGGTGTTGTATGAATAGTGTATCCCTGGAGGAGGAGAAGTAAATATGTTTGTGTTTTATTTTTGTGAGATATTTTGTTTATGTGACATGAGTTATCTCTGGTTGGTAAACTAGTTTCCAATCCTGCCTCAATATTGGCAATATATCTGGAACCAAGGTGGTAAATTATGTGGAAATTGAAATATATTCATAAAGCCTAAATATTCTGTACATGTTAAAAAACACATAGCAGATCTAGACCTAGCTTTGAAGTTCCCAAATCAGTCTTTGAAATATGGACTACTTTACTCTCAGGTACGGCTGCTTTCTATGTGTCAGAGGCCTACAGCAAAGTTAAAATAAACTTTTCTTTTTTAAAGAGGCTGTATAAAATAGTGGTTGAGAGCATAGAGTCTAAAGCCAGATAGTCTGGATTCAGATCCCATCTTCTTTCTTTACTAGCTTGGGCACATTACTAAACCTTTCAATTCCTCAGTTTCTTCAACTGTGAAAGGAAGTTGAGAATATCAGTACATATCTCACAGGAATATCATAAAAAATTAAATGAATTAATATAGGGAAAGCATTTTAACTAAACCAACCTACTAGCACAATATAACTGTTTCCTACCGCTATTACTACTACTATTATTAAATAATAATAGAGGGAAATGAATAAACTAGGGGGGAAATATTTGACCATATGTGGGCATTTTCACATTATTCAGATTAATGTATTACCATCAAACTTACTGTTTTCTCTTTTACATTATATCAAAAGATCTTTATAATGTAAAAAGCCATTGTCTATGTGTGCTAACCTTTTGGGCTCAGCTTTGAATCCATGTCCACAAACAGAAAAGTATTTCTTACCTCATCTGGTACAATTATAGTAACATTCAATATGAATGTCTACACGTAAGGATAAAGACTTAGGCTTAGTGAATAGGGTCCACCTTTTCTCTCTCTTTTTTACTTTAAGAAATGTATGGAATGAAAACGAATATTTAAATCCAAAAAACACTTTGTCTTTGGTGGAACCAGAATGAAACATTGAAAATTCTGTATGTATAATTTATAGAATATGTACATAATATATACATATAATGCATATATAAATATGTCTATACCTATTATAAAAATACAAATATTCTATTAACCATGTATAATTTATATATAGTATATACACATATATTGTATAGACATATGTACCTACATATTTATGTAATAAATAATATGTATCTATTTGCTTGAGATTGGAAGATTATTTGATTATGAAGGTTCCAAACTCTTACTTTGTATTTTCTATATCAAATTTGTAATTTGAGTCATTCACTGCACTCACAGTTAATGAGTCAAACTGCTCCTGTAAAGTTACTTGACTCATTTCAATGAGTGGACTGAAGTAATTCAATGACGTGGACTGAAGTAGAATGTTCTGGGGCTTTGTAAAAATCGCCCATTTCTCAGTAGTTCTTGCTCACTCTGGCTTTCTTTTATGAAGTAGGCAAGTTATTTAAAGTTATATTAAACAAATGAGAACGTAGACTATAATATAAAACAGTATTCTGTGACAATTTAATTTTTAAATTTTATCTAAGACTGCAAACCTTGGAGAATTGTCAACCGGATTGTTCTTGTGGCTGATGGTATTGACTGTAATTGCACCTGTAGTTTTTATTTGAATGGCAAAAATATGTAATATGGATAGGCCAGTAACAAAGAATGTGTTGTGATTTCTGTTTGAATGTACTCTTTACCCTTTGAAAGGCTATGAGGTGATATATCTGGAAAGTTGGGTTACCTAGCACTCTATTTTTAATTTATCCCATCACTATATTTGGACCTCATACAAATAGGGAATACAATTATCAGTATGGCTAGCTGATCCTTAACCGTGATGGTCCTGACTTAGCTAGTAAATTACTTATTGCTTTGAAAAAATCATTTTCAAGCTCATTATTGTTTTGTTCATATTCCTCTAATAGGGCTTAAGTGGAGGCTTCTGCTTTTGAATGATTTCAAATTATGTTTCCAATTTTTCAATAGTATTTCTGTTCATTCACAATATGTGTTTTAAAAGAACATAAAATATTAAAACATGGTTGAAAAAATGTTCTTGCTTACTAATAATTACTAATGTAATATTTACAACAGTTTTCAAGAAAAATCAATTACTTGAGATTTCAAAGGCATAAAAATAATCTTTAAATAGTTGAAAAGTTTTAAGAAAACAGCCTTTATTGTGCATTATGTACATGACCCAGGGCATTCCATGAAAATTATGATACTCCAAATTTCAGTGTGAGTCGTTTTAGCACCTCCACAACTATATTATCCTGTGTACTAAGGTCTCACATGTTATATGAAGAAATTTCAATGGTGTTGGATAAAACTACAACTTGAAACAGAAGGCTTAGCTTTTTGTAAGTATTTTAATGCTGCCAAAGTACAGACGTTTTATTCTATCACTAAAATACTTAATGATTTCTATGAACTAAAGTTAATACCTTTTTGATAATATACCAGATAATATTATTTTCTTTGAGGCATAGCAATTCTCTTTGATTTCAGAACACTTTTAATAAAGTTAAATGCCATGAAGAAAGTATACAGTTCTTTGGAATAACTCCACTGAAAACAAAGATATTTTGTGAATTAATATGTGTGCATATTTTCCATTTATTCAGGGGAAAATAAAATAACCTAACAGTATCTCTGATAAAAGTCAGCATTTCGAATCCATTTGTCAACTGTGCTGTGCAAATTTATGCACTATAGTATTTTCTTAAACTTGATACCATCAACATGTGGTAACCATGATATTAAAGAAAAGTGTACTTTTCAATCTAAGCTGCTAATTGAGGACACGTTGAACTTTGAAAGAGGAAACTCATTAGATTTTGTGACAAAAAAACACAAAGACATGACTTAATGGATGAAGGAGGTTAGGAAATGAACACAGTGTACATGTGACCACTGACAATAAATCAAAGATGATATTGTTGGTTGGTTCGTTGGTTGATTGGTTGGTTTTAATGATCATAAATTTTTAAGTAAACTTATAAATTTAACTGGATATAAATTAATAAAGATAAAAACCAGACTTGTAAGATATAGCTAGCTTAATTAGATGGTCCTTAAGAAAGCAAAAGTTAGCCGGGCGTGTTGGCTTATGCCTGTAATCCTAGCACCTTGGGAGGCCGAGGTGGGCGGATCACGAGGTCAAGAGATCGAGACCATCCTGGCCAACATGGTGAAACCCCGTCTCTACTAAATATACAAAAATTAGCCAAGCGTGTTGGCGCGCGCCTGTAGTCCCAGCTACTCAGGAGGCTGAGGCAGGGGAATCATTTGAACCCGGGAGGCAGAGGTTGCAGTGAGCCAAGATTGCACCACTGCACTCCACTCCAGCCTGTTGACAGAGCGAGACTCCGTCTCGAAAAACAACAATAACAACAAGCAAACAAACGAACAAAAAAAAAAAAACAAAAAAAAACAGAAAGCAAAAGTTACTGGACGCAAGAGAAATTGAAGGAGATATATGATTGGCATTAAGTAGCAGTTCCTTTTTCTCTGAAAAAAAAAAAAACAAAACGAGGGGCATATTAACACAAAGATAGACAAGAGAGTAGGAAGGAAAACTGAAGAAATTCACGTCTTATGACCTCTATCTTTCTGTTGAAGAAGAAGGCAAATTCATTTATTAACTGTGATCTAGTGGTGGATAAAGGCATAGACGGAGGCTTTGGAAGGTCAACAATAAGCTGAATACTTGATTGAGGACTTAGGATGTAAGATCTGTTTACACAGTCTGCATTATGTCCTTGCAAATTACCATCAGCCTAGGCTTCTAGTAATCACACCATGGAAACGGATTTGTACATTTAGACTGAATTAGTCGACATTTGTGTAAACATCACTTCCATTTTGCAAATCCTGTATTTCTTTTAATGTGGTCATATAGTTCCCATTCTGCCCCTAAATTTCAAGCATCTTTCTAATCCATACACATTTTTACATTAAAAATCCAGTTTCTTCACTAGAATAAAACTTACAGATCTAGAGTTGCATTGCCCAATATGGTAGCCACTGTTTGCACATGGCTATATAATTTTAAATTTAAGTTAAAGAAAATTAAAAATTCATTTCCTCAGGTACACTAACCACATTTTAGATGCTCACCATATGTGGCTGGTGGCTAGCATATTTAATCATGTGGATATATTTTTATCATTGCAGAAAGATTTATTGGGTAATGGTGGTCTAGAATCAATCCCAATCTTACTAGGTAATTTTTATTTAAACAAAATAAAGGCAATCTGTTAAAAACATGTTTATTGGGGATTTTGAATTGGGTGCACACCTGAAAATTAAAGTGGTTTCTTATTCTGAAGCTATTTTCAAGTCCATAAGTGAAGTAAGAATATGTCCAAAAATTTTAGAAGACTCTTCCTCAAGAGTCTCAATATTTACAAAGCTGTAGTTTTTTACCTCTACCGGCAATTCAAACCCAATCCTAACTTCATGTTAGAGACATTTGAGTAATTTATCAAAAACCTTTGCTTTTGACTTATTCTTGATCTTGTACCCCAACTAGAATAAATGAGCTTCTAAATTTTTCTCAAGGCTTCAGCCATACCTTTCAAATTCCATACTTCTTAACAAATTTGAAAGTTTTTGCTTTCTATTTTCTTACCCAGAAAGTGTTACAATGTTGTGGAAAAAGAGCACAGCATTTTAACCTAAGGACCTGGATTTTTTTTCCAACTCTGTCACAAACAAGTTATTTGATTCTTCTGATATTCATTTTTTAAATTTATTGAATTCCGTTAATTCCATTTTCAGTTTAAAATGAGAAAATGCATTTAAAATGAAACTACAAAATTATCATCATAGTTATTCCAAACATATGTGATACTGCCTACATGTTTACACTAAGCTAAGAATTTTATACAAATATATTAACCAAGTTCTCACAACAACCCTTCAAAGTAGGTACTCACTCAACACATTGTAGTTTCTTTAGAGAGGTGGTATTTCATAGTTATTAGGACTGAATTAGTGTATGTAAAGACAGATGCCACAACTGTTAAGGCCAAATCTGAATGATTAATACAATAAATATTTCTTTCTTTCTCATACAACAATCAAATATGAATATTGAAGGGTAGATTTTGACCTGGTGATGAATGACGTCGTATTTTTTTAATCTCATGTCTCCACCGCAAGCTAGGACCTTGGGGATATTTACTTACAGCCAGCACACTAAAAAAGAAAGAATGGAGAAGGCACATTTATTTCTTAAACACTTTGACCTAGAAGAGACACAAAGCACTTCAACTCACATGCCATTAGTGAGAACTAGTCATCTGTACTGAGTTAGATACAGGGAATACTGGGAAATGTAGCCTATGGTCAGATAGTTACTTCTCAGTAATCAACTCTTCACTATAGAAGAGGAGTGTGGGTCTAATTTTAATACTTCCTTAGTGTATGACCTAGGACCTTAACTTATGTAAACTTTGGTTTCCTACTTTCCATGATAGATTTAATAACCCTATTTCACAAGCATTAAATTAACTTCAACTGTCAGGTTCAGGGCTCAAATGTAGTAAGCACTCAATAAACAGTAACTCATTAATTCATTGTCATCCTCTTAACAAGCTATCAAATATTCTGGTCTCTGTAAGACTGGGACTTCATTTGATTCTAGCAATTTCTTTCCCTACTCTAACCATAAACCTAATTAGGAGGACTTTGTATCACAGCTGTTAGCCTTTCATGATGCTGAATGTCTGCCTGCTCATGTTCCCTGAATATCACTTTGCTCTTTGCCACTTAAAACTGTGCTAAGATTATTTGCTGAAGCTTCCTTATTTTGTGTTTTATTTTATTTTTATCTTGGGCACCTGATGCCAACTGTACATTTTTTTTTTCATTTATTCATTGGAAATTTTGCTTTTCTCATAAGTGGATATTACCTCTGTGGCTGAACTCAGGTATTTTTCTCTATACTCAGCCTCATCCAAATTGCAGGTTAATTTCAGGCCTTGATAAAATTGGACCATGGTGCTATATATGAACCATCAAAGTCCAGCTACTGAGCAGTGATCAACTAAACAGTCAAAATGAAACCAGACAATATGTGTAAAGGAAATGGTGTGCATGGAAATATGATTTCTTTTGCATTCTTCGTTAGTGCATCTTCTTCGAGCATGAATGTGCATGTATATGTGTGTATAAGTTGTATAAAGGGTGTGGGGGGGCAGTGTATGTGTCTGTGGAGTCTGGACAAAGGTGATGATGAGGAAGAAGTTTATGCAATGTAAGCATTTTTTTTCTCTAGGAGGTTCATAATGAGGAGAAGATATTGAGAAGGATTTCAGTGCAATGATTGAAGTGAATGTCATTTCTATTGACCCAGTGGTTTTTACTGGGATAAAGGCAAGATTTACACTTACCTCCCAGAGTCTGGAATGTTGTATGTGTTCATTAAATACAGTGTAATCACATGTCAAAATAGGAGTGTTAATTGAAACACATTATAAAATAATACGTTGGACCAAAATACGAAAATGTTCAATGTAATAGAGAAATACAGTAGTCTTTAGTCTTCTTAACCCTATCAGGAATATGAATTGGTGAGTGTGATTGTTGAAAGATTGGGAAGAATATTTTCTTCTCTGACAACTGTGTTTGGAGGACCCATTTGCTGGCAAAGTGACAAGGACAGAATGACACTTCTTAACTTCAAGTAGAGTCATAGTAGCCTCACAGGGTTTTACCTGACAATATTTTTAGCAACTTTATTCGGAGCAAATAGTGTCATGAGTTCCTTCCTTTCAAAGGAGAAGGGTGTAGTATTACTTCCACATCCCACATCAAAACCAAGAGGTTTTAATTAGATGCCACAATGAGTTTAATCTGTGTCTCTTTAATTATGGACACCAGGAACTGGTTTTTTTTTGTTTGTTTATTTGGTAGCAATACATTCCCGTTGCCAGTCTGCTTCTTCCCATGACATTTATTTTATTGACATATAATAATTGTAGGCTGGGCGTGGTGGCTCATGCCTGTAATTCCAGTACTTTGGGAGGCCGAGGTGGGAAGATCACCTGAGGTCGGGAGTTGGAGACCAGCCTGACCAACATGGAGAAACCACGTCTCTACTAAAAATACAAAATTAGCCGGGCGTGGTGGCGCATGCCTGTAATCCCAGCTACTCAGGAGGCTGAGGCAGGACAATTGCTTGAACCCAGGAGAGGGAGGCTGTGGTTAGCCGAGATCACGCTATTGCACTCCAGCCTGAGCAACAAGAGTGAAACTCCGTCTCAAAAAAAAAAATTGTATGTAATTATGGGGTATAATATGATGTTCTGATACATGTATATATTGTGTAATGATCAAGTCATAATTAACATATCCATCACCTTAAACATTTATCATTACTTTACTGTGAGAACTTCCCAAATCCTCTCTTCTATCTATTTGAAATATACAATGCACTATTTTTAGCAATAGTCACTAAATAGTGCGATTGAGTACCGGCACTTATTCCTCCTGTCTAACTGTAGCATTCTACCCATTAACCAACCTCTCCTTATCTCCCCTTCCTTCCTGTTTTCCCCAGTTTTTGACAACCAATATTCTGCTCTCAGCTTCTATGAGTTTAATTGTTTTTAGATTCCTCATAGGAGTGAGGTCATGCAGTATTTGTCTCTCTGTGCCTGGCTTGTTCCACTTAATATCCTTCTGTCTCATCCATGTTGTCACAGATGACAGGATTACGTCCTTTTTAATGACTGCATAGTATTTAATTGTGTATATATACCACATTTTCATGTTCTTTTTTCTTTTTTCTTTTTATTTTTATTTTTATTTTTTTATTTTTTTATTTCTTTGAGACGGAGTCTGGCTCTGTCGCCCAGGCTGGAGTGCAGTGGCCGGATCTCAGCTCACTGCAAGCTCCGCCTCCCGGGTTCACGCCATTCTCCTGCCTCAGCCTCCCGAGTAGCTGGGACTACAGGCGCCCGCCACCTCGCCCGGCTAGTTTTTTTGTATTTTGTAGTAGAGACGGGGTTTCACCGTGTTAGCCAGGATGGTCTCGATCTCCTGACCTCGTGATCCGCCCGTCTCGGCCTCCCAAAGTGCTGGGATTACAGGCTTGAGCCACCGCGCCCGGCCTCTTTTTTCTTTTTTAAACAGAATCATAGTCATGTTTTGTTGTCCAAGCTGGTTTTGAACTCCTGGCTTAAAGCAATCCCTTCATTTTGGCCTCCGAGAGTTCTGGGATTACAGGTATGAGCCACTGAACCTGGCTGCCACATCTTCTTTATCCATTCATTCACTGATGGACACTTTGATTTCCTATCATGTCTGTTGTGAATAGTGCTGCAATTAATGGGAATGCAGATGTTTCTTCAACACACTAATTTCATTTACTTTGGGTATATACCAAGTCGTGGAATTGCTGGGTTAGATTTATTTATCAGTTTGTTTTTGTTTGTTTTTAAGAGACAAGGCCTCACTCTGTTGTCCAGGCTGGAGTGCAGTGGCACAATTGTAGCTCACTGCAGCCTTGAACTCCTGGGTTTGAATGATCCTCCCACCTCAGCCTCCCAGGTAGCTACTACAGGTGCATGCCACAATGCCTGGCTAATTGTTACCTTTTTTTTTTTTTTTTTGGCAGAGACAGAGTCTTGCTATATTACCCAGGCTGGTCTCAAACTCCTGCCCTCAAGTGATCCTCCTGCCTCAGACTCCCAAAGTGCTGGGATTACAGGCATGAGCCACCATGCCTGGTCTATTTTTAACATTTTGAGGAACCTCCATATTGTTTTTGCTAGTGGCTGTACAAATTTATATTCCCATCAACAGTGTATTAGAGTTTTCCCTTCTCCACATGCTTGCCAACACTTATTGGTTTTAATTTTTTTGATCGTAGTCATTCTAACTGGGGTGAGGTGATACCTCATTGTGGTTTTGATTTACATTTATCTATGGTCAGTGAAGTTCAGCATTTTTTCATATATCTGTTGGCAATTTGTATGTCTTTTTTGGAGAAATGTCTACTCAGATAGTTTGCCATTTAAAAAATAAGATTATTATTTTTTGCTATAGGATTGTTTGAGTTCCTTATAAATTCTAGATGTTAACCCCTTGTCTGATCTATAATTTGCAAATATTTTCTCCCATTCTGTAGGTTGTCTCTTCGCTACGTTGTCTCCTTTGCTCTGCAGAAACTTTTTAGTTTGGTGCAATCCCGTGTGTTTATTTGTGCATTTGTTGTCCATGCTTTTGAGGTTTTATCTAGAAATCCTTGTCCAGACAGATGGTATGTAGCATTTCCCCCATGTTTTTTTCTAGCACTTTCATAGTTTTGGGTCTTACATTTAAGTCTCAAATACATTGCGAGTTGATTTTTATATATGATGAGAGATAGGGATCTAGTTTTATTGTTTTGCCTGTGGATAAACTGAGAACTTATATTTAATTCAAACAGCAAGAATTTTCTTGTCCATGTAGCAATTGAATTGCACTCCAAGTGTTCCTTTGGGTAAAACTTGTTACCATTTCCTATATCCCAAATATGAACCATGAACAAGACAAAGTAAAATATGGTTTTCTTAGACTTTTTTCAGTGAAACCTCTGGAAATGTCAGTTAGGTCACAGAATAAATTACTTGGAAGTTTTTCTAGATGTCTAGGGGCTGGAGAATAAAAGGACAACTCATCAACATAGAAATATCTGTGATTTTCAGCCAGGCGCAGTGGCTCAGGCCTATAATCCCAGCACTTTGGGAGGCCAAGGCAAGTGTATCACTTGAGGCCGGGAGTTCAAGACCAGCCTGGCCAACATGTTGAAACCCCATCTCTACTAAAAATACAAAACCAACAAAAAAAGGCTGGCGTGGTGACACACTCTTGTAATCCCAGCTACTCAGGAGGCTGAGGCATGAGAACCCAGGAGGTGGATGTTGTAGTGAGTTGAGATCGTGCCACTGCACTCCAGCCTCGGTGACAGAGCTAGACTCTGTCTCAAAAAAAAAAAAAACAACACTGTAATTATCCTTATATATGAGCAACTTTCCTATGATTAGAGGAATCAGGAGAGTGCCTGTATCAGTTAACTATTTTCACAATAATATTGCATTAAAAATAATCAAGAGCTTATTCACATACAATAATAATTTTATAGTTCATGTATCTAGGTTTGTCAGCCAGATGTCTGTACTCATCTTGGTTTGGCTCATATGTGGGTTTAAGAATTGGTTGACTCTCAACTTTGTCTAGGATGCTTTTGGCTGAAATAACCGAGATGGCAGATGCCCCTCATTTTCTAGCAACCTAGCACAGGAATGTTCTCGTAATGGCAGAGGTGCAAAAGTGAGGACAAGCCCATTCACAGAGCATCTTTAAACCTCCACTTACAGGCCAGGTGAGGGTGGCTCACGCCTGTAATCCCAGCACTTTAGGAGGCTGAGGTGGGTGGATCACGAGGTCAGGAGTTCGAGACCAGCCTGGCCAATATGGTGAAACCCCGTTTCTACTAAAAATACAAAACTTAGCCAGGGGTGGTGGTGCGTGCCTATAGTCCCAGCTACTCGGGAGGCTGAGGCAGAAGAATCGCTTGAATCTGGGAGGCGGAGGTTGCAGTGAGCCAAAATCACACCACTGCACTCCAGCCTGGCAACAGAGTGACACTCCATCTCAAAACAACACAGCAACAACAACAAAAACCTCCACATACATTATAAGTGTTCACATTCCTTTGGCTCAAACGAGTCATTCGGCTAAACCCAAAGTCAGAGTGGAGGGGCGTTTTCAAGTTACAGGGCAAAGGGTATGGATAAGGCAGGATTGAAGATTTGGTGCATTTTTGCAATGAGTTTATCATAGTTGCCATGGAAAAAGTCAGACTTAATTAAATATCAGATCCAAAGAGTGCTGGATCTAGATCACTATGCCATTACTAAGCAAATAAGAACTTTCCTGCTCATTCTTCCTCTCTCTTTTCCCTATATTCAACTATGTTGTAATCACAGGTGATGATTGGTGAGGTAAAAGTCTAGGTGATAATAACGAAGTTGACTTCCATCTGAAGTGGGTCCAAGCTTAGGCAGCTGAGAAAACTGCACTGTAGAGCAAAATGAGACTTTTTAAAAATCATTTTTGGGGATTGATGTCTTAATTGCTGAAATGATACTGTGTTTTGAAATTAAAAGCGACACTTTTAATTTTTTTACCTTCTCATGACTACAAAAGCAATGGGGTTCGCTTTCAATTTTCATCCTGGACCTGGTGAAGAACTAGCCCTACTCAATACCTTTAAAGAAATAGTGGGAAACAGATAAAAGTTACTTTATGATTAAATCCATTTAGTCATTCTTATTTATTATATTTTCTCAATAAATAACATAAGGTGGTGTTTAAGAATGAGAACTTAAGAGCAAAACTGCAGAGTTTTTGGGTTCAAATCTCAGCTCTGCTTCTGGATGACTTCAGCATGTTTTCATATGCTTCAATTTTCTAACCCAGGCAACTGAGGTAATATTATCTCCACCCTTAAAGGGTTGTTGTAAAGTTCAATTGAGTTAAAACATTTAAAGCATTTCAAACAGTGTCTGGTAAGCACAGTAAGCACTTGATAACTGCTACTAAAATTTACTATTTTTGATTAACTTTTCCACAAATAATGCTTCTATGGTTTTTGTTGTTTGTTTGTTTGTTTGTTTTTTTTTTTGGATGGAGTTTTGCTCTTGTTGCCCAGGCTGGAGTGCAATGGCGTGATCTCGGCTCACTGCAACCTCCGCCTCCTGGGTTCACATGATTCTCCTGCCTCAGCTTCCTGAGTAGCTGGGATTACAGATGCCCACCACCATGCCCAGCTAATTTTGTGTATTTTTAGTAGAGATGGGATTTCACTACTTTGACTAAGCTGGTCTCAAACTCCTGACCTCAGGCGATCCACCCACCTTGGCCTCCCAAAGTGCTGGGATTACAGGCGTGAATCACCTTGCCCAGCCTGCAAACTTCTTTCATACCCCATAGCTTCCTACATGAGGTCAATCTCAACAGGGAAAAGAATGATTTGGATAAGATGAGTAGGCAGGGGTTAATGTCAAAAAATGGAGCACAGATGCGAGGCGTGCAATAGAAACAAATTTTGTTTTAAAATTTATTTTTAATTTTTATTGTGGTAAAATCCATATAACAAAATTTACCATTTTTTGTATAATTTATGGGGTGCAAATGTAATTTTGTTACATGGATAGATTGTGTAGGGGCAAAGTCAGGGCTTTTAGTGTATCAGTCACCAGAATAATGCACATTATATCCATTAAGTAATTCTTCTCCATTCCTTGTCCGTCCCCCCAAACTCTTCGGAATCTCTGCCATCATTCCACACTCTACATCCATGTGTAGGTATTATTTAGCTCCCACTTATAAGTGAGAACATGTAGTATTTGTCTTTTTGTGTCTAACTTGTTTCACTTAAGATAGTGACCTCCAGTTCCATACATGTTGCTGCAAAAGACAGGATTTCATTATTATTGTTATTATTGTTATTATTATTATTATTATTATTATTATTATTATTGTAGAGATAGAGTCTCACTCTGTCACCCAGGCTGGAGTGCAGTGGCGCGATCTCAGCTCACTGCAACCTCCGCCTCCCAGGTTCAAGCAATTCTCCTGCCTCAGCCTCCCAAATTCCATTCTTTTTAATGGCTGTATAGTGTTCTATTGTTTGTATATATACCGTATTTTCTTTATTCATCCACTGATGAACAATCAGGTTGATTCCATATCTTTGTTATTGTGAATAATGCTGCAATAAACATGCAGGTGTAGGTGTCTTTTTAATGTAATTATTTATTTTCCTTTCACTAGGCACCCAGTAGTAGAATTGCTGGATCAAATAATTGCTCTATTTTCAATTATTTGAGAAACTTCCATACTAATTTACCATCTTAAAATTTTAAGTGTGTATTTCAGTGACATTAAGAACATTAACATTGTGCAATCAACATAACCATTCATATCCAGCATCCTTTTCGTCTTGGAAACTGAAGCTCTGTACCCATTAAACTACAACTCCCAATTCCCACTTCCCCCAGACCCTGACAACCAACATTTTTCTGTCTCTTTGTATTTGACTACTCTAAATACCTCATATAAGTGGAATCATACAGTATTTGTCTTTTGGTGACTGGCTTATTGTACTCAGTATACTGTCCTCATTGTTCGTCCATGTAGTAGCCTGTGTCAGAATTTCCTTCCTTTTTTAAGGTAGAATAATATTCTATTGTATAGATATACCACATTCTGTTTATCCAATCATCAATTGATGGACAATTGGGTTGTTTTACCTTTTGGCTATTGTGAATAATGCTACTATGAACATAGCTGTGAAGATAACAATATGAGTCCCTGCCTTCAATTGCTTGGGGTATATACTCAGAATTGAGACTGCTGGATCACATGGTAGTTCTATTTTTCATTTTTTGAAATGAAGCCAACTTAGAAAGTAAAAACTGCTTATGGTGATGAAGTCTTAAATTACTTTTTGCACAAAAGTATAGTGGAAGATGCTTAATAGGTAGACATGAGGGAGATGAGGAGCCTCCTATACATGTTTGCCTTATGTTAAAAGAACAATTGAGAATGTATTTATTGATTTCAATCAGATATTCTCCCTCCTTTTACAATTATGAAATACTGCTTTGAGTAGTATCATATCATTGTCTATGTCAGTGCCATGCATCAGAATCACCTAGAGGGTAACACCATTTCTCTATCTCTCCCTTGGAGTTTCTGATAAGCAGACCAGAGAGATGGTGGTGGTGGTGGTGGTGGTACTGAGACTGCATTTATGGTAAGTTCTCAGGTAATTCTGATGCTCCTGGTCCAGGAATTAAGCTTTCACAACCACTGGCCTATGTATATTATATAGTAGTAGTAAGTAATAATACAACAAATATGAATGTGGCTGTGTGTGATGCTAAACATTTCACACATTGTATGTGCATATGTACCACATTTAGAATATAGAAATATCTTCCTGTTGTAAGTGAAAAGAACCAGAAAGGTTATACTATGTGATATAAGGTATGTGTATATATTTCATCTTCTCTGTGTATGTGACGGATTGCTTGAGGAATGTTGCTGCAGTGTTTTTTATATCCCAAGAGATATATTTCAAGGATGTCTTTGCTCTAGCTTCACAGCTATTATAAACTGCTCTAAGATCTGCTTTAACCTATAAAATTCTTCACTTATTTCATTTCAATAAGAACAGCTCAGTAAAGCCTTTCTTGAGTAATTGCTGATATGTTAACATGTCTTTTCTTCCCTCAGAATCTGTTTATTGGTACCATCTTATAATCCTTTTCTGCCTGCTTTACTGAGGTATTGTTGACAAGTTAAAATTATATATATTTAAGTTGTAAAATGTGATGTTTCTTATATGTATATGCATTATACAATTATTGAATTCAGGCTGCTATAAATATAAGTCATGCAGTTTCACACTGTTTTCCAACTTTCAAATGACACATTTATAGCAAAGTATTCCTGAAAGTCATTTGGGAAGTTCAATATACTTCATGCTCTTTAAAAAATACTTCCCATGTGGTCTTGTTCTCAAAGCCATCTGGGATATCAGAGGCATTTAATTAGGAATGCCTAATTGCAAGTATATAAAATATGGCTGGAGCAAATCACAACAAGAGTGTAGCTGAAGGGAAACGGATTTTCAGAAACGCTACTCTGAAATTTTAACCATGTCCAGCTGTGCTTTTCTTCCTTCATTTTATCTCTTCAACTCTCCTTTGACTCTGGACCCTTGGGAAGTCCCAGCCCACCTTCTAGGCCTGAACATCCAGTGCTGCCTACCTCTCTCAAACTTCCTCCCTCCCTTTCCCGTACCTCAATTCCTTTGTTACACCTTCCAAAAAACTCCCCTGTATTGGAGTTCATGAGATATTAAGGGGTCATCAAACAGACCTCTCCCTTGCTAACTCCCAAAGGACATTTTTATGTTTTAATAAAGGCTTTATAGATGTTAATGGCCTTGGTATGAAACTGAGTGTCTCAGGTAGCTCAAGAGAAAAATACATTAACTTGAATGAGATATTTAGTTTTCCTTAAAATCACACCACATGGACAGTTGGTTCCTTGCCTGTACAGATGGATATTATTAAAGAGAAAAAAAGAAACATCAAGGCAAGATACCCCATTGTGATGTTTTCTATCACAACTTATTTAAACTTATTGTTCTCATTTCTATCATTTCCATACTTGAAGCTTATAATGAAAATGAATATAAACATGTTTACTACCAGCCATATAATTATCTACATTAGATTATAATCAATTGAGGCTAGATATTCTCTTCCTTTCTATAAGTTCTGAATGAACAAAGGTCATGACTTTTTCAACTCCCATACCACCTATCATAGCATTTTTACATAGTATCATTAATAAAAAATAATGATGCCAATAATGATACTAATAACTACCATAGCTATTGAAGAGAAAAACCACAAAATGAAATATAAATAACCAGAACAAGAGAGACAATTTAAAGCCAGGGTCCCCAAACCCTGGACCATGTACCAGTACTAGTCTGTGGTCTGTCAGGAACCCAGCCACACAGCAGGAGGTGAGTGGCAGGTGAGTGAAAGCATTACTGCCTGAGCTCCACCTCCTATCAGATCAGCTGTGGCATTAGATTCTTATAGGAGCGCAAAACCTATTGTGAACTGTGCATGCAAGGGATCTAGGTTGCATGCTTCTTATGAGAATCTAATGCCTGATGATCTGTCATTGTCTCCCATCTCCTCCAGATAGGACTGTCTATAGATGGGACCATGTAGTTGCAGGAAAACAAGCACAGGACTCCCATTGATTCTACATTATGGTAAGTATGTAATAACAATAGAAATAAAGTGCACAATAAATTTAATGTACTTGAATCACCCAGGAACCATCCTCACCCCACAATGGAAAGATTGTCTTCCATGAATTCAGTCCCTGATGCCAAAAAGGTTGGGGGCCGCTGATTTAAAGGAAATAAATGTTTATTTCTAACTGGAAGAGTGTCTTGAGAACAGCTAGGTGATTCCCAAGATTTAGCCTTAAGTCTTGCTGGAAGATCCTGTGCCTGAATTTCAGGGAGAAATGGATTTTGCAAAGGGGAAGTTGAAGAGTGCTGGTGATGTGTTTCTGTGAGATACTGACAAGGCACTTAGGCACTTCTGTAAATATTGTAACAGAGGGGTGCTTAGTGATGAGCATAAGTGGAATTTTTTTCAGAGTCCAAAGAGCAGCATCAGCCCATTGCAGTCTGGCATGACGAGACTGCAAGGAACCCATGCAAGGTGAGAAGAATAAGGAAACCATAGCAGTGGCCTTTCACCATGACATGAATTTTGTGATCTCAATCACCAAAAACAGAAAGAGGTAAACACAAGGAAAAATACAAGATATCTTGATGTGTTGAACAAAACTTTCAGAAGCATCATTGAGATAACTTCTGTGGATATCAGAAAGATTTGAGGAATGGTTGCCTCAAAATTGTGATGATTCTAAGTGAAAAAAAGTGATATATTTATTATATATATATTTATTTATTTTACTTTAAGTTCTGGGATACATGTGCAGAATGTGCAGGTTTGCTACATGGGTATACATGTGCCATGGTAGTTTTCTGCACCTATCAACACATCATCTAGGTTTTAAGCCCCGCATGCATTAGGTATTTGTCCTAATGCTTTCCCTCCCCTTGTTTCCCCACCCACCGACAGGCCCTGGTGTATGATGTTCCCCTCCCTGTGTCCATGTGTTTTCATTGCTCAACTCTCACTTACGAGTGAGAACATGCCATGTTTGGTTTTCTGTTCCTGTGTTAGTTTGCTGAGAATGATGGCTTCCAGCTTCATCCATGTCCCTGCAAAGGACATGATCTCATTCTTTTTTATGGCTGCATAGTATTCCATGGTGTATATGTGCCACATTTTCTTTATCCAGTCTATCATTGATGGACATTTGGGTTGGTTCCAAGTCTTTGCTGTTGACACTATGATTTATTAAGTAGCAAATTAAGATATCAGCATGGTTTAAATACTTTATGTACATACAGTGATGTCCAATAATATGCATTTATTGAGCACTTGAAATATGGCTAGTGTGACTGAGGAACTGAATTCTTAATTCTGTGACTGAGAAACTGAATTCTTAATTCTATTTAATTTTATGTAATTTATATTTAAATTTCAGTGACCGCTTATGGCTACTGACTACCATATCCAAAAAGCACATTAGAATCTCTGGAAATTCTAATCCTTCAGATACGCCATAGACTGGGTTTTTAATATCCTGTATTTTACAAATGTGGAGACAGTATAAAAGATTAGGTAACATGGTCAAGATCATACCTAGAATGTAGCTGCCTACAACATAAATTCAGGGGCTTTTGACTAAAAATACATACTATACTCTTCACAATATTACATTTTTATACAGATTTTTTGAATGACTAATAATTTGACTTCCCTCAGTTTATTTATTTATTTTTCAAGTGAAATGTTAATTTTAAACGGTTCCAAGACAAGAACTTAAGATTGGGCTTCTTCTAGCTCATTTTCTTTTCCTGAGAAAGAGCAAAAATTCTGTGCAAAATGATTCTAAACTGCCAGACACCAGTAGCCAACAAATACACGAGAACTCCCACCACCAGACAGCACATGTCAGCCTGACTCTGCAGCGGGCCCTTCAGCTGTCAGCCTGCCATGGTCCCAGGCTTCAAGAGCTTAGTGCATCCCAAAATGATGCCTTTAGATCTCTGGAGGTCAGCCTCACCTCCCACACACTTCACAGACAAAGCCCCAAACCAGGAAAGGATGTGCTCATTTCTCTCATCATGCATCTCCCTGAGCGTTCACAGCCATGTGAGTGAGGTGGGTTTGGCAGGCCGTGCCATGGCCTGGGGTTGAGATGACAGCCCTGTGGCAGATTGAGAGACTACAAAGCAGACAGGAGTTGAGCCCACACTCCCATAACTTCAGAATACTTGTGCTTCTGTCCTAGGAATGGTGCATAGTTTAATAGTTTCAAATGTAGATGACTTCTCTCAGTTTAAAACTAAACTACACATATGCATATACATACCATGGACATGTATAGCTACCAAAATACATATGCTGGAATGCATCACTGGAATAGCCCCATGCTGGAAAGTACCCACAGGGCCAGCAAGTCAAATAGATAAGTAAACTGTGGTCTATTAACAAAATGGAATATTATGCAGCAATGAAATGAAGTATCTACAACCCCACACAACAGTTTGAATAAACCTTAAGAAAAATATTATTGAGTTAAATAACCAAAAGCCAGAAAAGCACATGATGTATGATCCCATTTAAATCAAATACATAAACAGCACTAATCTATACAGTTAAAAGTCAAGGCAATTACTACTACTGAGGAAAGAGGTGGAGGGTTGGTGAATGGTGAGTGGGGTAGTGGCTGGAAGGGAGCATGAGGGACACTTCTGGGTTGTTATATTTCTCGTGCAGGTAGTGGTTATAATTTGTGAAAATTCTTTGAGCTGTATACTTATGATACTTATGATACAAAGCATATTCGCTTTCTTTTATTTACACACTTATTTATTTTTAGAGAAAGGATCTTGCTCTGTTGCTGAGGCTGGATTGCAGTGACACAATCATTACTCATTGCAGCCTCGAACTCCTGGGCTCAAGTGATCCTCCACCTCAGCTTCCCGAGTAGTAGCTGAGACTACAGGCATGCACCACCATGCCTGCCTAATTTTTTTTTTCTTTTCTTTTCTTTTTTTTTTTTTTTGGTAGAGACAGAGTCTTGCTATGTGTCCCAGGCTGAGAGTGCTCTTCTATTGCTGCATAACACATTACCACAAACTCAATATAGATTTATCATCTCACAATTTCTATAGGGATAACTCCAGACTTGGCATGAATGAATACTCTGCTAAGGGATTCACCAGGTTGATATCAAGGTGTCATCTGGGGACTGTAGCTCTCATCTGGGGCTTGGAGTTCTCTTTCAAGCTCACTAGTTGCTGAGATTAATTTCCTTGTGGTTGTAAGACCAAGGTCTCCTGTTACCAGCTAGCTGTAGGTCATGAACTGCTGTTGGTATCTAGAGGCTGTCCTTAGTTCTTTGCCATGTGGTCTCCAGACCAGTTTACTATATGTATATTTGTTTCCAGGCCAACTGGAGCATATTTCTTTGACTTCCTCTTCTATGACTAGCTGGAGAAAACTCTGGTTTCAAAGGGCCCACGTGATTTAGGTCAGGCCCGCTCAGATAATCACCATACCTTAAGGTCAACTGACTTGAGATCTTCATTACATTTGCAAAATCTCTTTACAGCAGTATCTTAGATTAGTGTTTGAGTGAATACCTGGAAGAGGTATGTATATATTAGAGGCTGGGAACACTTTAGCACCATCTAAGAATTTGACCTATTGCATTTATCTTTTTCAGGTGTAGAATGTTGTTGAATAAAAAGTTAAAAAAGAATCCTTAATGTAATCTGTGAAGTACCAGTAATAAGCTTCCCCATCTACATATTACTCTCCTTCAGTAGCACTGCTTTCTAGCAATAATTGGTATGAGAAAGGAAGTTCTGTGGATGCTGTTGGTAGCAGATAATGGAAAATGGTATACCTAATATTTAGTTTGATTTTATATTCTCTATCTTTTTCTTTGCCCAAATATTGACCGGAGGGAGCCAAAGCCTCCCAATTTACCACGCTCCAAAGTATTAATTCAAGTATCCTGATCCAGAAAAATTATCCTCGAATGTATTGAATGTACAGCAATTGTCGTTGACCTTGATGGTCTTTGAGAATTTGTGTATCAGGGATAGTTTTATATATTAAAAAGAGATAGGACTGAGGTGGATATGGTCCTCCATATTATATTAGGATGGAGGAGACTTATGACAAAGCATGTTCCCTTGACATCTCCAGGCCATGCAGAACCTGATAGACTGTGAAGGTCTGCCACCCTCTAGGTTACTCCAGGGAAGTAACATTTAAGTAAAGAAAATTTTACTTCCAAAAGAAGCCTTTACTGAGAGTGGCCAGAGAGACTTCACAAGAACAAGATAATGTCAAGCTTAAACCACCTTTATTTTATGACACTTCATTAGGCTAGAAAAGCAGGGAACTGCATATACCTGGACATCAGCAAAACATGTGACATTTTCTCCTATGATATTTATATGAAAGGCTGTAGACACATGCCCTGGAAATGAGTTCAGTTAGGTAGAATTATATGTGGTTGATTGCACACAGAAAAAAAGGACCTGTCCTGCTTAATATTGTCAATCACTGTCACCAAGTTCTGGAAGGCATGATTATCAAAATTACAGGTGATACAAAAGTGGAAAGAATAAATTTGCTGCCTAACAAAATCTGGATCCAAAATGATGTCAATAGCCTTGAATGATGAGCCTGATGTAACAAGGAAAAGTTCAATAGGAAGCGTTTAAAGACCTTGCATAGGTGTTCCCGAATTACAATGCCCATAGCTACTTAGTTGAAAATGCCACATTAATCTGTGCATTTAATTTGTGCTAGGAGTAACACTGAACATTAACTTATCTATTTTTTCTTTTTCTTTTTTTTTTCACCAGAACCTTCATTTATTCAAACTATATTTGCAATAGGAAGTTTTGTTATTTTAATTTAAAACAGCATAGATAATCTAGATGACATATATTTTGGTGAAATATTTGCATTTAATTCTTACTGTTTAATGGTTATTGCTATTCTTTGCATGTTTGGAGCAAATGTTTTCTGTCAAACTTTTGAGATAAAATAAATGACAAGTTGATGGGTGCTGACGAGTTGAAGGGTGCAGCACGCCAACATGGCACAAGTATACATGTGTAACAAACCTGCACGTTATGCACATGTACCCTAGAACTTAAAGTATAAAAAAAAAAAAAAAGTCAGGTTAAAAAAGAAAGAGTGCAGAACCAGAACCAATAATACAAATCTATTTTTTCTTTTTCTAACCACACTGTTAGGTGGGTGCATTTTCCTTGATTATGCAATCGTGAGGTTCAAAAAAGTTAGCTTACTTTTAGGAAGCCAAGGTTGGTGTATTTAATTAATCTGCTATTTCAGAAGTAAACATATAAAAAATAGAGGAGCTTGTGGTTTAAGGATTACACTTTTAGAGTGGGTTAGAATTTTAGACTTATTAAACTCAATATATGAATGGCAAGATGAAGGCAAAAAACAGTTAATATGAAAGACTTAATTCCTTATAAATATAACATCTAGAATTCCAATGATTAAAATCCTGCTCTGTCTTGCCTGCTGAGACCCAGAGCACTGGGTTCAGATCCTTATATAATAGTTTCAAGAGAAATTAGGCAAACTAGAGCTAATTCAAAATACAGGAATCACAGTTGTGAGAATGTTTTATATTATGTCAAAAGAGGAAAACAAAAATAATATTTATTTTTTATTTTGAAGAAAATATTTATAAGGTTTTGTACATCTACAAATATAAGAAAGATTTTCAAGTAAAAATTCTAGCGAAGGACAAACAGACTTGTAAAGGGAGGAACTAAGACACTGGGTAGAAATTACTGTGAGAATTTATTTCTGTACAAAATTATTTAGTAATATTTACTATATAATTTAATAGCATTTTACAACATTATAATTCTCATCTTATTCAACATATTATAGTTACGAATTGTTTGATTAATAGTAAAAAAGACAAACGAAATCTACTTTCTCACCTGTAACACTGAACTTGAGCTTCTTGAAAATGTGAAATTTCCTTATTAGAGTTACAGCCTAATTTTCCAGCTTGTGGCAATTGTTTTTTTTTTTCTTTTTGAGAGAGTCTTGTTGTTCAGACTGGAGTGAGGTGGTGTGATCACAGCTCATTGCAGCCTCGACCTCCTGTGCTCAAGTGATCCTCCCACTTCAGTCTCCCAAAGTAGCTGGGACTATACCGCTGGCATTTTTGTTTATTTGTTCATTTGTTTTTGGAGAGACAAGGTCTCCCTGTGTTCCTCAGGCTGCAGGGCTTGAACTCCTGAGCTCAAGTCATCCTCCCATCTTAGCCTCCCAAAGTGCTGGGATTATGGAAGTGATTTTTATAGTCTATGTATGTATGAATGGATGGATGGATCTATCTATCTATCTATAGAGAGTGGTTAGATTTCATGAGACAAATGTGGTTTAATTCTATGTGGTTTAATTTTCATGTTGAAGTGTATATTTGGAAATTCTTTCAGTGAATGTCTCTGCTTTTCTCTTTCTGTCTGAAAATGTCTTCACTGTACTTATTCTTGAATAGTAGAAAGAGTAGTACTGTATTGGCTCTTCTCAGTATATGGTTCTTATATTGTGCATATTATCAACAAAACTGGGTCAGCCTTGAGGTGGATTTATTTTCTAAAGTTTTAGACTTAACATTTAAAGACAAAGTACATATACAGTAGAAAATAAAAAAGTTTTAAAGATTGTACAAATTAGCTTAATTTTTGGCTGAGAAATTTAATTTCAATATTTCATTTCAATATACATATTAATTTTTACAAAAATTATTTTTTTTCATTCTTTTGAATTTTACATTCAAAGTGTAATTAAGATTACAATTTGAATTCATTTCTCTTTACTATGAAGAAAACTTGCATTTACTTCTTTATAAAGATGATCTGTAGTTAGAAAGTTTTATGCCACTTCCTCCTCTTAGAAACTGGAAACTCATTGTATTTGTGACTGGGAAGTGAAAGGATAAAGAAAAGATGTGAAGTAGCTTCACTTTATATAGTACCCAATTAGGGATTTTTTTATGACAACCCCTCTTCCAGCTCACTTTTTTTTTCTCACACAGTTTTCTGAGAGATTTTAGAAGTTACTGTAGAATAACAGTAATATCACATGTCAGTATGCTCATTAAATTGAAGTTGTTGTGCTCTTTGTAGAATAATTGTAAGACAAACTTCATCTATTTGCATTTAGATTTTGTGCCATAGCTGCAAAGTATTGAGAACGAAAGATAATTCAGATCATTCAGATATAATATTCCATTTCCTCTATGTTATTATGACTAGTAATCAATATTATCATTTATATGTTGGCTTATATTACCAAGTTACTAGCAGTACACAAAACCAAAAGACCAGGATCAGAACAAAAAATATTTTAAAATATTGGCTTAATTAAGCAAAAAGTCTAAGAGGATTATAAAACAATAAAAATGGAAATCATACATATAATAACCTTTCAAATCAAAAGACATAGATAATATTAACAGTAATCTGTAATCTGTGGATATTGATATATTGATGAAACCAAAATGAGATTAAATAGCGATTAATATAAAATCTATCAATAAATTCCAAAATATCATATATTAGACATTAGAGATGTCTTTAATTAAATTGACTTCCTTTTAAAAACATGATGAGGATTCACCCATCTTAGTTACCAAGGGCTTTTATTAGCCATATTCATAGGGGAGATAAGGTAGCTGAAACTGAGATCTATCTGTACGTCAATCCAGGATCCTCAAACATATGGAGAGAAACTAGACTTAAAAAAATCACTCAGCAGCAAAAGGAAACAAGGAAGCTCACCTGCCTCTGATTTCCTTCTGGATGGGATTTTTAAAAATCTGAGAAATCAAAAGCATAGGTCTGTCTCACACGTGTAGTAAGTTTAATTTTATTATTTCTCCAGACTCTAATAAATCCTAGTTTGAGAAATTCACACACAAAAAATGGTTCCTTGTTGCAAATTTCCATGTGACGTCTGAGAAGAGCCAATACAGTACTACTCTTTCTACTATTCAAGAATAAGTACAGTGAAGACATTTTCAGACAGAAAGAGAAAAGCAGAGACTTTCACTGAAAGAATTTCCAAATATACACTTCAACATGAAAATTAAACCACATAGAAAGACAGGTAAGTCAGAAGGATGGGTGAACAAAGACACAAAGACACTAATAAGCAAATAACATATAAGATGAACATAATGGACAATACTTTGTAATATGTAATATGAAATAAGAGACATTGAAGTTAATTTTTGAAGGTCATTGTATTGTTTCAGAGAAAGATAGTGATGCTATATTTATCATTTATTAAGTTAAATGAGGATGTTAAAAATGCATGTGCGGCCAGGAGCAGTGGCTCACACCTGTAATCCCAGCATTTTGGGAGGCCGAGGTAGGTGAATCACCTGAGGTCAGGAGTTCGAGACCAGCCTGGCCAACATGGCGAAACCCCGTCTCTACTGAAAATACAAAAATTAGTCTGGCGTGATGGCTCACGCTTGTTGTCCCAGCTACTTGGGAGACTGAGGCAGGAGAATTACTTAAGCCCAGGAGGCGGAGGTTACAGTGAGCCGAGATCAGGCCACTGCGCTACAGTCTGGGTGACAGAGTAAGACTCTGAAAAAAAAAAAAAAAAAAAGCAAGTGCATTCAGTGAAAGAACATAAAAAAAGGACAATAAATGAAGACGAAAATAAACCCCAAAAAATCAGAACAAACAGAAAATGAATACTATGTGTTAAAATTATTTAATGTATCAGCAATTACTATAAATGCAAAAGGTCTGAAGTCTCTGAGAAATATATAGACATGGGTATATACATAGGGATATAGAAATATAGATATGCAGATACAGGTAATATAGGTCTCTCTGTCTCTATATATAGAGATCTCTATATATCTATCTATAAATATAGATATATATTTATATAAATAAATAAATATATATCTCTCTATATATTTGTATATTTATATATATTTATTATATATAAAAAATCCAAATATATAAATATATATAAAATATATTTGCATATTTATTTTATCCCTAAATAATAAAATAAATATAAATATAAATTTATATAAATATGAATCATATTTTATAAAATTTTATGCAATTTATAAATTAAATTTTATGTAAGTACATAAATATATAATTATATTTATATATTTATTCTATATTATATTATTGCATATATTATAAAAATATGAATAAATATAAATATATATCTATAAATATAGATATATATCTATTTATAGATAGATATATAGAGATAGATATATAGAGATACTTCCATATTTTAATTTCTAAAAATTTGCTTCCTTATGTTTTAAGTGTGTATCTTAGCCTCTCAATTATTATAAAGTAAATATGAAGACATAAGGATTTCTAGACTATCATAATATAATGATAATTTAAGTTCATTGGTAGAATAAAAATATGCAATCAGTATGCACCTAATATGTAGAGCAAAAATTATCAATATTTCAAGGGGTGATAGACAATTGCAAAATTGGACAAGGATTGTTTTCAAATGCTTGTCAAAAAATAGAAATTTGTTTTTGTTTTTGTTTAATTTTTTTGAAATTTTTGTGGGTACATAGTAGGTGTATATATTTATGGGGTACGTGATATGTTTTGATACAGGCATGCAATGTGAAACAAGCGGTACATGGAAATAAAACAGATTTTTTAAGTATGAATTTGGAATAAGTTGAAACACAATAAAATCAAGTTTATTAAGGATTATCATATCTAAAAAAGAAAGTATATATTTTAATAACAAACACACAAAGAATATTGATAAAATTTGGTCATAATCGAGGTTATAAAATAAGGCTCACCAAATTCAAAGTCTGTATCACAGAGACTATATTCTGTAACAGAAGGGCAATTTAGCAATCAAAAACAAACAGATCACTGAAAAACCTTATATATTTTAGGAGTTTAAAAATGGAAGTTTATGGGTGGGAGAAATCAAAAGGAAAATGAGTAAATTACTGGGAAATGAATTGTGACAAAACCATTGCATATAAAATTGTTTACCAGTACTTAGAAGAAAATCTAAACACAGGAAAGATGATTGAATGCTAATTATTTATGTATCCAATATATGAAGTAAAACAAAAATGAGATAAAGAACATCTGAAATGTATTAGAAATTGAGTAGGCACAGTTAAAGATAAAATAGATTTAAAGAAAATATCATAAACAACTCTATGTCAATGTGTGAAAACAAAAATTTACAATTTCCACACATAATTTTCCACACATATATACAGAGACACACAGTTTATTTAATTATACTATCTAAAATATATAGCATACATAATTACAAGCCAACATGGAAAAATGAAAACATTTTTATAATTTTCTGTGCACTACAAGGTTTTGAATATTTCTTCTATTTTTAATATCATCAGTTCTTTAAAAAACCCAAGTGACCCAGGGGGTTTAACATGAAGCTAAATGCGTTATTTACTCACAATGGAATTCCTGTTATTCTTGTATCAATATTGGAATTACCACAACCATTTATCTGGTTATATTTACACATTTTCTTTGTTAATATGTCCTTTCTGGCTAGGTCTATAAAGAGTAACTTGTCTGGGTTAGATCCTGGGGGTGGCAGCAATGGCCAGATTCACTGACATTGTCTTGATTCACTCACAGACACTTCTGACAAAAGCAAGAATTAATTTTGCTGCAGCTTAAGAGTGGATACTGTGGTCTCCCCTTATCTAGGGTTTTGATTTCTGTGATTTGAATTTCCATCGTTTCAGTTTCCTGAGGTCAACGGCAGTCCAAAAATAGGTGAGTACAGTATAATAAGATATTTTGAGAGAGAGAGAGGCCATAGCCACATAACTTTTACTGCAGTATATTGTTATAATTGTTCTATTTTATTACTATGCCTAATCTATAAATTAAGCTTTATCATAGAAATGTATGGATAAAAAAACACATAGTGTATATAGGATTTGACACTAGCTACAGTTTCAGGCATTCAGTGGGGGTCTTGGAACATATGCTCCTGTGGATAAAAGATTACTATACATAAGGGAGTTCCTAGAAATGCTTTAAAATAAAGTTTAAAATGTTCATTGATGATGTCATATTGGTGCCGATATCACTCCACTGAATAGTTATAAATATTAGGAAAAAAATCCAACTGATTTAAAACCTTTTTGAAATGACTTCACACACCACTTTTTCTAATCAAATCAGAAATTTGTTTTGAATAATTTTACTGCTTGTAGAGATGCCCACTGATATTTCAAACCATTGAATGGACTAAACTTGACCATTCTCCCAAAATACTGTATAAACGGCTGAATAAACTTGACTTGCTAGTATTTAGGTATTTATACTTGGAGGCTTAACATACATGAATAGAAATTCTTGGTGACTGGATGGGTTTTTTAAGTGTAAAATGCTTTTTATTTAAGAAAAAATTATTATTTATTATTTACTAACCGTCATCAAATGCATAAAATGTCTAAATTCAACCTACCTTTCCCTGTCCATAAAACCTGCTTTTCCTGAGGTTGGCTAATAGCAAATGCATCGAGGGCTTCAGGAGCATGCAATTTGGGTAGTTTGTTTAAAGCCCCACCGTCAGCATCTCAATATTCTTTTTTTTTATTATTATTATACTTTAAGTTCTAGGGTACACGTGCACAACGTGCAGGTTTGTTACACATGTATACATGTGCCATGTTGGTGTGCTGCACCCATTAACTTGTCATTTACATTAGGTATATCTCCTAATGCTATCCCTCCCCGCTACCCCCTCCCCACAATAGGACCCGGTGTGTGATGATCCCCTTCCTGTGTCCAAGTGATGTCATTGTTCAATTCCCACCTACGAGTGAGAACATGCGGTATTTGGTTTTCTGTTCTTATGATAGTTTGCTGAGAATGATGGCTTTCAGCTGCATCCATGTCCCTACAAAGGACACGAACTCATCCTTTTTTATGGCTGCATAGTATTCCATGGTGTATATGTGCCACATTTTCTTAATCCAGTCTGTCACTGATGGACATTTGGGTTGATTCCAAGTCTTTGCTATTGTGAATAGTGCCACAATAAACATATGTGTGCATGTGTCTTTATAGCAGCATGACTTACAATCCTTTGGGTATATCCCCAGTAGTGAGATGGCTGGGTCAAATGGTATTTCTAGTTCTAGATCCTTGAGGAATCGCCACACTGTCTTCCACAATGGTTGAACTAGTTTACAGTCCCACCCACAGTGTTAAAGTGTTCCTATTTCTCCACATCCTCTCCAGCACCTGTCGTTTCCTGATTTCTTAATGATTGCCATTCTAACTGGTGTGAGAATGGCAACAGTAACATCAGTTCCTGTTGCAGCTCATGAAGGTTTTCGCTGATCTGCTGGCTCACCTAGTTAGTGTTTGGTAGCAGCTGGGCCAACAACTTTTCCAGCTTCTACTTGGTTTCCTTCTTAAGCTTCTATAGCTTCTGTGCTGGTGCTTGTGTAGACCTGGAGAAAAGGACACAGGCTTGTCCTGCAAGGCATCCCATTGTTGAAGGAGGTTTGGAAGCAGTTAAAGACTAATGTGCATTAAAGCTTGTCCTCATTGGTTCCAGTTTGTCCTTGCTTTCTTTCATGTCACATCTGTCTTTTTTTACTGTCTGCACTGTTTACATTAGGATCAGCACCAGATGCAGAAATGGCAGTCATCCATAATCCATTTAACCTGCACCCACAATTGCCCAAGGTCAAATTCCTATAACAAATTTCCAACCTTGTATCACTCCTAGAAGTTCTGCTTCTCTGATTGAACCCTGACTGACACAATATGCAAATTTCTTAAAAGAGCTCCAGGCACATACATTTTTGAACAAATATGTTCTTCATGAAAGTTTAATATACTACTAATAAAAATACATAGATGAGATATTATTGAGGTATTTGGTTTTTGTTGAGTTTCTGGATCTACAGCCTATGAATTCATGATAAGATATGGTGATATTCTGCAGTTTCTAAGATGGTATTATCCTCCATTGAGGCAAATACTTATGGAAAACAGAAGAGAACCAATGAATACTTGTTGATCAATAAACTGCATAACTGATTCTTGCCTGTTCAAATAAAAACATTCTTGCTTCAGAAAAAATGAAAACATCAAATGGAGTAAAAGAAAGATTTGCCCTGACTTTTAAGGCAAAGAACAAAATTTTTCCTCTCCGAATTTACTTTTGAAACCAATAAGTCAAAACGTCAAATTTACAAGTAGTAAAATGAATGAAAGCTACAAATCTGTTTAATGTGTACAGCAGATACAAATCTCAATGTATTACATGCAGAGTGTAAACAATATAACTTTTTTTTATAACTCAAATTGATTCATATTACAAATATGGAAGAAAGACGGCAAAAAGGTAATCTATTTTTATCTTGCTTATGTTTTACATGGATAGATAAAATTTTATGTATTTATCATGTACAACATGATGTTTTGAAATATATATAGTAGAATCTAGCTAATGTACATACATATTAACTCACATAGTTGTCAACGAATGAATGAATAAAGAAAATGTAGTATATGTACACAATGGAATACTATTCAGCCGTGCAAAAGGAAATTCTGTCATTTGTGACAATATGGATGTACCCAAAGGTCATTATGTTAAGTGAAACAAACCAGGTACAGTAAAACAAATACCACATTTTCTCACTTACATGTGAACTCTAAAGAAGTTGATCTCACTGAATTAGAGAGTAGAATGGTACTTACCAGAGGTTGGTGTGGCTGGGAGAGAGGGGGTTGGTGAGACGTTGGTCAAAGGATACAAAATTTGAGTTAGCTAGAAGGAATAAGTTCAAAATCTCTATTGTACAACATGGTGACTATAGTTAAAAATATGTTATATTCCTGAATATACTAACAGAGTGAATGTAAAAATGTTCTCATCAGAATGCCATCTTAATTATTGATATCATATTTACTTTAAAATTTGTACTCTGTCCCTGCTTTTTCCTCTTTGTTTGCTGGTGAATTGCAACAAATTACCTAATCTACTAATGGGATTAAAAGGATTTGACTGGGAAATCAAAAACAACATGGTTAATAATTCTCAATATTATATTGTCAGACATTCTAGAAATAAATCAATCAATACTGTTGTCTGTTGGTTGGGTTCCTTGAGAAGTGTAGTTGAGTTTATATCTCAAAATATTAGTTAGAGAGTATGTTTGGGTCCACACGTGGAAGAAAGAGTAAATAAGCAGGATTAGGCAGAAGTCAAAATGCTTGGCAGGCCAAAAAAAAAAAAAAAAAAAAAAGCTCCAGCTGGCACCCACAGGGATCTCTGTAACTAAATTTTCATGTCAGAATCAGAATCATCTTGCTTTGGGCACCTTGAGTATCCAAAACACTGATTTATCAATCAGTCATTGCACAACAATTTGTCTTTGCCCCTGAGTCAACAAATCCTTCATTTAAAGACAATACAGACTGTACACCTATAGTGGATGGATGTCACAGTATCCAGTAAAGGTGTTGAAAGAAAACCTACAATGAGTTTGTGAATCTGTTGTCCAAGAAGAGCAATCCATGCATTAAAAAGTGATAATGTTAGAGAAAATCACCTTAACCAGATATCATTTTATCACCCTTAACATTGGGTTTGAAAGTGGTCATTGGCCCCACTGAGCCATAAGTCTCAGTTACTTCGTATGCATAGCCCTGGCATTTAGAAGGAAGGTCACTATCAAGCCATCCTTGGGGAATACTGGCTTTATTTCATTACAAACACTTATTTATTTTTATTCTGGATTTTTACTTACTTCCCCACCCTCCACAGGCTAGAATTAAGTCAGCAGTTTTGGTTTTTGTTCTTTATCTGGATCTTCAGAATGTATTCATCTTATAACTGAAAGTTCGTACCCTTTTACTAGTATCTCCCCATTTCCTCGCCCCAACCCCTGTTAACCACCATTCTACTTTATGTTACTATGAGTTTCACTTTTTCTAGATTCCACATATAAGTGAGATCATGTAGTGTTTGTCTTTTTCTGTCTTAGTTCACTTAGCATAATGTCCTCCAGGTTATTCCATGTTGTTGCAAACGGCAATATTTGTTTCTAACGAAAACTTATTTAATGTATTGGGTGTTGCTCAGGTTTTGGATTCAGACTGAACAAAGTGTATTCAAATACTTTGTTTCTAAAGCAATTTTCATTTTACTTCAAAAGTATCTTATTCTTAATATATTTGTTTCCAAACAGGCTATTAATGAACAATAATTGCCTGGAGGGGAATATTTGCCAATTAACTCAGGAATCACAGGGTATGTATCGGTGTGCTATAATGTCAGAAATCTGGGCTAATTTTGGAGAGTGCAGTTTGAATTAGTAAAATAATATGTAATTTTGCTTCAATGAAGATATTTTTAATACACTTTTGGAATTTTTTTGGAACCGTGCCTTAGGATATTTGACAAGTTATACAAAATAATCAGTCAACCATTTATAGTCATCTTTCATTTTCTCTTTCTCTTTCTTTCTTTCTTTTTTCTCTTTCTTTCCTTCTTTCTTCTTTCTTTCTTCTTTTTTTTTTTTTTCGGAGTCTCATTCTGCTGCCCAGGCTGGAGTGCAGTGGCAGGATCTCAACTCATTGCAACCTCTGCCTCCCAGGTTCAAGAAATTATCCTGCCTCAGCCTCTTGAGTAGCTGGAATTACAGGGGCAGCACCACCATTCCTGGCTAATTTTTGTATTTTAGTAGAGACGGGTTTCACCATGCTGGCTAGGCTGGTCTCAAACTCCTGACCTCAGGTGGTCTGCCCGCCTCAGCCTCCCAAAGTGTCGGCATTACAGGCGTGAGCCACCATGCCAGGACTCATCTTTCATTTTCTTCTCCAAAGTAGCATTATCCAATCTGATTAGCTTTCTGTCCCAGTAATATGAAGAATTAATAATTATTGTTGAATTTGATTTCCTTCCTGATTTTGAAAGGGTAGCTTTGTATAGTCATTTCTCTTTCCCAAACTTCATATTAAATAATTCTTGACCCTTTCATATTTTTTCCATGCATAACACATTGAATTATTTATTGAAGTTGATATCATTATAGATAAACAGACATATGTGTTTAAAGTACTTTAATTTCTTCTTTGGTAACTTTTATCTATAGTAACTCAAGCAAGGGTGAGAGTGAGCAACAAAGCAGAAGGGAAAGAGCTTAATTTAACGTATATGGGATTATAAGACATTACGTAAAGTGAAATAAGCTAGGCACAGAAAGACAAATGCCACATGATGTCACTTATATGTGGAGTCTAAAATAGTCCAACTCATAGAAACACAGTCATGGTTACTAGAGGCTAGTGGGTAGGAGCCTTGGGGAGATGTTGGTCAAAGGACACAAAATTTCAGTCAGATAAGAGAAATAAACTCAATAGATTGATTGCACATCATGGTGACTACAGTTAATAACAGTATATTATATAGTAGAAAATTGCTACAAAAGTAGATTTTAAGTGTTGTCACCACAAAAAAAGGTAAATGATAAGCATGCGAGGTAATGCATATGTTCATTAGCAAAATTTATCCATTCGTGTATGCATATCTCAAAACATCCTGTTGTACATAATAAATATACACAATTTTATTTTTCAGTTAAAATAAAGAAACAATATACGTGAGATTATCCATCATGACTTGGTTCTACAAGCTCAAAACAACTTGTACATACTTAGAATTATGTGAGGCACTAAGACTTTTATACAAGTAGATGATGATGCATTTTATTTATACTCTATGTTATTCATTTTGGAGAGAAAGAATAAATATTTCAAGACCTGTTCATAAGACTGAGCAAATCAGCATGACTGATAATGGGTCAAATGTGGATGGTGATGACTTACAAAAGATATGTGATGATGGGTCTCGAATATTAGGCTAAGAATTATATACATTCCCCCTAGGGATGAGGGGATACTGAATATCTTTTGGAAATGAAGTTTTGTGTTGCAAACTTTGAAGTTGTTGTGATGCACTGGATAAATTGATAGAGACAAATTCTAGAAGAAGAAGACCCACAGAGGAAGCTAATGTTATATGCGAATTTGATGCCATACACAATATATAATATGGAACTCGTCTCCTCGTTATATATAATGATTTTATTTTAAAAAGTAATGGAGTAAAAGTTATAGTAACCAACTAGAGAAAAATTGTAAAAATGTGTTTGAAAGATTTGATAGCAATATAAAGAGTTAAAATTGAGGGTACAGTTTTTAAATAATTTATATTCACTACCATTACGAAATACAACCATAAGTCAAGAGATCATAGTATTATTTTTAAAAAGCATGAGAGTGGAGCTTTTACTTTCAAGGTCATTTATCTAGCCACATAGTTATTTAGTTTTTGAGAAGAGTTCAAAAGGCAAAGAAATAACATTTTAAATTAGTTTTAACATGAAACATTCAGGTGTGGAGGTTAATTTGTGTGGAATTTAAAAGAGAAAAAATATGGCTTCTATGCTACACGGTTTATGTAGGTCAGAGCACTCTTACTAAGAGGAAGATCTTCCATTTGAAATGAAGAGGATTCTCCAGTTAGAGAAGTACCAGAGGAAAAAAAGCAGAATTTGCTGGTTCTCTTTGATAATTTCTGTCCCAATGCTTAGCAGTTGGTTAGCGGACCATGTATAAAATCATGTGGTCCTTAGGCTGTGAATAGAAAAAAAATGAAAAAGTAAAGCTTTCTTAATATGCTTTCACATTAAAATTACTCTCAATATTCAGAGTGGAGATAAATAAAGAATTGCTGTATTTTCGATAGAAGCAATTCTATGCTTTAAGAATCAGTATGAAGAAAAGGGAGAAATACCACACTTAAAGCAGAAATCAATCCTGTCCTTCACTTTCTTTCCCTTCCTTCCTTCCTTCCTTTCTTCCTTCCTTCCTTCCTTCCTTCCTTCCTTCCTTCCTTCCTTCCCTCCTTTCTTCCTCCCTCCCTCTCTCCCTTCCTCCCTCCTTTTTTTTTTTTTTTTCCACTAAAACCACTCCACTTTGGAATATCCCTGCATTAACTATACACGTACATAGTGATCTGCTGATTGAAATAATCCAATGTTTAAGACAAGTGCAAAAGTGGGGACTGAGGTTGAAGGTAAGGAAGATTTTAACCAGTGCATATTTCTGTCACCTTGCCTAATTCAATCTCAGCTTACTCTTTATAATATTTCATGAGCTTTAAATAAACTGCTGCAGAACACTGAACGAGAATACCGTTTCTAAGACTCATGCAATGGCATATAGTGTAAGAAAATGAACATGAGGTAGTAAGACTGAAGTTCACAGCCCTACTCTGAATTTTGTTATCTGAGTGCCCTTGGGTAATTTTTATCACTTTTGTAAGAATGAATTTACTAAATCAGCTAAAAATTGTGCTTGGCACTTATAAAAAAAAATCTGACTAGACAGGCTTGAATACATAAGATTTGATATACTCATGTAATGCTAAGTACGGAAGTAGGAGTTTAATGTTGTGTGTTTAGCTGCTCAAGGATGGCAGGGCCAAGTCTGTAATATGCTCTTGATCTTTGTCTCGTAATTCTCAAATGGCTGTGATTGTTCTGTCTAGTTAGCAGCAAGAGGGAGAATGCTTAGAATCATGAAGCATTGTCCTGGAAGTCCCATGAACCTCTGCTGCTTCTTCTTGACCATCTCTACCTGCAAGAGGATAAAAAATGTGTGAAAACATTGCCTGGGATCCTGTTAATAGAGAAAAATAATAAATGAATAGAGAAATAAGATGTCTGTTATACAAATACCTCGTAGTATTGTGGTAGACATTAAGTGAGAAATGCAAGACTCTTGTTATTAATAGAAGAAGGTGATATTTATATATTTTAAGAGATGAACTAGAGAATGTTATTCTTTGTATCAGGAAAAATATAAAATATTAAATAAAGTGGTGATTCAGTAAAGCTTTTCTCTCTGGGTAAAGTATGTTTAATTTTGAGTTGTGCCAGGGAGTATGGCAAACGTCAAGATGAACACTGTATATCACATAATTTTAGGTCATCTATTCTAATGTAACATTTCAGAAGAAAATTTTATACCCAAAAATAATGCTTTCCCTTCACTACATCCATCACCTACCCATTCCTAATCTAAATACACAGATAGATGAATGATAGATAGATAGATTCATATATATATATAATAGATGAATAGATTCATGTAGATATATGTGTAAGATATACATTTGAGCATATGAAGCATACTCGTGCAAATTTCTGAGTAAAATTTCTATAAAAATATTACAAAGCTACATTAACATAGTTGTATATAGTGTCTGTAAATATACATGATATACACATACTACATGTATATATATGAGTATATATATACATATATAACTAGTTATAGTTCTTTTCTTTTCTTTTTGAGATGGAGTCTCACTTTGTCACCCAGCCTGAAGTGCAGTGGCACCATCTCAGCTCACTGCAATCTCTACCTCCCAGGTTCAAGCAATTCTCCTGCCTCAGCCTCCCGAGTAGCTGGGATTACAGGCACGTGCCACTATGTCTGGCTAATTTTTGTATTTTTAGTAGAGACAGGGTTTTACCATGTTGGTCAGGCTGGTCTTGAACTCCTGACCTCAGGTGATCCACCAGCTTCAGCCTCCTGAAGTGCTGGGATTACAGGTGTGAGCCACCACGCCCGGCCTAGTTATAGTTCTATGTAATTATGTTATGTAAATATGTTTTGCATTTGGTTGTGTTCTATGCTTTAGTAAATAATAACAAAAAAAAAAACCATCCTAAGGGGAGCTAGTTATATAAAATCCTTTCCTGAAGTCCTACATGCCCAGGTTGTATCATAGGATGAATAAATGACACTGCACAATTGTGGAATTGTATGGTCCTCTTGTAAAGGCAAGCCATAAATTCTAGGTAATGATACCACAAAAGGCTAGGACATGGAACCTTCCTTCAGCAACATCTGATGAAATACTTAAACATTAAAAACAAAACCTGACACACAATAAAATTCTTACAGGCAAATCAGGAGTTGGGTAGGGCATTAGGTAAAGGACTCCAAAAGCTGCAACCAGAAAAACAAGTGTCTGACTTGGGCAGCTCCTGAGTGCTGTCTCTTCTGAGAAGCTGTGCAGGGAAAATAAGACATGGTTGAGACATCCATATACAAGAATTACATTTCCCAGAATCCCTTGCAGCATGAAAGAGCCATGTGACTAGTTCTAAGCGGGTTGTCAGAGGGAGTATTGTGTGTGAATTCTCCATGGTCTCTCTTATTCTGTTGTGGAAAAACATAAGGCCACATGTTGAGTTGAGATGGCAGAGTCCTAAGTTAGAACACTGGATCCTAGAGCCACTTCCCAGTGGGGAGATGCACTAAACTCATAACAAAGTAGACTTTGCATGGAAAAGAAATACAGTTTTCTACATTAAGCAAAAGATATGTTGGAGTTTATTTGTTACCACAGCATAGCCTGATCTAACCAGATGAATACTGAAGGTGAATAGGTGAAATGATGAAAATTGCTTAATCTGGAAAGAAGCTGGGTGAGGATAGGAAGACAGACTGCGAAAGAGTCAAAATAAATTTCCATAAAGCTGAAGTCCAAATATACCAGCACATTTTAAAATCTATACGGGGGAATTAAAAATAACACACCATGTTTTGCAATTTCTTGCAATTTATGCTACCTTGGGAAAATGTTCTGAAACACAGGGTGTCATGCAATGTTAACAAGATAAACCTCTACATAGGTAAAGTAAACTCTGGTACAAGAAGTTTAAGAAAAATAAAACAAACAAAATCATTTTATTTTTAAATAAAATATGAATTTTGAAAGGAGACATTGAAGTATTAGAATATGAATTTCTGAAATAAGAATATAAATTTACAAACTTATAAGTTACCAAGTTTACCTTTACACAATAATTTCTGTAAAGATATGCTTCATATTGATTGTTCTCCACTTATCACCATAGATTTTTAAATGTCTCAATATCAACATCTAAGAGATGCCTACCTTTATTAAGCATCTACTAGTGTTAGGCACCCAGAGAACTAAATAAAGGACAACATTCCTGGATTCTAGAAACTTATATTTTAGTGAATGAGGTATGAGAGTAAACAAAGTAAGGTGGTATATGCCAGAAAAGGGTGGGTTAGAAAAAGTCTTTTGGACAATCTATGAAGGTGGTGATATGAAAACTAAAATTTGAAGGGTGAGAAGGAATTCACTGAACACACAAGTGAAACTAGAGGATCTCGGTCAAGGAAAACAATTTGAACAAAAACAGTTAACTGGAAGATAATATGTATTATTCAAGGAACTACACAAATGAGGAATAACAACAAACGCTTCCAGAAATACAGTCAGAGAAAAGATTTTAAATTTTATGCCATACTAAGTAATAAATACTGTATAGGTAGTAAGGAGTCATGAATAAAAAGTAATAAGTGCGTTAATCATAGTTGCAGTCTTCAATGATTAATCTGACTGTTGTGTGGTAGATGGAATGAAAAAGACAAGGTTGCAGGCGGAGTTCAGTTCTTACATGATAATCGAGGTAAGAAGTTATGAGTGTAAATATATGAAGAGAAACCGGAGATAGATAGAAATAAATGCATTGGTAAGATAAAGAAAGACATTCTTACAGTTGTTGATTAACTGGATATGGTTCTTAAGATAAAAGTCCAGAATTATTTGGTGTTGTCAGGTGAAATAATTAGTATAAGAAGAAGAATTTGGGTTCAAGAAGATGACTTGTTTTAAGCAAATTGATTTTGGGACTTCCATGGCAATTTCAGATGTTCTCCAATAGCCTCATCTAAGAGAGAAATTGTAGCAGATATTATAAATTTAGAAATCATTGGTGTAAAGTTGAAAGATAAAACTGTATTGTGGGTGAACCAGCCAAACAGTATACAGAATGATGAAAAAGTAGCCATAAAGCTAAAATCCTAGCAAAACCAATAGTTAGAGTAAACATAGAAGCAGTGTGCAGAGTTTATGAGGCATCAGTTGCTTTGAGATGAATTTACAAAAAACATTTTTCCCCAGGCAAATTTAAATGTCCATATGCATGACTAGTACTTTGGAATGAGCTGCTACTGTGTTCTGAAACCCAGCCCACTCCCAGTGCAATAGAGACAAACATGTCTGGGGTGGTGGTGATGATAACGATGTTTAACTCTCACATCTAGCCTAGTGAGAAGAGGTTAAATCACACTAAAAATAACACATCATTAATTCTGTATGATTCTGGCTGGAAATGCTTAACCTAACTTGATCACAAAGAAATGCAAGATAAACTCAAATTGTGGAATATCCTATAAACAAATGGCCTGCATTCTTCAAAAAATCCATGCCATTAGGGACGAAGAACAGCTGAAGAAAAGTTACAGATCAAAAGAGACTGACAAGACATGAGAACTAAATGCTATATATGATCCTAAACAAGATTCCAGCCTGGAGGGAAAAAAATGCTATAAAGGACACTTTTGGGACAATTGGTAGCATTGGAATATGAATGGTAAATTAAATAAAAGTTCTATAGCAATGTTAAATTTCCTGAACCTGATAGCTGTAGTTTGGTTGTGTAAAAGTCTATCTTTGTTCTTAGGAATGAGCAAAGTTTTAAGAGATAAATTGGCCTAATGTGTGCAACTTACACTCAAATGGTTCTGAAAATAAATTGTGTATGTGTGTGTGGAGAGAGACAGAAAGAAATAAAACAAATAGAAATAAAATCAAAAGAAAGAAATAAAACAAATGTGGCAAATTGTAAAATGTGTCATTAAAATTAAATTTAAAATTGATTAAACATTATAAAATGTGGCAAATTATAGGAGCAGACTTTAAGTGTCTACCTCTCTCTCTCTCTCTCTCTCTCTCTCTCTCTCTCTCACACACACACACACACACACACACACACATATGGTGGCAACTACGAATGCTGATGAGTGTGTAATTAGTTTGACTGTGTAATCATTATACAATATATATGTACACCAAATCATGACATCGTCCACCTAGAATCCATACATTTTATTTGTCAATTAAATACTTTTAAATAAAACATATATAAACTTACGTGAATGAATTAAAAATGGTTCAGGATTTGTTTATTGTAGTGAACATTCACCTTTCTTTTTGACCACACAGCAACTGAATTCCCATCTTGTGGTTGAGGCATAACCATGCATCTGAAGCAGTCTGCCTCTACTACAGAACAGAAATATAAATAACTGTGGCCTTTCCTATAGCCGACAAGTGGGCAATTGTAGCTACATGCCCCCTCAATGCATTAGATGCATTGACTCCGTACTTGGATTAAGGGATGTCATTAAACTGTTAATCAAATAAATGGTCATACAGGCAATTCTTTAATTATCTCAAAAAATGATTATATTTTCTGTGTATTAATTGTCCTCCTTTTCATTTTCGTATTCCATTCACCATTAGGACAACAAAAAGGAGAACCTTGAAATGTTTCTACTTATTTATTTTTTTTTTATACTTTAAGTTGTAGGGTACATGTGCACAACGTGCAGGTTTCTTACATACGTATACACGTGCCATGTTGGTGTGCTGCACCCATTAACTCATCATTTACATTAGGTATATCTCCTAATGCTATCCCTCCCCTCTCCCCCTACACCACAACAGGCCCCAGTGTGTGATGTTCCCCTTCCTGTGTCCAAGTGTTCCCATTGTTCAATTCCCACCTATGAGGCAGAACATGTGGTGTTTGGTTTTCTGTTCTTGTGATAGTTAGCTGAGAATGATGGTTTACTTATTAAATTTAGTGGGTAGAAGCTTAAAATAATGGTTAAAATAAGATATTTAGATCAATGATGTGTTTGCCACCTATCTCTTATTTCTATGGCTGACAGAGAAAAATTAACTCTCTCTCTCTCTATATATATATATACATTATATATATACACACACATAAATTATCTGTGTATAAATCTAGTTTAGCTCAGAAATCACACTGATGATACAATTTGTCTCTAGATATTTATTATAGGAAATGTTTTATATATTCATTGGCCTTGATCCTTTAAAGTGCCAATTAGAGTTGATTGTGATAACATAGATCTTTTTCCTAATTTTAATTAAGTATACTCATATAGCAATTGACATCCTACTCATTCCAAAGTGTTGACATAAATATTCTGAATCATGACCTTGGACTTCTGAGAATGCTACTTATGTTGAGCAAATTAAACACAACTGTTTTGAGCACTTTAAGAATCAATCTCGATCATTACTTTGGGCAGGTTTACAGGAGAAACCAAACTCAAAATATTTAAAAACAAACAAGACAAACTATAACAAGGTCTAAAGAACTTGGAACATTTATAAAGGAACACTTTTTTTTTTTTTTTTTTTTTTTTTTTTTGAGACTAGTGGCAGCCTAGGAACCAGATTTGGCAAGGAGATAACAAGTAAATATTTCCTGAGCTTAACAAACAAATATGCTACTTAACGTTTTCCAAGCAATTAGTAAAATAGATGAGTAATTAATTTGTCATAACTTTATAAAGTTGGATTACAGTGAAGAGGGGATATAGTTTTATATTTTGAAAAGGGTCTTAACTACACATAATTAAATTCTACCAGAGAAAGGCTGCCTCACATGATGATACTGAACCTATGGATTTCTCTAGGAATTGTTTTGAAAACTGATTAGCAAACATGTCATTTGTTTAACTAGTTCAGGGGTCTAATTGTGGGATTAAGTCAATTATATTATGGGATGAGGTTTGTTTCCTATTTTAGAAGATGTCGACCTTTTTTCTGCCTATTCACACTTGTTTTATAACTGTTTTCAAAATGCATGTTGCAAACCATGTGCAATGAGTGACACTTTAGAGCATGTGTTTTATATCACAAAACAAACTCAGAAGTACTTGTAGGTATTAATGTGGCTGATAATGATAACATAAGGCTATAATTTAACATAGCTAGATTTTAAAAATAAAAGTAAAAACTAACTAAATAAATACAGAAAGTGCCATACTGTTGCCTGGCTATGCTAGTCATTTTCTCCTCCATAGGGCAGTTTTAATTTGTTTTAATCTTATTCCAGTGAATGGTGTTCTTGATCTTCCCTGCTCCATTATTCAGGTGTAATTGTGGTCTATTGGCCTGGTTCTCCTTGCTTGCCTTTAGCTGCCAGAAAGCAATTATACCTGATCATCTGTGGTGGTTATTGCTGTTATTATCACTTGCCTGCCCAGGACCTGCCAAGATTTTCTCAAATACCATGACAATTTTGCTCAAGGAAAAAAAAATAACATAGGGTCATTTCATTCCCGTATTTGCACCTCTACTGGGAAGCACAGCTGTGATGTTTGTTTTTCTGTGACATTTTCTTTTTGCTAATTTTCATACTAAACCTTGCAGGTGGAATGCAGTCAGTCAGAACTGGGTATTAAGCCCCTCAGTTTTTGCTTTGCATGGTTTCTATAGGGCCCTGTTTGTTGGCATACTGTCTTGCTAATCCAGATATTATTCATCAGAGTATGAGTTATTCTTCTCTACTTCCAATCTAAAATCATACTTTTATAATGCAGGTTGCAAAATGTACAAATATAATTGGATTACGCTGTCAATTTCTTATTGACTCCTTCTTGTTTTTTCAAGTAGACTTGATGTTAAATACCTCCTCTACTTCCACTGATGGCCCTTGATTATTTACTCCAACAGTTTTAATGACTAGACTGGTCTTTCATCCTGCTTAGATGGAAGAAAAGTTTATTTTAAACTTAAGTATACTTGACAGTGATGCCAACAGTCCCAAATGATACCTAAAACAACATATGCATAGAATTGTTTTTGAAACTATTTTTAAAAATAGTTTTTTAAACTATTAAAAATGGTTTAAAACTGCAGTCACTTTTGTACCAACTTAGTAACCCAGTCTTTGTGGGAATAATCCGAAGAACAGACTTTTCATACTTCCTTATCTTTTTGGATTGTTCACATGCATATTAGAAGTTGCTTTCGGATCCAGTTATTTTGGTTGTACACTTACTTCTGGCATATAAGTTAAGCACATTATTTTATTTATTTATTTATGTATTTATTTACTGAAAAGGAGTTTCGCTCTTATTGCCCAGGCTGGAGTATAATGGCACGATTTCGGCTCACCCCAACCTCCGCCTCCCAGGTTCCAGCGATTCTCCTGCCTCAGCGTTCCCGAGTAGCTGGGATAAAGGCATGCGCCATCATGCCCAGCTAATTTTGTATTTTTAGTAGAGATGGGGTTTCTCCATGTTGGTCAGACTGGTCTCAATCTTCCGACCTCAGGTGATCCGCCTGCCTCGGCCTCCCAAAGTGCTGGGATTATAGGTGTGAGCCACAGTGCCCGGCCAGCACATTATTCTTTCTTTATGAATGCTCTATTTAGCTAAGAATGCACTTAAAGAAGATAACTTTTGCTATTTAAAAAGCACAGATTTAGGCTGTCAATAAATCATGATAAATCATGCATACTTATAGTTGACCATGCTCAAAATCCTATTGTTTTGGAGAATATAAAATATAAAACCTAATACTTGCCTTCCAGGAACTTGCAGTCAATTTGTGGAGAAAGATTTATGTAGCTTTCGCTGTAAGCAAATATAAAAGAACTAATGATTAAGGCAGGTTATGATAGCTGTCAGGGTCTATTTGGTCTTATCCCCATCACATATGGACTCTAGACCCACAGTAGTCTCTAGGTTTGCCCTGCCCCCAGGACACAGGAGCCCTGCTTGGTGAGATAGTGGAGCTTTTCTTTGCACTGTCAATGTGGAGATTGGATTTCCTTCTCTATATTTGACCTAATTTGTGCCTGCCTCATAAACTGTGGTGGTTTCTAATGTCTGTATCTCGACTTGACTTCATTTCCAATTGCTTCCTTCTTATTAGCTCAGCCTCTCCTTACTTCCAGTGAATCACATGGCCAGTAATGCAGCAGAGTTCCTGAGAATCCTTTGATAACTGTGAATACCAAATCAGAATTCCAGCTTAAGAACTCTACAGGAGTTAAAATAAGTGAAAGATTACTCTGGATTAGGTTATCAGGGATCTTAGTCTGCCTAGAAATCGAAGGTATAGAGAAAAAAGGAAAGCTTTCCAGGTGGATAAAATAATAAGCAAAGATGAAGATAAGAAAATGTTTAAGAGCAGAATGATGATACGAATTTGCTTAGATGAAAGGGATTATAGAAACATAAATGAAATCCAAACCTAACCTGCAACTTGAAACCAAGCCCAGTTGAGCTCAACCTAGATAGATCAACCATAGCTGACAAGTAGACATGTGAAAAAATAAAATTAACACTAAGAAGATCTCTCAAAACCATACAATTATGTGGAAACCCCAAAACCTGCTCCTGAATGACATTTGGATAAACAATGAAATTAAGACAGAATCAAGAAATTCTTTGAAAGTAATGAAAATGAAGATACAACATAACAGAACTTCTGGGACAAAACTAAAGCAATGTTAAGAGGAAAGTTTATAGCACTAAATGCTCACATCAAAAAGTTATAAAAATCTCAAATTAACAACCTAACATCACACCTAGAGGAACTAGAGAAAAAAGAGCAAATCAACCCTAAAGGTAGCAGAAGACAAGAAATAACCAAAATCATACCTGAACTGAATGAAATTGAGATACACACACACACGCATGCACACACACACACACACACAACAAACAAAAGATCAAGGAAACCAGAAGCTGTCTTTTTTCAAAGCATAAATAAGATTGACGGACCACAAGCAAGACTAATAAAGAAAAGAAAAGAAAAGAGAGATAAGATTGAAATAAAATCAGAAATGACGAAAAGGACATTACCATCAACCCTATAGAAATACAAAAAAAAAAAAAAATCCTCAGACTATTATGAACAACTCTATGCACACGAACTAGAAAACCTTGAAGAAATGGAAAAATTTCTGGAAAAAACCTCCCAAGATTGAACTAGGAAGAAATGGAAACCCTGAAAAGACCAATAATGGGTTCTGACATTGAATCCATAATAAAAAGCCTACCAACCAGGAAAAGCCCTGGACAGGACAGATTCACAACTGCATTCTACCAGACATATGGAGAAGACCTGGTACCATTCCAACTGAAGCTATGCAAAAAAATTGAGGAGGATGGATTCCTCCCTAAATTTTTCTATGAGGCCAACATCATCCAGTTACCAAAACCTAAAAGAGACACAACAAATAAAGAAAACTTCAGGTCAATATCCTTGATGAAAATTGATGCAAAAATTCTCAAAAAATGCTAGCAAACCAAATCCAGCAGCATATCAAAAAACTAATTCACCACGATCAGTAGACTTTATCCCTGGGATGCAAGGTTGGTTCAACATACATGCATCAATAAATGTGATTCATCACAAATAAAAACAAAAACCACATTATCATCTCAATAGATGTTGAAAAAGCTTGCAATAAAACTCAATATTCCTTCATGTTAAAAACTCTCAACAAACTAGGTATTGAAGGAATATACCTCAAAATAATAAGAGCCTTCTGTGACAAAATCACAGCCAACATCATAAAGAATGGGCAAAAGCTAGAAGCATTACCCTTGAGAACTGGAACAAGACAAGGATGCCCACTCTCACAACTCCTGCTCAATATAGTACTGAAGGTTCTATCCAGAGAAATCAAGAAAGAGAAAGAGATAGAAAGCATCCAAACAGGAAGAGAAGAAGTCACACAATCTCTGTTTGCCAACAATATGACCTTAGACATAGAAAACTCCATAGTCTCTGACCAAAAGCTCCTTGATCTGATAAACTTTACACAAGTTTTAGGATACCAAATCAATGTACAAAAATCAGTAGCATTTCTATATACCAACAATGCCCAAGCTGAAAGCCCAGTCAAAAACAGAATCCTATCCACAATAGCCCCACATAAAAGTACCTAGGAATAAAGCTAACCAGGGAGGCAAAATATCTCTACGATGAAAATTATAAAACCCTGGTGAAAGAAATCAGAGATGACACAGACAAATGGGAAAACATTTCATGCTCATGGATAGGATTAATCAATATTGTTAAAATGACCATACTACCCAAAGCAATTTACAAAATTAATGCTATACCTACCAAACCACCAATGGCATTTTTCACAGAATTAGAAAAAACTATTCTAAAATTCATATGGAACAAAAAATGAGCCTAAATAGACAAAACAATCCTAAGTAAAAACTGTACTCCAGTCTTGCAACAGAGTGAGACTCTGTCAAAAAAAAAAAAAAAAAAGAAGAAAGAAGCTGGAGGCATCACATTATGCAACTTCAAACTATACCACAAGACTAGAGTAACCAAAACAATATGGTACTGGTACAAAAACAGACTCATTGACAAATAGAACAGAATACAGAGTCCAAAAATAAAGCTGCACACCTACAACCATATATTCTTTAATAAAGGTGACAAAAACAAACAATGGGGAAAGGACTCCCTATTAAATAAATGGTGCTCAGACAACTGGCTAGCCATATGCAGAAGATTGAAACTGGACTCCTTCAATTCACCACATGCAAAAATCAACTCAAGATAGCTTAAAGATTTAAATGTAAAACCTAACACTATTAAAACCCTCGAAGAAAACCTAGGAAATACTATTCTGAACACAGGCTCTGGAAAGATTTCATGATGAAGATTTCATGATGAAGATGCTGAAAGCAATTGCAACAAAAACAAAAATTGGCAAGTGGGACCTAATTAAAATACACTACAGTTTTCTCTACAGTAAAATAAACTGTCAACAGAGTAAACAGACCACGTATGACGTGGGAGAAAACATTCGCAAATTCTGCATCCAACAAAGGTCTAACATCCAGAATCTATAAGGAATGTAAACAAATTAACAAACAGAAAACTGACAAGCTCATTAAAATGAGGACAAAGAACATGAACTCACGCTTTTCAAATGAAGACATACACTTGGCCAACAAGCATATGAAAAAAATACTCAGCCTCACCAATTATCAGAGAAATGCAAATCAAAACCACAATGAGATACCATCTCACACCAGTCAGAATGGCTGTTGCTAAAAAGTCAAAAAATAACAGATGCCAGTGAGGCTGCAGAGAAAAGGGAATGCATACATGCTGTTGGTGGGAATGCAAATTAATTTAGCAAAAAAATTTTCCACAAAACTGTGGAAAGCAGTTTTGTAATTTCTCAAAGAACTTAAACTGAACTACCATTTGACCCAGCAATTTCATCATCAGCTATATATCCAAAGGACTATAAATCATTCTACCATAAAGACATGCACTCATATCTGCATTGCAGCAGTATTCAGAATAGCAAAGACATGAAAAATCAACCTAAATGCCCATCAGTGGTAGACCAGATGAAGAAAATGTGGTACATATACATATGGTATAGTACACAGCCCAAAAAATAATAAGATTATGTCCTTTGACAAATAATGAGATAATGTCCTTTGCAGCAACATGGATGGAGCTAGAGGCCATTGTCCTAAGCGAACTAATTGAGGAAAAGAAAACCAAATATCATGTGTTCTCACTTATAAGTGGGAGCTAAACATTGAGTACACATGGACACAATGAAGGTAACAGTAGACACCAGGGCCTACTTGAGGGTGGAGGGTGGTAGGAGGGTGAGGATCAAAAACCTACCTCTCAGATACTATGCTTATCACTTGGGTCATGAAATAATCTGCATACCAAAACCTTCTGACATGCAATTTACCTAAATAACAAACCTGTATATGTACCCCTTAACCTAATTTTTTTAAAAAACACTAATTTCTAATTTTTCTACAATCAAGGTATCTATTTTAAAAATAAAAAATATTACATTAAAGGAAAAACTATGTGTCCTTGCAAAATGGTTATTAAAAAATCAGTAAGTATTAGTTGTATTTTTCCACTTGGCTTTAGAATTTGTATAGAATACTTCAGAAACATTCTGAACACTGTTCTAATATTACATCATGGTAATCATAAAAAATTTAGAATAATTTTCATAAGAAATCGGTATTCTGTGTAACATTTATTGCTTATCTACATTTCACATACTACATGTTCTGGAAACCAGAATATAAACCTGAAACGATCCTTGCTATCAAGTAAAGTTAATGAAGGAGATATATAGAGGCATGCAAATTGTAGCAGAATAGTGGATGGCAAACTGCCATCTGTGAGCCATATTTGGACTGCCACTGTTTTTGTAAATAGAGTTTTATTGGAACACAGGCACATCTATTTTTAAAATGTATTTTCAATGGCTGTTATCAAGCTACAAGGACAGACTTGCATAGTTGCAGCAGAGACCATATGACCTATAAAGCTGAAAATATTTGCTATCTGCCACTTTACATAAAAAGTTTGCCGACCTCTAACACAGAGCATGAAAATTGTTGAGATGGAGGTATGCACCAAGTGCATCAGGAGAACAAATGAGTGGCATCTCAATCAATTTCATTCACTGAATAGGCTTTCAAAGCAAAAATGAATAGAAATTCAATATCAGTATACTAATTACCCCAAATTTGAATGATTGTCTGTACATGGATAAGCCATCTTGAAGGCTAGCTGAACCTGTGAGACATTGTAGTTTCTTGTAGACACAGCATGACAAAAAGGGCTAAGCACAGCTGTGTTCCTTATGGTCTGTGAATAATCATTTGATTCTGTCAAACATAAATGATTAAATCATAGACTGGCTTAAAACAGTGATATTTAGAGTAAAACTCTCTAAAGTATGACTTTTTATATAAAGGCCCTATTGATTTGTTGCATTCTAGTGGTAAATCACATAGAATACTTTACAAAGTATCTCTCTTTCCTCATGTGAAAAGTCATGCATCTTGAATTATTTTCTTGGTTTGTTTTTTGGTTTTCCATGGTGGTTTCGTATCTAACAATATACTTAAAAGAGGCTGAACACATTTACCACAATTGTGTTATTGCAATATCATTTAATAATTTATAAATTTTTTTCTTAAGATTTCTGATATGTGTTCCAAAAAGTAGCAAATAAATGTTTATAAAACTTATTATGCTCTTACTTATTCTTCACTGTATTCTGACCTTGATCCACTTTAATGACATCCAGGTATTAATAAAGCATGTAAAAAATCTAACTCAGGTTTCACTCAAATTGCATATATATAGTGATACAAAATTAAAAGTGTACCTGTTTTGGATTCAATAATAATTTACTAATGAAAACTGTTGTTTAAGTATTTGTGTGCTGAGTCTCCAAAATTAAGAACATGCTTATTGGCCAGGCGCAGTGGCTCACACCTGTAATCCCAGCACTTTGGGAGGCTGAGGCAGGCGGATCACGAGGTCAAGAGATCAAGACCATCCTGGCCAATATGATGAAACCCCGTCCTACTAAAAAAACTATAAAAATTAGCTGGGCATGGTGGTCCACACCTGTGGTCCCAGCTACTTGGGAGGCTGAGGCCCGAGAATCGCTTGAACCTGGGAAGTGGAGGTTGCAGTGAGCCGAGATATTGTGCCATAGAACTCCAGCCTGGCAACAGAGTGAGACTCCATCAAAAAAAAAAAAAAAAAAAAAAAAAAAAAGAACATGCTTATTGTTTTCTTAATTAATAAAGGGAAAAGTAATCTGAAATTATTCATCTGCTTAAAGAAAGAGGACAGTCCAGAACTCCTAATGGTCTCAGTAGCATTTCCCCTCCTGCTCCTCCTTTCCACTACTTCAACAGCTGGAATAAAGAATAGTCCTCAGTCACTTAGTGCTCAGAAGGCTCTTCCATACCTCCACATGTGGTTGTGTCCTAGTCCATCTGGAATATTATAGCAAAATGTCAAAAACTGGGTGGCTCATAAACAATGGAAATTTATTTCTCACAGCTCTGGATGTTGGGACCTTCAAGATCAAGGCCCTGGCATATTTAGTATCTGGCAAAGGCCTGCTCTTCACAGACAGCGATGTATTACAGCATCCTCATATGGTAGAAAGGGCAAGACAGCCCCCTGGGTCCTCTTTTTAAGGGCACCAATTCCATTCGCTGCCTTCATACTCCAATCACTCCCTGAAAAGCTTCAGCTTCTAATATCATCACCTTGAGGGTTAGAATAGTGACATATAAATTTCGTGGGTACACAAATATTCAGATCTAGAAGATTGCAAGAGAAAAGACAGGCCCCAGAGACCAGTGTTCTTCATAACAGTGATATCCCTCTTTCCTTTGCCCCCAACAATCACAACCTCACCATCTCAAGATTACCCTGTCTCCCTCATGTAACTTGCTGCAGTCCTTCCCATGACTATAACAAACAGCTCTATCCTATCAGCATTACCAGTCCCAAAATAGTCATCCCTATTCTTTTGCTCTTACCTCCCTTCATATTGTACCCCAGCAAATCCTGTTTGTTCTACTTTCAGAGTAGCTACCAAATTCAACCTCTCCTAGCCATCTGGACAGATATCAAGTTATTATCATTTCTGGTCTAGGTTACCACAATCTTGGCCAGAAATATTACAATATTATTTTATTTAGCTTAATTTTTCAGCCCCTTGACCCCTAACGTGCATTCTTAGTACAATGTCTCAGGTGTTTAATACATGCTTGAAGATATCATACTTCTATTTAGAACATGATTGTGGCTCCCCTTCTTTCTTCATTCTAAAAGTCAACATAATTACTATAGCCTACGTAGTCCAAATCCCTGCTGTCTCTCTGATCTGAGTATTTCACATTACGTGGGATTGGAATAAATATGTTCTATGTTGCTTTAAGTTGAATTAAAAGCATTAAACCCAAGAGAGAGAGAAAAAAAAAAAGCATCATGGTTATGTAAATCACATTCACCAAAGAGTTGTTTTACATCTGCCAAACTTCCCGCTGTTGGCCACACGTATTCTTTTGATCACAGTGAGGTTGAAATTTCAGTAAACAAAGGTTCTAGTCAGGGAGCCTACTTCATTTGCTATTTCCAATTGAATATGGAGAACGATTCCTCATTTCACCTGCCCTCATTCAAGCACTCCGTATGAAAACTGGAAGCTTCAGTGATTTCAAAGTTTATGATCTCCAGTGTCAATTTTTTTTTTTTAACTTGGTGACTGAGAGTCTTGAAAAACCTAGACCCAAGGTCTCTATCAAGCACAACAAAAAGGAAAAGGTAATCCTGATTTTATCAATGGACATGAATATATCAATAACATAGAAAGCAATATTCTTAACGTAAAAAAACACGATTTTAATCAGGTGAAGTGCAAACTTAACTTGCTCTTCCTCAGAACAGTTCTTGATGGTGTCTTTCAGGAAAGGACCTAGTGATTGACAATAATAAAATATGGCGGCCAAAAGAACCAGACAACCTGGATTTGAATCCTGGCTCTGCTACTCTGTGCCTCCATTAATTTGTGAGTATACTAGTAGTCATCTCTCAAGGTGAATTTACCATGAAGAGAATGGAACTTAAACTTCAGGGCTCTGCCTATGTGTGAGATCCTAAGCAATCAAGGAAGCAAGTCAGGGCTAACTGAATGCATTATATAAAAGTCATTTCTGGAAAATTAACTAAAATTTCCCAAAACAAAAGGACTAGTTCCAATGCTCCATTAATTTGCCATGGCCTCTTTTCTGATTCAAATAAATGTTTACTTTCCTTTTTTTTTTAAAATTATACTTTAAGTTCTAGGGTGCATGTGCACAATGTGCAGGTTTGTTACATATGTATACATGTGCCATGTTGGTGTGCTGCACCCATTAACTCGTTGTTTACATTAGGTGTATCTCCTAAAGATATCTATCCCTCCTCCCCCCACCCCAGGACAGGCCCCGGTGTGCGATGTTCCCCTTCCTGTGTCCAAGTGTTCTCACTGTTCAATTCCCATCTATGAGTGAGAACATTCAGTGTTTGGTTTTCTGTCCTTGCGATAGTTTGCTCAGAATGATGGTTTCCAGCTGCATCCATGTCCCTACAAAGGATATGAACTCATTCTTTTTCATGGCTGCACAGTATTCCATGGTGTATATGTGCCACATTTTCTTAATCCAGTCTATCATTGATGGACATTTGGGTTGGTTCCAAGTCTTTGCTATTGTGAACAGTGCTGCTATAAATATATGTGTGCATGAGTCCTTATAGCAGCATGATTTATAATCCTTTGGGTATATACCCAGTAATGGGATGGCTGGGTCAAATGGTATTTCTAGTTCTAGATCCTTGAGGAATTGCCACACTGTCTTCCACAAAGGTTGAACTAGTTTACAGTACCACCAACAGTGTAAAAGTGTTCCTATTTCTCCACATTCTCTCCAGCACCTGTTGTTTCCTGACTTTTGAATGATTGCCATTCTAACTGGTGTGAGATGGTATCTCATCGTGGTTTCGATTTGCATTTCTCTGATGGCCAGTGATGATGAGCATTTTTTCATGTGTCTGTTGGCTGCGTAAATGTCTTCTTTGAGAAGTGTCTGTTCATATCCTTCGCCCACTTTTTGATGGGGTTGTTTGTTTTTTTCTTGTAAATTTGTTTGAGTTCTTTGTGGGTTCTGGATATTAGCCCTTTGTCAAATGAGTAGATTGCAAAAATCTTCTCCCATTCTGTAGGTTGCCTGTTCACTCTGGCGGTAGTTTCCTTTGCTATGCAGAAGCTCTTTAGTTTAATTGATCTCGTTTGTCAATTTTGGCTTTTGTTGCCATTGCTTTTGGTGTTTTAGACATGAAGTCTTTGCCTATGCCTATGTCCTGAATGGTATTACCTAGGTTTTCTTCTAGGATTTTTATGGTTTGAGGTCTAACATTTAAGTCTCTAATCCATCTTGAATTAATTTTTGTATAAGGTTTAAGGAAGGGATCCACTTTCAACTTTCTACATATGGCTAGCCAGTTTTCCCAGCACCATTTATTAAATAGGGAATCCTTTCCCCATTTCTTATTTTTGTCAGGTTTGTCAAAGATCAGATGGCTGTAGATGTGTGGTATTATTTCTGAGGACTCTGTTTTGTTCCATTGGTCTCTATCTCTGTTTTGGTACCAGTATCATGCTGTTTTGGTTACTGTAGCCTTGTAGTATAGTTTGAAGTCAGTTATGGTGGTGCCTCCAGCTTTATTCTTTTGGCTTAGGATTTTCTTGGCAATGTGGGCTCTTTTTTGGTTCCATATGAACTTTAAAGTAGTTTTTTCCAATTCTGTGAAGAATGCCATTGGTAGCTTGATGGGGATGGCATTGAATCTATAAATTACCTTGGGCAGTATGGCCATTTTCACGATATTGATTCTTCCTATCCATGAGCATGGAATGCTCTTCTGTTTGTTTGTGTCCTCTTTTATTTCATTGAGCAGTTATAGGGGGAAACCCCACCCCTGATATTCAATTTGGGTTCTTTTCTATTTCCCTAAGCATCAGCTGCTCTGAGAAATACAGGGACAGAGTACAAAAGAGAGAGATTTTAAAGCTGGGTGTCCGGGGGAGACATCACATGTCGGCAGGTTCCGTGATGCTCCCTAAGCCATAAAACCAGCAAGTTTTTATTAGCAATTTTCAAAAGGGGGAGGGAGTGTTCAAATAGGGTGTGGATCACAGAGATCATATGCTTCACAAGGTAATAAAATATCACAAAGCAAATGGAGGCAGGGCGAGATCACAGGACAAAAGGATGGGGTGAAATTAAAATTGATAATGAAATTTCGGGCACGCATTATCGTTGATAATATCTTATCAGGAGACAGGGTTTGAGAGCAGACAACCGGTCTGACCAAAATTTATTAGGTGGGAATTTCCTCGTCCTAATAAGCCTGGGAATGCTACAGGAGACCAGGGCTTATTTCATCCCTTCATCTTTGACTGTAAAAGACAGCCACCCCCAAAGTGGCCATTTCAGAGGCCTACCCTCAGGGGCCATTCTCTTTCTCAGGGATGTTCCTTGCTGGGAAGAATTCAGCGATAGTTCGCCTATTTGATTTTGAAAGAAGAGAAATATGGCTCTGTTCCACCCTGCTCACAAGCAGTCAGAGTTTAAGGTTATCTCCCTTGTTCCCTGAAAATTGCTGTTACCCTGTTCTTTTTTCAAGGTGTCCAGATTTCATATTGTTCAAATACACATGCCCTACAAACAATCTGTGCAGTTAACACAATCATCACAGGGTCCTGGGGTGACATACATCCTCCTCAGCTTACTAGGATGATGGGATTAAGAGTTTAAAGTAAAGACAGGCATAGGAAATCACAAGGGTATTGATTGGGGAAGTGATAAGTGTCCATGAAATCTTCACAATTTATGTTCAGAGACTGCAGTAAAGACAGGCATAAGAAATTATAAAAGTATTAATTTGGAGAACTAATAAATGTCCATGAAATCTTCACAATTTATATTCTTCGGCCATGGCTTCAGCTGGTCCCTCCGCTTGGGGTCCCTGACTTCCCGCAACAAGCAGTGGTTTGTAGTTTCCTTGAAGATGTCCTTCACATCACAATTAAAATAACTAGAGAAGCAAGAGCAAACACATTCAAAAGCTAGCAGAAGGCAAGAAATAACTAAGATCAGAGCAGAACTGAAGGAGATAGAGACACAAAAATCCCTTCAAAAAATCAATGAATCCAGGAGCTGGTTTTTTGAAAAGATCAACAAAATTGATAGACTGCTAGCAAGACTAATAAAGAAGAAAAGAGAGAAGAATCAAATAGACGATATACAAAATGATAAAGGGGATATCACCACCGACCCCACAGAAATACACACTACCATCAGAGAATACTATAAACACCTCTACGCAAATAAACTAGGAAACCTAGAAGAAATGGATAAATTCCTGGACACATACACCCTCCCAAGGCTAAACCAGGAAGAAGTTGAATCCCTGAGATAGACCAGTAACAGGCTCTGAAATTGAGGCAATAACTAATAGCCTACCAACCAAAAACAGTCCAGAAGCAGATGGATTCACAGCAGAATTCTACCAGAGGTACAAGGAGGAGCTGGTACCATTCCTTCTGAGACTATTCCAATCAATAGAAAAAGAGGGAATCCTCCCTAACTCATTTTATGAGGCTAACATCATCCTGATACCAAAGCCTGGCAGAGACACACAAAAAAAGAGAATTTTAGACCAATATCCTTGATGAACATTGATGCAAAAATCCTCAATAAAATACTGGCAAACTGAATCCAGCAGCACATCCAAAAGCTTATCCACCATGATCAAGTGGGCTTCATCCCTGGGATGCAAGGCTGGTTCAACATACACAAATCAATAAATGTAATCCAGCATATAAACAGAACCAAAGACAAAAACCACATGATTATCTCAATAGATGCAGAAAAGGCCTTTGACAAAATTCAACAGCCCTTCATGGTAAAAACTCTCAATAAATTCGGTATTGCTGGAATGTATCTGAAAATAATAAGAGCTATTTATGACAAACCCACAGCCAATATCATGCTGAATGGGCAAAAACTGGAAGCATTCCCTTTGAAAACTGGCACAAGACAGGGATGCCTTCTCTCACCACTCCTATTCAACATAATATTTACTTTCAAAACAAAATCACAATGAGATACCATCTCATACCAGTCAGAGTGGCTATTATTAAAAAGACAAAACAAAAAAAACAGATGCTGGCAAGGTTGCAGAGAAAAGAGAACTCTTATACACTGTTGATGAGAATGCAAATTAGTTCAGCCCCTTTGGAAAGCATTTTGGAGATTTTTCAAAGAACTAAAAATAAAATTATCATTTGATATAGCAGTCTTATTAGCGAGCATATCTCCACAGGAAAATAAATTGAAAAGACCCAAGAGACCAAAGATCACATATACCAAGATCACAAGACCAAAAAGACACATATACTCACATGTGTATGACAGTACTACTTATAATAGCAAAGTAATGGAATCAACCTAAGTGTCCATCAATGGTGGATTGGATAAAGAAAATGTGGCACATATCACCATTAACTACTACCCAGCCACAAAAAACAGTAAGATTATGTCCTATTTAACAGCATAGATGCAGCTGGAGCCCATTATCCTAAGTGAATTACCACATGAACAGAAAACCAAATACTGTATGTTCTCACTTATAAATGGAGGTAAACACTGGGTATGTATGGACATAAATATGGGAACAATAGACCCTGGGACTCTAAAAGAGAAAAGAAAAGGAGGGTGGAAAGGGCTGAAAAATTACCTATCAGGTACTACGTTCACTATCTGAGTGGTGGGTTCAGTTGAAGCCTAATCCTCAGCGTCATGTAATATATCCATGTAAAAAACCTGCATGTGAAGCCCCTGAATCTAAAATAAAAAACAAACAAACAAATAAATACTTGCTTTCATACCAGTTTTTGTGTTGATAATTTTATACTGTTTTTAATGAAGAGTACCTTACATTAGCCTTAGGTCCCAGAAAATCTGGACTTTCCCCTACCTACCACTTAGGGTTTCTGTAGAGATTAAAGGATATAATCTATTTTAGATACTTAGGACAGTGCCTGGCACACAGATAGCCACCAGGAAATGTTAGCTATTATTATAAACACATTGCTCAAGAATGATCATAATATTGATTAGCCAAGTAACTTTGCCACAGGGAAACATGTTTTCATGACAATGTCCAGGGAACTCAAGCTTCATGCCTGAAGTTCTCTCAAAATAAGGAGTATCAATTGAAGTTTGCTGCTATGGGTCACCAAATACCCATTAGTTAAATGAGCATGCTCAAGTGACAAAATCAAATGACTACATCCTAAAAATATCCTGGGCTCTTTTTCATTTCTGTTAATATGAGTTTAAATCTAAAAAATATTATTTAATATGATATTTTTCTTAATTGATTATTTCTTCCCCTCCAGTACCCTCCATTAGCTGTGCTCTGGGCTTTTGGAACTCCTGTTGTATATATTCTGGAGAAATTATTCTTTCCTATTAACTTCCATCTAATATTTCATGTTTAGTCTTATAATCTGCCTAATTTACTCAGTTTTATCTCCTAGAAAACAGATTCAGTCTTTATCACTACCTGGCTATAATCTACTTCGTGCCTAAAATTATTATTTTTTTAATGCCATAAATAATATATATTAATTTGCTGCAATTCCTTTTCCCCTAGTTTTTAAAATAACAGTTTCTTTTATTTATAATTACTATATAAATTCAAATCATTTGATATCAGATAATTTCATTATTTTATCTGTATTTTCTTTGATTTCCTATGTATCATTGCATGTGCATGCATGCACATGTGTATGGTACAATTTTTATTTTCATTCTTTTTTATGACATCGTTTTTCCGTTATTTTACTGTGGGCTATTTTTCTGTTTCATATGCATGAATGGTGGAATAGGTTAATTAATTAAGACACCTAGTATTAGACTTCTCTGCAGTTATCAAGAATTGTTTCCCCAATTTTTTTAACTTGGGCTATTGCCATGAGTGTCTAGAGAGAACTTTACTCTTAGAATGGACATATGAATGTATTTCACCCATGGCTAAAAGGTTATTTCCACGATTCTACATTCCTACATTTTTCTATCATAATATAGTCTTGTGAAAATACTAGACACACATTAAATTCTGCTCTGCTTCTCTCCCATGCCCAAATATCATGAGTAGGATCTCTTCTTTGAATGACTACATACATTCTTCAAGTACTAAGGCCTTGGGTCAAGAACATTTCCCTGTAGCCATCTGCTCAGGAAAGGTGGTGGGGATGGTGTCATAGGACTTCAGAATGCTAATCCTTAATGAAGTGCTGTGATGAGTAACAGTAGTAGGCAATCTCAAAAACAGCCTCCAGTGAACCATGTCTCCAAAGTCTATGTATCCAAAGCCTTTTGTATTCCCCTTCCACAAAGAAATTGAGCTGGCTTTGTGACTTATTTTATCCAATGGAATACAATAAAGGGATGTTGTACCAGTTTCAGATTTAAACTTTAAGAAGGCCTGGCAGCACTATGCTTTTGTGTTCTTGGAAATGTTGAGCTGCCATATAAAAAATTTGACTGCCCTATTGGAGAGATGTTGTGTAGAGACCATATGGAGAAACCTGCCTCTACAAGGAGGAGGGGCCCTGACACTACATAGAAAGAGAGAGAGGTCCAATCATTTCAGCTCTTTAGCTATGCCCATTAATGTGCCAGGCATACAAATGAGGCATCTTGTATAATCTAGCCTAGCAGAGCCTCCAGATGATTGCAACCCAACCAGGAATCACATGCAACAGACAAACTACCCAGCTGAACAAGTGAGATTATAGAATCATCAAAACAAAACAAACCAAAACAATGATAATAACAAAACAGTTGTTTAAGTGACTAAGATTTTGAATGGTATTTGCTTTTTAAATAGCAATGTATTTTTATTCTGAAGAGTCCCAAAAGTGTCTTGAGAAGATCTTACATTATCAGCTGAGTTTCTTTTGTTAGTTAGTTATTTAGTGAGTTCGTTTTTTCCAACTTTTATTTTAAGTTCAGGGGTACATGTGCAGGACGTGCAGGTTTGTTACATAGGTAAATATGTGTCATGGTGGCTTGTTGCACAGATCATCCCATCACCTAGGTATTAAGCCCAGAATCCATTAGCTGTTCTTCCTGAAGCTCTCCCTCCTCCCACCCCCAACCCTCCAAACAGGCCCCAGTGTGTGTTGTTACCCTCTATGGGTCCATGTGTTCTCATCATTCAGCTCCCACTTATTAGTGAGAACATGCAGCATTTGATCTTCTGTTCCTAAGTTAGTTTGTTGAGGATAATGGCTTCCAGCTCCATCCATGTCCCTCCAAAGGACATGATCTTGTTCCTTTTTATGGCTGCATCATATTCCATGGTGCATATGTACCACATTTTCTTTATCCAGTCTAACATTGAGGGGCATTTTGGTGGATTTGATGTCTTTGCTATTGTGAACACTGCTGCAATGAACATATGATGATTTATATTCCTTTGGGAAGTATCACCCTTTGTATATTTTTACAAGTATTTTTATCCTACTTAGAAGTAGGCATATTTTTCATTTGTGTGCATGAATGAATGGAGGTGCTGAAGGTGACAAAAAGGATATTGCTCACATCAAGCAATTTCATTGTGCCTCATCCCACTCTCACCCTAGATGGCAGCCTAGAAGCCATGTGTTCAGGTGGCATAGTTTCAGGAGGGAAGACAACTACCCGCCTACTTTAACCACAAAAGAATGCATAAATCAGAAATAAACTCTCATTTGGTTAAGCCACAGCAAAACTTTGCATTAACCTCAACAATACAGGTATTCACATGGCCAACAGGAAAACTCATAATGTTACTCTACTAAATTATGGAAGTCAACTTACCTAATTGTAACTCCCATCGAAGGCAACATTGCCCTGCCATTTGCCTTTAGACTTTCTTGAGAAGTTTTGGTTTTTCTCCCAGATTCCTGGGGACATATCAGGTTTGTCTAAGAACTCTTTAGTGCTTTGCTCCAGCAGGGTTTAACAGGGAGCCTACCAAAGTAAGAATCCAGCAGGGATGAATCAAAATGTCCATGGGTGGGTCTCTTGGAGACCATTAGATTTGTTTGGATTGAGGGATGGAGGGAAATGTCATAGCCTTCTCTACTCCTATGAAATTCTTCCTACAAACAAATCTACTTAGGAATTTTCAGCCTACTTTCATATATGGTGTAGACATGAATGGCATTCATGAAACCAACTTGGTTACTGTTTTTCCTGCAATGACATGTCTAGAATATTCCTTTAGAATATTTGAGCTCTTGCCCTCCATTAATGTCAGCTTTGGCTCTCACTCAGAAATATAAGGAACATTTTCAGCATTCTGTTACAAGTAATTGAGTAGGCAGTCAAACAGGATTTATTTTCTTAGCATTTTCATTATATAACCCCAATTTTAGAGCAGATACAATATATTCTAAAGTATCTTTTTCATTTTTTTCTTTCTTATTTTATTTCTAATTCTCTTTTCTTTTCTCTCCCAAACTCAAACTGATGTATGGGCAGTAGTTAACTAGTTTGGGGTATGCTGTAATGGGAACAAGTCCAGCTCTATTTCCCACATGTCAAACCCTGGTCATTACTCAGCGACTGCTAAGAAACCACTTTCGAGATCCGTACAAAAATAAAATCAGTTACAGATCCTGATACTAATCTGAAGTTGATGTTAAAACAAGTTTTAGATATAAATAAAATATAGAACTACATTTGAAGAAGAAAAAAATGACTTAATAGGCAATAAGTACAATACTTCTTTTTCTGAAGCAATTTTACTACCTAAATTCTGAGTGTTAGATGATATTTTAAGAAATTACTAGTTATGTTTTAAGAGATCACTGATTACCAGGCAAAAGTGAAGAGTGAAGAAACAGAGAAATGGGTCTGGCAGCATCTGGCCTGTGGTCAGAACCACAGTCATGGTAACTCCTAAAACTTTGAAGGTGGATTTGCCCATAAAACCCTCCCTTTTATATGGCTTTCCTTTGCAGCCTCACTACCAAGACCATTCACACAAAGATAGATAGAAACAACCCTGGAGAGAGTTCTGAATATCAGAAGCTCCTAGAGGCAATTTCTTCTGATAAATGCTTTAGAAAACAGCAGGCCTTGGAATGGACTGGGAGTCTGTGGGAGACCAAATGGGAGCAGAATTCCCTATGGACTCAAGACATTACTTCCAGCTAGAAGGTCCTAAAAAGCCATCTAGGTTCCTTGGCAAGTAATTATTTTATCACTTGGTTGAAAAAAGTATATTAAAATACTAACAATCTGTATGACCATCAAAATGTTAAGAGTAGTACATGTCAGTATGGTCACTGTGGTAGCAAGCATCATAGCCTCCTAACGATATCCATGCCATAACCCTCAAAACCTGTGATTATGTTATGTTACATGACAAAGGGGACTTTGCAGATATGATTAAAACTAAGGACATTGAGATGCAGAGATTATCCAGGGTAGGTCAAATTTAGTCACACGAACCTTTAAAAGTGGAGGAGAAAGGCAAAATAAGTGTCAGAGAAATGGCAGCGTGAGAAGGATTCACTGCCTTATTGGTGGTTCTGAGATGATGGACTTTACATGGACCGAAGGAAGTCCTCTATGAGATAAGGGAGGCCTTCAGCTGACAGTCCACAAGACAGGGAGGTTTCCTCATGGAATTCTGCCAACACTCAAATGAGCAAGGAAATGGATTTTCCCTTAGAGTCTCCAGAAAGTAATGCATCCCTGTCATCACCTTGACTTTAAACTGGTGAGACCCACATTGAACTTCTGGCCTACAGAACTCTAAGATAATAAATTTGTGTTCTTTTAAGCCACTATATTTGTGAGTAATTTGTTATAGTACCAATAGAAAATGAATACAGTGACCATCAAGTAATAATGGTTTCCCTAACACGGCCATGTAAAGTTTTTTTTAAACATTGCACCTGTCAACAGGTAACCTCAATGACATATTTCACTGGTGACCCCTTCTAGCAGTGAATCTTGGCAGTTGATTAAATTTGTGGTTTCCCATAGACAGTAATTAATCTCTCTTGATCCTACAATTATAGGCTGTCCATGGAGGAAGCTCCCAGGCACACATGATATCCAACTGTTACCCTTTCTGGCACATTTTATGAGTAGCTGATACGGTTGCTGGTGTATTATTCCACAGCCTATTGAATATAACTTGATTGCCGTATCTGCTGGCTGCCAGTTGTGAGCCCTTGAGTAATTAAACTCATCATTTTGAGCCTCAATTATCTTTTTTGTTAAAAGGTAATTTCATGGTTCTTCCATAAGGATTGTGTTCGGATTCACGAAGATGGCATCTTGTGAAGTGCTCATAACAATAACTATATTTGATAAACATTATACTCTATCTCCTTTCTCTCCTCTTTCTTTCAACAAATATTTAATGAGTATTTATTAAATGTTAAATATTCTCTTATGCAATTGGTATACCTCAGTGAATAAAAGACAAAAATCAATTTTTGTGTGAAATTTATATTCTAGTGTAGGCTCCACTGATTACTCTATGACATCTCTATGGTTTAATAGGAGTAAAATAATAATGCACCATGCCAAGCCACATTTTTTTTTTATTATTCCTGGTTAGACATGTTTCTTTTCACTGGGACCCAAGAACTCATTGCTGATTCAGAGGTATGTTTATCCTCTATAGAGTTCCCTCATGCATTGTATGGAAGGGTGCCTCACCCTTTCTATTTGGTAATTTAAGGTAGAAATATTTAAAACTAAAGAGAAACATCAAAGTAATAATCATGTATTTTGGGTGGTCCATAATACCACCATAGAGACATGATCTTTAAACATAGAAAACATTTTTAAAACTTAAGAAATTAGTAATGATCTATTTAAAAAGTCAAAGAAATCAAAATAAAAATAGGAAACCGTCAATAAAATTCTCTGCAAATTGTCAGAAAAAAATGTCTTAACCATAAAATTAATTGATAAATATTCTTAGAGGAGAATCAATTTTGGAATGGCTTATCCAAGACCATTGTTACTTATAGCTAGTAACAATTTCAAAATAAAGTTTTTAAGTTGAACAGATGGCTCAATTTCAGCAGTGTTACTATTAGCTATGCAATATAATAAGTTTTGTTTGCTTGTGTTTAAGCGCCAATTATGTGTTTACTTAGCTTATTCAATTTGAATGGATTATTTTTCTCAGGCATGGCTTTTCTAAGAAGAAAAAGGATAAGCTAATTTTAAGTTGTAAAATTAACATTTTATTTTATCTAAAAATAATGTGTCTCAGGCAAATAATGATGTACACTGAGTTTTTTTTTTATCATAACTCATCTTAGCACATAAAATATTTTCTGTTGAATATTTCTTATTTCGCACTTTAAATCTAAATATTTCTTTTCAGACAATTAAGAAAATCTTACTATTTGAAATTCTAGGCCGGGCGCGGTGGCTCAAGTCTGTAATCCCAGCACTTTGGGAGGCCGAGATGGGCGGATCACGAGGTCAGGAGATCGAGACCATCCTGGCTAACACGGTGAAACCCCGTCTCTACTAAAAAATACAAAAAAACTAGCCCGGTGAGGTTGCGGGCGCCTGTAGTCCCAGCTACTTGGGAGGCTGAGGCAGGAGAATGGCATAAACCCAGGAGGTGGAGCTTGCATTGAGCTGAGATCCGGCCACTGCACTCCAGCCTGGGCAACAGAGCAAGACTCTGTCTCAAAAAAAAAAAAAGAAATTCTAGAGACTCTGGTAAAACTGAGAGTCATCTTCTTATAGGTTTAGCCTTTCCTCTACAGAAAGCATTTCACATACAATTGAGCAAACATCAGAGCAAACACAAGTTTATACACCATAAATTTAAAGTGTGCAACATGCTTGATATACATATCCATAATGAAGTAATTACTTCATATGTTTGATATACTTATCCATGATTAAGTAATCATTACAGGTAAGCAATTCAAGATATTCATCACCTTCCAGTTACTTCTTTTTTGGTGTGTGGTAAGGACACTTAAAGTCTACCCTCTTAACAAATTTTCAATATGCAATGCAGTATTATTAGTTGTAGTACTCCTGCTGTACATTAGATCTCTAGATTTATTTATCTTTAGAGGAGAGGTCAAGATTTCCAGATGGGAATAAATCCATATAAATTTGAATCAACGCTAACTTCAAGCTGCCCAAATTCCTTGCAGTGGCAAGTAGTTTATAAAGTAAACATGAGTCTGGCTGGGCTCAGTGGCTCATACCTGTAATCCCAGCACTTTGGGAGGCCAAGGCAGGCGGCTCACCTGAGGTCAGGAGTTCGAGACCCACCTGGCCAGCATGGTGAAACCCCGTCTCTACTAAAAATACAAAAATTAGCCAAGGGTTATGGGGCATGCCTGTAATCCCAGCTACTCAGGAGGGTGAGGCAGGAGAATCGCTGGAACCTGAGAGGCAGAGGTTGCAGTGAGCCAAGATTGAATCATTGCACTCCAACCTGGGCAACAAAGTGAGACTCCGTCTCAAAACAAAAACAAAACAAAACAACAACAACAACAACAACAACAAACTAGTCTAATATGGGCTGCCTACTGCTGAAAAAGACAAAAGGAGTTCTTCTCCTATCAGCTGCAAATAAAATAAGCGAATTTGGCTAAGCAGAAAGCTCTTAGGCAGGGAGATGGGAATTGGGAGGAAGGCAGGCTGGTGAGACTGACTGAGAGATTTGTTTCAGGTGTGTGAAAATTTTATACAGAAGTGGGAGCAAATTTACAAAACAATAGAGAGTGAATGCTCCAGTAAAGCAGCAAAGAACAAAAAACAAAACCAAACAAACAAAAACACACTCCAGTAAAGTAGCCAAAAAAAAAAAAAAATTAGGCGAAGACTTCTACAGAGTGTTTTTTGGCCACTCAGCCAAGTCTCACCTCAGAACTTGTCCTATTGAGGCTGTCCCTTGCTCATATGGATAGTCACATACAGAGTTTTCTGCCTCTCTCCTAGCATCATAAAAGCAGATCCCTTCCCATGGAGTCTCCTTCAGTTTGGGCAATGCATCATGCTATTTATGCAACGTCTCTCTGAATCCCCCCATGTCTTCTCTTCACTGAATGCCCACTCACACTTCAGATCTCCACATCAAAGTCTCTTCCACCAGAAAGACTTTGATCACTTTCCCAATCTATGTAAAGCATTTTTCTTCTGCCTTCTTTCCCTAGTATCTCTGACGCCTGCCATAGCACACATCATACTTGAATTTTTGGTTTAATGTTATGTGCTGCTTTGTGGACTGTAAGGTCATTGGGACAGTGTCTACTGTTGTTACCAGTGAATCCTAAGCACTTAGCTTGTAATATTATATATACCGTACTTGTGGAATTGTTAGTGGTGATGAATCCATATGGTCTGCAGCAACCTCCATTCTTGCCTCCTCAGAAGAAATAATTCGACCAAGGGGCATAAGGCAGAGAAAGAGACTGAGGCAAGTTTTAGAACAGGAGTGAAAGTTTATTTAAAAACTTTACAGCGGGAACAAAAGTAAGTAAAGTACACTTGAGAGCTGTTTGTTTGACCTTTGACTTGGGGTCTTATATGTTGGCATATGACATGGTTTGGCTGGGTCCCCACTCAAATCTCATCTTGAATTGTAGCTCCCATAATGCCTACGTGTTGTGGGAGGGACATAATTAGAAATAATTGAATCTTGGGGGCACCTTCCCCCATACTGTTCTCATGGTAGTGGATAAGTCTCACAAGATCTGATGGCTTTATAAGGGGTTTCCTTTTTTGCTTGGCTCTCATTCTGTCTTGCCTGCCACTATGTAAGACATGCCTTTCACCTTCCACCATAATTGTGAGGCTTCCTCAGCTACGTGGAACTGTGAGTCCATTAAATCTCTTTTTCTTTGTAAATTACCTAGTCTCTGGTATGTCTTCATCAGCAGCGTTAGAATAGACTAATATAGCATGCTTTTAGGGTTGTGTTACTTCTCCCCTGATTCTTCCCTTGGGGTAGGCTGTCCACATGCGCAGTGCCCTGTCAACACCTGGGAGGGGCGACATGCACAGTGTGGTTACTGAAGTTGTACACATGCTCACTTGAGGCGTTCTTCCCTTACCAGTCAAGTGTTTGTTGAGGAAGAAGATCATATACCAGTTAAACTCCACCATTTTGCCTCTTAATGCACTCGCTTGAGCTCACTCACCCAACTCCTGAGATCTTTAATGGGAAGCTGCTGATCACCAGTTTCAGGTGTTTCTATCTATTGGTAGACTGCCTTTCCCTGGCGCCAGCTGCAACCAACTATTGTTTTAGAGCGACAGCTTAACAACTGCCTGACCCCCTAATGGTCGCGTGAAGTTCCTGGTGGGGGTGGGGGTAGGGGTAGGGACTCTCCTGCCCTTCTCATGTCTGACTAGGTACCTACTGTAACAGAATGACTGAACTAAAACTTGGGAGAAAATTAACTATTTAGATCAATCCGTGAACAGTCAGTGCTCCCCTCGAGTCCCCTTCAGATCTCCTTTATCATTGCTGTGTATTTAGATTTTCATAGTTTACGCAGTCAACTGACATACTTTTATATTTCACCTTTGCTTTACAGAGTGTGTATCGATAAGAATAATAAGCAATCTGTGACTGGGTCAAAATCAAACAAGCCATCATCAGCAACTTGAAAATAGTTAATAGCTATCTAAAAGTCAGAATTATATCAAAAGGGGGCTTAAAAATAGTGCTACCTGACTACATGAATTGGAAATATAAATCCCAACATATGGAGGCTGCAGATTTTGCAACTGAGATTTAGTATATAAAAATCACTGAAGCTTTTTATAATTTCACTCATCAAAAATATCTTTGAGCATCAAGTTGGCATAATAAACTTATAAATCAGAAACATAAGTAATGTTGTAAAATTAAGTATCTTCAAAACTACAGCCTTAATCTTAAAATTTATTACCAGTTAGTAGAAGTTCACACAATTTTTCCCTTTTCTCTAATCAAAATAACTCCTCCTCTTGATTCTAAAGCAATGAAATGGCTAAAATCATGTTATTTTATGATAACAATTTTACAGCTGCTAAGAGGAAGACAGTTTTAAATCTCCCATATCTATTATAAATGACACTGAAATTATCATCCTTAGATTGAACAAGAGGGTGAAATATTTGTCACAATATAGTCTCTCCACCCTATCATCCTGAGAAGAATGCTATGACTAAAATTAGAGTGCATGCAGCATTACTTAATTTCAGTCTTTTGCAGAAGGAGGAGAGAATTGGGCCTGAGGAGATAAATAGAGATCAGAACAAAGGGAAACTAGTCAGTTCATGTGAGTCTCTCAACACCCTGGGTGGTAAACCCACAGTCATCCAAGAAACAGTTGCCAGGCTTAAAACTCAATTTAGCGGTGTTGGTGAATTGCATTAAAGCTTATATTTTGTTTTTCTTGTGAAGAAAAAAGAAAACTATGTTTCATTTATCAAAGACAAATCTGCTTTTTTCGGAGGTTTTGTTCTGAGGTTCTGCTTTAATTTCACATTCCCTAATGTGTTCAAGTAGCCCTTAAAAATGATGTTGACCCAATTTTACAGCAATAACTTATATCTCACATGAAGAGTCTCAGCAGTATAATCAACGTCGTCTATCTCCAAATGTCTTGACTTTGTAAGAAAACATAATAGTGCATGAGTCATACTTTTAGTGCTTCCATATATTTCTCTTGTTTTAAAGAGTAATTTTGGATTTGAGGATAGACAGGTAGCAGAGTGAGCAAATTGCCTTAGTAGCAAAACTACACAAGGAAATATTTAACTGTCTGTAAAAAGAATAGCTTAAGACGCATTTGTATTGCACAGCCACTTCACACTTATTATGCAGTCTTGATACAATAGAAGAATGCACTGATTGGGTATTGCTGTTAATGAGAGAACAAAAGTTACCCTTCATCAAGTGTTTCTAATAGAAGCTTTGCTATCATTTGGAGACTTCCCCATTTTTTACAAAATTGTGAAATCTTGATCATGTTAAGAAAATTAAACAACATAGAAGTATTATCACATTTTTGTTTACATATTTATATGCTTAAATATTTTTGAATACAGAAAGACACTGTGAATGAAAATATAGCTGTATTAATATAGATATTTTAATGCAAATAATTAGGATTTGCATTGTAATGAATATTGTAACTAAATTCATAAACCAGTCTTTTTCTTTGTTGTTATTTATTTTTTCCCCTATTCCTCTCCTAGGAAGGGATAGTGTATATTGCATGTGCTGATTTATATTTTTTCCAGGAGCTTTGTGCCTTCATTTGACTGACATTTGAACTCTTGGGCATGTCTTTTTTTCCTAATAACTTTTAAACTCAGACTCTTACTAAACATTGGTAGGGTATTTTGTAATCTTTATATTAAATACTAGTTTATTTCCATTTAAAAATATGTTCATGAAAAAATTGATTAAAATACACTATTCAATCTGCATAAAGTATTCAATTTTTCATGATGGATATAAGCTATCAAAAGAAAAATGATGTCAAGGAAATGAAAATATAAAGAAGCTATAATAATACAGAATCCCAGTATTAAGATTCCCAAGTATGACTTTAATGAAGATGATTAGTTGATGTGTAAAGTTATTTATCTGAATGGTATTTAATAGATTATATATGAAGAATTGTTAGAAGCAATTAAAAAAATACTTTTATTTGCCCAAACTTCTCCTAAACCCTGAATGAGAAAGGAGGAGGGTTCACCATTCTTTTTCAGTAGGGTGCCTCCTCCTCATCCCCTTTTATAATATTGCAAGAAAAAGCCATATTTTCAGGTGTTTTAACAAAGGGAATAAAAGAGAGCTATCAAAAGAACTTAAATTCATCTAGGCTGTTTTCAGAGACAATACTGATCACATTACATGGAAAAACTATAAATCATAATGCAAATATTCAGGTAAAATAGATAATGTAAATAAAATATATTTTATGTATTATAAGAGTCTTGGAATGTAAGTTATTGAAAACAGTATTGAAAACAGTTATTGAATGGCAGTATTCTTCAAAAGCAATGTGACTTTGGTAATTGACATAGTTAAATGGAAAATTAGTGCATCCCAAACTAAAACTGTCAGACAATTAACCAAACCCATCTACATATCAGCTTCTCTGTTTAACAGTGTTCCAGCTCATACATTCCGAATAGGTGTAACTCATATCCTCCATCTTTGCAATAATACTCAATAAGTATCTTTTCAACAAATAGTAAAGATACAAAGGAGTCTGTTGTTCCTTTTTGAGAATAATGAATTTGGGCCAAAGCATACATGTGTCTATATGTTTTGGGAGATAGTGAGTCTGTATGTGTGTGTGTGTGTGTGTGTGTGTGTTTGTGGCCACTGACAGTTGGTATTTTGCTTTAATTTTTGGGCTCATTTTTCTTTCTTTTGGGAGCATAGATATAGCATACTTTTCAAAAGGTTTTTACATATTTACAGACTTAAAGTCCCTACTTAAATATTTCCTGAATTCAATTTTTACAAAACATTGGTAACTAGCCAGATAAAATGTTAATGTTAGAACATTGTGATAAGTGCAATAAAATGATTACATATATACTCTCTATATAAAATTATTACATTTATTACATCACATATATAAAAAAGCTCACTCTTGCTCTCTGTCTCTCCTGTTCACAGTATTCAGGAGGAACAAGTGCTGTATCACTTTAGTCATAAGCCACGAAACACAGGCAGGTAGAAACAAAACAAATAAATGAAGAGTCTCCTAATGGTACACAGTGATGGGCAACATGACAATTTTCCTATAATAGAAGTCTAATTTCTTATAATCATGATAGAGTAATAAGAATATTTGATAAATAAGTAAGTCAAATAAAAAAATTTAAAATTCAAGTAAAGAAAATCTTACCAGATAACAACTTTTTGATGCTTGTGTGATTGGCAATAAATTGATACTGAATACCAGTGAAGGGGAAAAATGCATGTAATGTTTTCTACTTGTGTATTATGTGTAGCTTCAGATAATTAAAAGAAGCCTTATGATGAGTTAAAACAGTTTATTATAAACCTTGTGTAATGATACATTTAAAAGTTTTAAAATAGAATTTAATAATATAATGGTGAATATATATTAAAGTACACTACTAAATATTTTGAATAATTTGTTGCTTCAAATTCAGGAATTTCATTTCTATTTTCAAATCTGTGACACAGAAATATGTAAAGCTCTGTAAAAACTTTCAAATCCAGGATAAACATTTTCCTTTAATCTTTGACTAATCCATACAATGAAAATCCTCTTGAAAAATTTGTATATGATTTACTTGTGCCAGATCTTGGCCAAGTGCCTGGGCCCAGACCAGGCTAGCAGGACGGATAGAGGCTCTAGAATATGAATTAGCTGATGAAGATAATAATGGAGACCTTCATTTAGATACATACCTCCTCAGAACAGGTAGATCCCTGGGCAACTTGTAGTCAAACCAATAGTTGCATTATTTCTATGTCTTTATGAACTCTGAGGAGATGGCAATGGCTTTCTAACCATAAAAGAACCATAAAAGAACTAAATATGACAGTAATGAGTAGAATCTACTTAACAAACAATTTCTCCTAGGAATAATATAATTCCCAGTTTCAAATCTGTAACTCAAGGAAACTCTGTAAAGAGTAATGAAGTTTTCTGGGTTTTGCCTCCTGCCAACATTTTTAAAAGTCTAACAATAGTCTCTGAATAAATTTCGTAAAGACCCTAGTGAAAATCATTTTCTTTTTTTTTTTTTTTTTTTTTTTGAGACGGAGTCTCGCTCTGTCGCCCAGGCTGGAGTGCAGTGGCCAGATCTCAGCTCACTGCAAGCTCCGCCTCCCGGGTTCACGCCATTCTCCTGCCTCAGCCTCCCGAGTAGTTGGGACTACAGGCGCCCGCCACCGCGCCCGGCTAGTTTTCTGTATTTTTTAGTAGAGACGGGGTTTCACCGTGTTAGCCAGGATGGTCTCGATCTCCTGACCTCGTGATCCGCCCGTCTCGGCCTCCCAAAGTGCTGGGATTACAGGCTTGAGCCACCGCGCCCGGCCGTGAAAATCATTTTCAAAACATGAGGTCTAAGTGGGAAAAATAATAGGAGGGCTCTAGCTGATAAGAAAACAGAAAGCCATTGTTCTACTATAGAATTTTCCAATGTGAATTACTCAAAGCACTATTCTGTAGGTTAATAACCATTACTAGAAACAAAAATAATTCAGTGGTCAAATATGTTTATGAAATGGTCTGTTTAAAATAAATAATTTACCTTTCTATGAATCTCCAAGAAGAAAATAGGACACATTTCTGAAATTTAGTTTTGGCCATGGGATCTTGCTTTCCTTAACAGAATCTGGTAGAACTAAAGTTCCCCTGAATGTATTTTGGGTAATGCTTACTTAGATGACAGAGCTAACCAAACAGAAGTGGGTAACTGAAGATAAAGTCGCTCAGCTGCCATTAGATCTGGTTAGAACATTTTCACTCCGGTGGAATAATCTGGATGCCATAGGCTTTTCTCTGGTGGTCTCTTCTGACCCAGTGACTCAGAGTTCATTTTCTTGGGATCCATCAATTGAAATATGCTTAATGACTTCCGTCAGAAATAGTCTTCCCAGGGTTATGTTTTGTCTGATTTTTCACAACACTGGTCCGAGAAAGAGTCTTTTTCCTTAGCCTTCAGAGAGGGTATATACTGATTCAACTAAACTGAAGTAGCATTTTATGTCAGACATTCCAGCCAGGAAAATGTAATCCAGCATGGCTATGGAATTGGGGATCCTTGGAATACATGGGATGAATGAGTTAAACCGGGAAAGTCATCTGGGCAAATACTCTTGTGTTATTCCTACTAAGCCTGGCATAGTGGAAAGCAACATAATTTACACACACACACACACACACACACAAAAGAAAAAGGAGGTCTAAATCTCAACTTTGGCCATTGGTAGCTCTGTGAATATGGGCAATTTATATAAGTTTTCTAAACCCCAACTTCGTCATTTGTAACAATAAGGCAACAATGCCAACTTTAAATACTTGAAAACATTAAATAAAATAATTTCACCTGGAAGATTCTGGTATGTATTGTGCATTAAATAAATGGTATTATTATTAGTTAAATCAAATGCAAAAAAAAAATTCTTTTAAATTCTCTTGCCCCACCACAGTTTTTTGAACCTATTTCTTCCTAACCCTTTCTCTCCTTTTGCACTTCCCCTAGGATCATAGACAATGAATCATAGCATAAGATGTTTCATTTTTCCACAGCAATTTTCTACTCGGTGGAGGATATCCGATGATGGAAAACACTTACAGACAGAAGCAAATTCATTTCTCATGATGGATTTTCAAATACTGTAATGTGAAATAATATTAGGGGACCTATTTTTAGTTGGGCAATCTCCCAGTATTAAATTTGTATCATTAAATCCCAATCTGTGGGATATTAAGTCCTCACAAAGCTAACCCTTGATCCCACATCCAACTCTCACATTTCTAGGACCTCTTGAACCTTTTAATCCAATGCTTTTGATAACGGACATTATTAACAGCACATCATCCATCGTTTTTCCTGCTATTTTTCATTATTTCATCATGCTGTTCAAGCATGGAGAATAAGTCTTATTTTACACTGATTATGTTCAGTTTACAATACTTATCAAATTTTGTTCTTATTTTTCATTTCACATCTTTATTCTTTCTCCTACTATGACAATATAAAATAAAATGAATCACATGTCATCAGCACTGTGAACAGCAAAAATTTGTGTGAAATCCAGGTCTACTACTAAATTCACACAGTGATTGTTCACATTGAAATTTTACATAAATGTACATTTTAAAAATGAGATCATTTAGTACCATTTAAATGTACTGCAAATTTACTGCAAAATTGCTAATATTCAGTGCCCCCTGCTGATTGAAGTTATTTATTTGCTATAAAATATTTTAATGATTTTTCCTATTATTGGCCAAGCTTTGTCATATATAATTTTACTAACAGCTCTAGCCAAGATGACTACACTCATCTGTGTTTTCTTACAGGTTGCTATTACCTGTCTCATGTTCTGTGCATGAAGAATGCAGTTTTGTTTGTTGTGTTTTCCCAGATGAGTTGTGTAACAGTACATTGCAGAGCCTTTATTCATGCTGCTGCTCCCTTTGACTTGTATGCTTTCTCTCCAGCCTCTTTCTCTGTTTTGCTGTTAATTGCTACATGACCTTCAATAACTCCTCCAGGAAGCTTCTCCTGAGACATCCAAACTGGGTTAAATGTTTTCTCATGTACTTTCCTACCATTTAGTACTTACTTGCATTATGGTTTTTATATACTTTTGAGTTTCTCCCTTTGCTTATCTGTCTCCACAGATCTAAACATTGTAAAAGCTTGAGCCATGTTTTATCCACTACTGTGTCTGTGTCCTCAAGGTCTAGCACAGCATCTAGTCCTTTAGAAATCCTTAAGAAATGTTTGTTCCATTAATAAATGAATAAACAAATGTCATTGCAGAATTGCAGAATCCTAATTGTGAAAGGGGTTCATGTTCCCCTTCTAAACATGACACATGTACAGCAATATCTCCGATGGCAGGATACTTAATCTCCATTATAACAATTGTGATCATTTCAAACTAATATTATAGAGCTCATCTCATTTCTAAAATGTTTAGATTATAAACTTTTTTTCATAATGCAGATTCAGAATCTAACTGGTTGATATCTTCGAAAATATTCTCATTTCTCTTTTCTACTAAATTAAAAAATATAGTTTTGTATTGATTTAGGACTTTGTCATACCTGCACAGAGTAATTAATTCCTAATAATTTATCTTGTTTTAGACTAAACCTTATTAGACATTTTAATAGTCCTTGTATTACATGTAATAAGGTCCGAAGTCAGCTTTTCTGTGGTTTGAACCCTAACCCTTTTATTCAGAAAAGGCTGAAATAGAGAAAACCCCAGACATTATAAGAATGAAATTCCATCCAGAATCTGGTCAAATATCTTGTGTCCCCTTTCAAAAACAAAAAATAAAGAATTATAACAATAAGAAGATCATCATTTAACAGAAACCAGAGAAAGCCTACTACTTCTAGAGCTGCTGAGCTGAAGATCAAATGCAGAGTACAAGGTAAGAAAACTGAGGACAATGATCAAAAACTGGCTATGCAATAGCACATAGAAAATACAATTGTAGATCTCAGAAAAGACTAATTTGTTGCTTTTGAAGGCCTCTAAGCTGTTTTCTCTCTTGAGGATTCATTCTTCTTGTAACATGTTTGTAAGATCTCATCTCCCACAATTTCTCAGTGGAAAAATACACATGTGATAAACTAAGTTTGACCTCAGCTTGTGTTCTATTGTAATCTTTCTCCTTGCTTAGATTCCATTTTCATTATTACTTCTCAGTTTAACTGAATTCCCTGTTTATGATCAAACTGTGACAGGATGCACATATACATGAAATTGCTTTCGTAGTACACTTGTATGACATATTATGTTCTATATATTAAAAATTAATATAGGGAAAGCATTCCTATCATTTTTACTAATATAAAGGAAATATGGACATTTTCTAATAATTGAGAAATATAAAAATAAACGAATCAGGCTTACCAATAGTCCTCCAAACATATGCAAAGTACGAAGCACTCAATAAATGTGCAATAACAAGAGCAAGCATTTACAATATAACATGACAGATAGAGCTTATGGTATTATGGCATTAGTATATCAACTTGATGAGCTACATATTTTTATAGACTCTATTTTTTGGATAATTTTATTTTGACAAATTTAATCTTTGTATAAAATTTATAAAAACAATTTGGAAAGGCTGTTGAGTTAATCTATTTAGTGAGTTATACTGAATTAATTTTACTTCCCTGGCAAGCACTTTCACTGATGCTTTGAATCTATAAACACATTGAAATTCGTTGTTTTTTTCTTTTACTGGGCAAAACAATTCCACAGCTAATGAGGTTTACATTTTACACTATAACAGGTTTTCGCATTAAAAGGCTAATGTTTCAGCAGACGATAAAGACAACATATGGGTGGAAAAACGTGTATTCCTCTTTGACTCTCCAAAATATTTTTATATATTTTGGAAACAGAAGTTGAAATTACCCATTTTTCTCAGTGAGTTAGACCCTCAAAGCCCAGTAGAAATTAAAATGCTTTACAATAATTCTGAATATTTTAAGGCACTAAAATAAGCAAACTAGAATTATTTCTTATATCTTAATAATTACACAGTGGATGGAAGCTTTTCATTGCAAAATAGTTGGCTTAGAGTCTAAACAAATATCAAAAGTTTACTCATATTTAAAACATAATTAAGGAAGTTGCTTGTTTAGTAAAGAAATAAAGTAAGGAAAAAAATCCATGCCGCACAGAGGAATCATGCTTTTGTCATGCATCTTTTTTTATCTCCACTGACACATTACTGGTGAATGTTCCTTACTTAGTTCAACCTGACTTCCTACCAACGAACAACATGTAATTGGGATGTTCATAGATTGATACTGGATGAGTTTAATAAAGGGTTCTACTTCTGCACATCTCTGAAATTAAAACAAAAGGCACCAAGCCTACAATTAACAGCCGGAGATAACATATAATTTACCAGAGCCCAATAGCAGTTTTTATGTTACTCCATTGTACTTCATATATTGGCCTATTCGCTGTAGATTCTGCCCTGGGAAAGCTGAGAGTTTCTATTTGCTGAATTGGGATGTCATTTTCTGTGACCTCTGAGTGTTAGTGATAAAAGCTATACTGTTGGGGAAACATAGGCACCATGTTGCCTTTTTACTGTTAGAGATGTCATTTGCTTCTCACAACAGAAAAGCCTGTGGGTTGCACCACAGCCGAGATGCAGTTTGTCAAACATCCTTAATCAGTAAATGCATCAGAGAGTATAGTCACGCTTGGAGGATCTTTTCCAACAGTATGAATCACATATTTAGTAAAACACTCTGCCAAAGACATCATTGAAATAATTTGATGGAACAAAAGAACAATATTACATAAATCAAAGGAATGAACAGCAAAAATTTAAATTTACTTGTGTCAGCCTACTTGCTGTATGCAGTAAGTAATTTGTATGTGCAATTTTGTATTAAAGAAATACCAAGTAACTGAGATGATTTCATTGAACTGCATATACTCAAATTTAATAGTGTAAAAACAGGTAAATTTACAACCAAAGAATAAGCCGTAATGTCACAAGAGGATACAAATGTTATCTTTAGTTTTGAAAATAGCTCATATAAAAATGCACATTGTGGAAATGTATCAAGATAAATCATGTTTAAACAGATTTGGAATACTTATACTTACATTTTTAAATTTATACAAAAATTACAGAAAATAAGCATTCATCATTCTATACTAACTGTTGAACAATGGATTATAAAAGTCTTAAGTAAAAGTAAATAAAATAAAATAAGATTTTGAATAGTTTGTTAATAAAAAATTCAGGTGATACAGGCTTAGTAGGCTAGTTGAAAGTGTTCTTTCTATATAAAGGCTTATTTAAAAATATATTTCTTTCTAAATTGCTGCTGAATCTGGGTTTTTGGATTTTGGGTTTCTTTTTACACTTACTTCGCCTTTTATTACAAATGCTGTATGTAGTGATGTACGACAAGATGATACATAAAAAATAAAAATAAATAAGTATGTATTATTATAAATATATAAATGGAACATGGGAAGGAATTATATATGTGGGGAAATACTATGAAAATAGAATATATAAAATTACTCTAGAAAAAAATGCTCATGATAATGCCCTTGTGATACTAAAATTCAACTGTAAATTTTGTTCTGAAATTTCTGCAGATTAAAACAAAAAGTGAAATGAGCTAGGATATAAAGTTACATTGTATGTTATCTGAGTCTCATACCATAGATGCATTACAAGCAAGCATAAAAATAATGTGAGAAAATAAATCCAAATAAAGCAGATAAAACAAATATGTAAACATAATAAACCCATGTGGTAAACTCACCTAAAATATCAAAGTTTTCTTTTGTAGTTGATGAAAAAAAATTGACTCAGTCTATGAAATGATACACCAATATTAAAGAGCTGAAGCTGTATGTATGGGCATGAATATATGATCTTACATATACCAAAATGTTTGACTTATTGAGATTGCACACCACATAATCCTTTTTTATTCTTAAAACAAGCCTGTATAATTTTCTGGGACAGAAGTATGTGGTGGTATTCTAAGGCTGGTAAGTATATTTTGGATTGATGGTAAAATGTATACAACTTTTATAGCTGATCAAATTTTCTGTTTTTTCTTTTGAGTCACAATTAAATCAATAAATGTTTATTTTCTAAAATATTTTCAATTTTTCCTAAGTTTGCCTATATATGGGCATATAATTCATTTTATTATCTTATACATTTTAAAACACCTACTCTATGGTTTGCAAATATTTTATCCCATTCTGTAGGTGATCTTTTCACTGGTAATTGTTTCCATTGTTACACAGAAGCTTTTTAACTTTTTAGTTTGATGCAATCCCATTTGTCTATTTTTTTTTTCATTTATTTATTTATTTTTTTGCTGGTGCTTTTGGTATCATATTCAAAAAATATTTGCCAAGACCAATGTCAAGAAGCTTTTACCTATGTTTTCTTTCAGTAGGCTTATAATTTCTGGTCTTATATTTAAGTTTTCAATCCATTTTAAGTTGATTTTTGTATATGGAGTGAGATAAAGATCTAATTTCATTCTTCTGCTTGTGGATATCCAGTTTCCCAACACCACTTAATTGAAGAGACTCTCTTTTTTCCATTGTGTGTTCTTGGCACTTTTGTAAAAAGATCAGGTAACTTTCAGCTCATAGATTTATTTCTGGGCTCTTTACTCTGTTTCTTTGATGTATGTCTGTTTTGATAGCAGTCTCTACTGTTTTGATTACTATAGCTTTGTAGTACATTTTGAGAACAGGCAGTGTGATGCCTCCAGCTTAGTCATTTTTGTTCAATATTGCTTTGGCTATTCAGGGTCATTTGTGGTTTCATACAAATTTTAGGATTTTTTCCACTTCTGGGGAAAATGTAATTGGAATTTTTATACGGATTGCATTCCATTGAATCTGTAGATCACTTTGGGTAGTACGGACATTTTAACAATATTAATTATTCCACTCCAGGAACACAATATATCTTTCCATTTATTTGTATCTTCCTCAATTCCTTTCATCAATGTTTTATGGTTTTCAATATACACATCTTTTACCTTCTTGGTTAAATTTATGGCTAAATGCTTTATATTTTTGTAGCTATTGTAAATGGGATAATTTTCTTGATTTCTTTTTTGGAGAGTTTGTTGTTATTGTATATGAACACTACTGATATCCGTACATTAATTTTGTATCTCAAAACTTTATTGAATTCGTTTATTATTTCTAACAGTTTTTCTGGTAAAGTCTTTAGGATACACACACACACACACACACACACACACACACACACACATAAAATCATTTTGTCTGTAAACAGAAACAATTTAACTCCCTTATCTGTGAGTTGGATGTTTTTTATTGTTTCTCTTTCCTAATCACTTGGCTAGGATTTCCATTATGTTGAATAGAAACAGCAAGATTGGACATGCTTGTACTGTGCCTGATCTTAGAGCAAAAGCTTTAACTTTTCACCATTGCATATGATGTTGTCTGTGGGCTTGTGATACATAACCTTTATGGTGCTGAGGTACATCGCTTCTATAACTAGTTTGTTGAGAGCTTTTATCATAGAAAATGTTGAATTTTGTCAAATGCTTTTTCTGCATCTATTGAGATGATCATATGGTTTTTGTTCTTCATTCTGTTAATGGGGTATATCACATTTATTGATTTGCATATGGTGAATCATTCTTGAATCCCACCTGATCATAGTAAACTATTCTTTTAATGTGCCATTGAATTCAGTTTGCTACATCTGGTAGGGGTTAATATCCAAAATGTATAAGGAACTTAAACAAATCAAAAGCAAGAAAATAAATAACAGAATTAAAAATGGACAAAAGACTTAGATATTTCTTAAAAGAAGACATACAAATGGCCAATACATATATGAAAAAATTCTCAACCTCACTAACCATCAGGGGAATGTAAATGAAAACCACAGTGAAATATCACCTCATACGTATTAAAATGTATTTTATCAAAAAGCAAAAGATAATAAGTGTTGGTGAAGATGTGGAGAAAAGAAAACACTTGTACACTATTGGTGGGAATGTAAATGGGTAGTCGTTATAAAAAACAGTATGGAGGTTCCTCAGAAAATTAAAAATATGATCCAGCAACCTCATTGCTGGGTGTATATCAAAAAGAAGTGAAACCAGTATTTTGATGCTTTGTCTACATTCCCATGTTCATTGCAGCACATTCACAGTAACAAAGATATGGAATCATGTGTGGTGGTTTTCTCAAATGCTGCTTGTCTTAGCAATGTGTTGGGTGTATGAGCCAATGCACTATCCTCTGCGTGACTGAGAATGCAGAGGTCTCAGGAAGCTTATCTCATGCACTAACTCTGTGCTTTTCGGACAGCAGGATTTTTATTCGGTGATGCAGTTCAGTCTCCATTCCAGTAGGTGGCGCTTAAGAGTAACATCTGGTAGCCCTTTGAAAAGTGGAGGCAACACATTCTGATGGGGGCAGGCAGGGAGAGTTGTGTTGGGATGTACTGAGGTCTTGGGGGAAGAAGTGGGGGGTTACATCTGTCTCTAGTCCTGGGCAGTGAGAAATGTGATTTGCTTCCCTATCGTGCCCCTGTCACATAGCTAATGACCTTCAGTTCATATAGACAGTGTTCTTTGACTTCTGGCCACAGTGTTACTGAGATCAGAGAAAATATTCTTCTGGCAGAAGAATATTTTAAATGACCCCAGGACTGAAATGACCCCAGGACAATGCTTCTTCCTCCAGTCCAGACCAGGCTCCTTGGTGTGTCTGCCTTCTGTTGCTGGGATGCTGCTCCTCTATGTACGGAGGGGAAGATTGGGCCCTGCCCATCATGCATGCCAGTGGGGCACAAGCTCACTTTCAACGGGGTTGCAACTTCTGTGAATAGCACTGAAAAGGCTGTCTTCAAGTGCATTCGTGACAGTCTCCAGTGGAGAAAGCCTCTGCTGCATCTGGAACTGTGGACAAGGGGAATGGGAGATGACACCCCCCCACCACCCAACCCCCTCCACACACACACACATCTATTCCTGGTCATTGATGCTGCCTCCTTCAGAGATCCGCATTGAACCCATGTTTCCTTTGTCACAAGGGGTGCTTTTGTGGGCTATGCTCCCTGCTCTCTTAGGGGTGGCCTGTGTGGAAGGCTACATCTCCAGGGATTCTGCAATTCACCATGGTTCCACCAGTCCCCTGTGGTTGCCAAGTCAGAGCAGGTTCTTGGGTACATTTGCAGGGAATCTGGTGTTGCAGTGACACAAGGGATGAGGTTCCCTGAGCAGGACAGTGGCTCACAATAGGGGCACAACCAGTATGGCTTCTGCCATCTCAGTTTGGACCTGAGAGTAATGCAAGCACATCTATATAAGCAGGCCATCTGGGGCTCTATCCCCAGGAAGTTCCCAAATTGCCACTGACAGCATTGCAGGGGTTAATGACGGCAGAGGTGCTCCCCAACAATTTTTCAGTCAGCAGTTTGTCACAGAAATGAGTGGAGCAAAGAAATAGCACATTTAAACCCTCTCTGTGGGACTTCAATCTCCTAGGGGCTCAATGTCTGCCTGACTCTTGCTACCTTCCCTTTCTGCGTCCCAGCTTTTTCCTGTGGGCTCTCCAACAGTCCTGGCTCTCTTCCTTTAGCTTTCCATTCACCTCATGACCATTCAGTTGTAACTTTGATCTTTCTGAGGAGAACTGGCATCTGATGTTTCTAGTCAGCCATCTTGAGAAAATAAGATCAGTCTCGCAAAAGAAAAACATCTTACCATTTGTGATAACATGGATGACCAAGGAAGACATTATGCTAAGTGAAATAAGCCAGGCACAGAACAACTTAACTTTACAGTCAAGAATAATAGTTACTTATATGAAGCAATTTAATGAATTTAAATAACTGTTAAACAAATGGGAATACAAGATTCCAAATTTAGCTAATTTATTTACATTCTCTCCTTCTTGAAAGACATGATAAAATTATGCTGAGTTTGAACTGGCAGTTTCATGAACTCATCAGCTTCTTCACTAGACTACTGGATATCTTGACTCAGTCCATGGTATGTTGTCAATCCATGTTGACCAATCCTTGGTCATCCATGTTATCACAAATGGTAAGATGTTTTTCTTTTGCGAGACTGATCTTATTTTCTCAAGATGGCTGACTAGAAACATCAGATGCCAGTTCTCCTCAGAAAGATCAAAGTTACAACTGAATGGTCATGAGGTGAATGGAAAGCTAAAGGAAGAGAGCTAAGAATTATCTTAGCAATTCCTCAGAAGTCTGTGCCCCATACTACCTGGCATAGACCTTTTCCTGGGTCTCTGAGACAGTCCCTTCTTGTTGAAGACAAAGTACTCTGGTTTATAACCAAAGTACTCTGGCTAAGCACGTTAAGGGAAGCATCAGAGTGAAACAAAACTACCTGTGAATGACAAAGAAAATAGCCATGGTTAATGATATAATGAGTTCAACAAAAATATTCCAATTGACATGGAAATTTGGTTGCTTCTGTGGCATACAATATTAAATAAAAGTGAAATTGACCAATAACACTGTACTGTTGTCTTATACCAGGCAAAACTGTAGCACGATATATCATAGAAAGCAAGAACATTGACAAATCTCTAATAACTTCATACAATTTGTCAAATATTTATATTAGTAACATTTTATTCATACAAATTTAAACTAGGAAAGGTCAGGCATTTCTTCTGATTTGACAATACTTCCTATGTAACTCATAACATTTCAATAATTTTATATATTATTCTAGCCCTTCTCTTTTAACAAGATGAAGGATCCTTTGTAATTTTCCAGGAATCCCCTGGGAAATCTCAAAGCTTGAGATCAGGAAGATTTTATTTAGGATTTGATTTCTGGAAGACAAAATATCAAAAGTTGTCAGGAGATTTCACCAGTTGATTAAATAAAATCATGGGTCGCTGAAAAACAATATTTGGCTTCTTACTTAATCAAATGGCTATACAAAATTTCAGAAGTAAATATAGGAGGTAATATGACTTTATAAAATCTTATTAGCTTTTAAAATTGGCAAGACTTTGTTTTCCTAAATAATCAAGAGCATAGTAAAATCAACATAAAGCAGAGGATATTATTCTGTTAAGAAAGGATCTTTAATTTATAGATAGATTATTCTGAAGGTAAAGAAGAAACTTATTTTTTTTTCATAATCTCTTATTAAGAGCAGGCTAATAGTCCAAGTAAATTCTGTTACTTTAACAGAGAGTAAACCAAATTCTAATTTTGGACCATATCACATTTGATACTAAGTCTTTTTTTAATCTTAAAAATAAACCCATATAATCATAGTTATCTTTGACCACAACAAATACAATTCATTTTCCATGAACTTTTCCCTTCCATTTTGTTCTATTCCATTTTTCTTTTCCATTCAGGTTTTCCTCTGTTTCATTCTGTAAAAACCAGTGATTTTACTTTACAATAAAATTACTTCTTCTGTAACAAGACATCCTTAATTCCTTGAATACTTAATTTTAGCATAAGCATAAGGTTTTAAAGTACCAAAAGATCTTTAAGACTATCTTCAAGCTGATATGCTAAAAGTATAATTATTGTTGAAATGAAATTTTACTGGAGTAAGTTCTAAACAAATCAATATAGCAGTATTGAAGGGATTTTTATAATCTAATTTGGTAATACTATGTGGAAGCAGGAAACTATTACATATATATACATAGTACACAAACACACATACAGACACAAATAGAGAGCTTGTAGCTTCAATTATAAAATGTTAGCCATGAGTCAGAAGCAAACACAAAAACACAAAATGCAGTGGTTGATATATAAGATCTAGCTCTTGTCCTTGCTCCACTTTTACATTTTTGCTAGGATTGTGTTCCTGTCAGATGGGTAAGTTGTGGTTACTTAGTTGATCTAGATCTTGTTGCTCATTGCAAAGAAAGCCAACCACTGATACATGAGTATTGCTAGGGAAGAAGACTTTAATCGGGTGCTGCAGCTGAGGAGAAAAAGAGATCGATCTTAAATCCACCTCCATGACCAACTAAAATCACGGGTTTATATAGCAGGGAAGACATGTAACTACATGCAAGAAAACAGGAATCAGGGAGGACTAAAGAAGAGAAACTGGTCAACAGGAAGCAGGTGGTTACTTAGGCGTTCACGATGGGCGAGGTGTCTGATGTCTCATTGTCCAGATACAATGATCTGGTAAATTTCAGTCCCTTGATATAATCTGGGAGGCCTGATATTTGTTTTTCTGATAAAGAAATTCTGATAAGACAAATTTTCTCAAGTTTTAAGACTGGGAGGGTCAATTTCTATGTTTACTCAAAAGAAACCATAAACATTAGTTCTATGGGACAATTAGGTCAGTTTCAATTACATACCATATGCCCATTAAAGTAACAATTACATCCACTATTTCATCTTTTGGGTTGTTGAACTCAAAAAGTTTGAGAGCACTCTGTGGGGAAATATGTGTTTTTATAAATAGATGGTGGGAAGTAAAACTAATTTCACTTTGATGGTCACTTGCCATGTCTATTAAATTGAAATGCACATTTATGTGATGCAGCAAATCTTCCATTTGATTTATACCAATCAACAATTCTCACCTGTAGAAAGGAAGGTGTACAGTGTTGTTTGTTGCAGCATAATTTGTAAAGGAAAGCAAGAAAAATAGGAATATTCACCAAAGGGGAACTACTTAAATCCATTATGACTCAAACAATATTCTGCAACCTTTAATAAGAATCAGACATATTTATTGTTAAGGTAAATATGCAAGTGTAAAAGGGGAAAGAAAATGCTTTCATTTGTACACTGTGTGTATGTATGTGTGCATATGCATATCTGTGAATGGGTGACAAAAATCTGTTTGAATGATTACCGAAAACCTTGGTAAAAATACTTGCCCGCAGGAAGTGGAACTGTGGATTTAACACTCTACTAAAGGATAAGGCATTTCCTTTTCATTGACATTACTTTTCACTGTGTTGTTCTTTGCAACTTTATCTTGTGTATGATCTCATTTAATATATATGCTATTGATATTTCCTTTAGAGTCTTTAAAATAAAGAAAAAATGAAATAGTGGTATAGTTACATTATGTAGAGAAATGGAAATAAAAAGGAAAACTAAAATAATATAAATTTTAAATGTTTGATTTACAAAGGCATCAGCGATGGGGAACAGCAGGGGAATCTTTATTTTGTTAATCTTTCTATATTAGTTAATAAAAATCCATATGCCTGGTTAGCTAATTTGTTTTTAATCATGAAGAAAATATCAAACAACATACGGCTTCGTTTAAAGAAAAACTATCAAATATTGTAGTTTATTTTAAAAACTATACAATGAAGTAATGTTAGAAAGGGGGAAAATCAGAAAAATGTGGAGAAATCATTACTCAATGTAAGTAAGTCCACAAAATCCAGACAAAGCAATTATCAACTGATTTTAGAGTCTAATTTTGCTTTGCAAAACTTAATTTAAATACAATGATCTCTCCTCCTAATACCCCATATCAATATTTGGTGCATAAATCATTGAAAAAATTAAAACTTTATTGTAAATCAACTGACATATTGTTTTATTACCTATTGAATAAAATATGCATTTAGCTGTTTGTTACAAAATCTTAAATCTATACACATTTTATGAAATCTCTGTCCCAAATTTCTTGGTACCAATTGAAATGTTCAACATATTTTATTGCACAATTCTATAAATACATTGTGTTAACTATGTCACTTTCTTAATTTGAAAGATATTTTATCCATTGTTCTTTTAAAATTAAATATATTCTTTTTATAGCTGGTCATTTTATTAACGGATATTTTTGTAACTGAATTTGACTGTGTTTACAGTGTTTCTTTTAACGGCATAAGCATAAAGACTTTTTTCTTTCAAGTATTGATTTTTCACTTGCAAATTATTTACTATACTTTTATCAGATTTTCTGTACTCCTTTGTTACCTCAAATTAATTACAAATTCAGTTGTGACAAGGATGACAGTTAGTATTGGGTAGTTCTTGGAGCACAGAACAAATGAACCTCTTGTTTGGTTGTGTTTCATTTTAATATGTTTTTAAAAATGTTTCAGGAAAATACAGACTTTTTTCTTTAAGAAAAAAATTTTGTGTGTATTTTTAAAACACTGGTAAAACTAGATTCTGTGGTGCAATCATATATTTGAATTGTTATGGATGTTTCTTTCAATGCCTAGTTATTGTATTCCTTGATATTTCAAGCAAAAAATCTAAGGAATATGATGTTTCTCAAGCAAGTCAAATGTGAAGGATAAAAGAAGAGTGGCTAAAAAAGGAATATACCAGAAATTGTTTTTGCCTTTTCAAACTCAAAGGTTAGAGTGACAGCCCATTATTGGAAAGATAGGAATCCTGTGTCTGATGTGCTACCTAGGTGATATCCAGCTTGTAATTTAAAAAAGACAAAAGAAGCTACTATTCCTTCATAGATGTAAATTAAAAATGTAAAATTGGCATTGAATGAACTAGACATTTAATTTTTTTAATCTAAAAGTATCTGGAAGCTCTTGACTAATAGCCCCAATCAAGCCCACAGAATTACTGAGGAATCATTATCAAGTAAATGGATCCTAACATCTGTTGTTTTTACTGCTGATCTTCTTTTCTCTGCCAGCATATGAAGGAGACACTAGAAACAGGTGATACAAGGTCAGATAAAAAGAATTTTTTTCCAATGTCAAATCACTTTTCTCCAAACAATTATTGTAAAAATAACAACATAGAGACTGAAAAAATATGATTTAAGACAATTACAACCCACCCCCATAATTCAATTACCTCCCACTGAGTCCTTTCCATGACACATGGGGATTATCACAACTCAAGGTGAGATTTGGGTGGGGACACAAAGCCAAACCACATTATTCTGTCCCTGGCCCCTCCAAATCTATGCCCTCACATTTCAAAAGCAATCATGCCTTCCCAACAGTCCACCAAAGTTTTAACTCATTTCAGTGTCAACTTAAAAGTCCACCATCCAAAATCTAATCTGAGACAAGGCAAGCCTATAAGCCTTTAAAATCAAAAGCAAATTAGTTACTTTCTAGATATAATGGGGGTGCAGGCATTCTGGTAAATACAACCATTCCAAATGGGAGAAATTAGCCAAAACAAAGTGTCTACAGGCACCATTCAAGTCCAAAATCCAGCAGGGGAGTAAAATCTTAAAGCTCTGAAATAATCTCCTTTGATTCCATATCTCACATCCAGGTCATGCTGATTCAACAGGTGGGCTCCCATGGCCTTGGGCAGCCCCACCCCTGTTGCTTTGCAGGGTATATCCTCCCTCCCAGCTACTTTCATGGGCCAGCATTGTCTGTGGCTTTTTCAGGTGCACGGTGCAAGCTGTTGGTGGGTCTACCATTCTCGGGTCTGGAGGACGATGGCCCTCTTCTCATAGCTCCACTAGACAGTGCCTCAGTGGGGACTCTGTGTGGGAGCTCCAACCCCACATTTCCCTTCCACACTGCCCTAGGAGAGGTGCCCCTGCAGCAAACTTCTGTCTGGACTTCCAGGCATTTCCATACATCCTCTGAAAGCTAGGCAGAGGTTCCCAAACTTCAAGTCTTGACTTCTACGCACCTGCAGGCTCAACACCACATGGAAGCTTCCAAGGCCAGGGGCTTGGACTCTCTGAAGCCATGGCCTGAGCTGTACCTTGGCCCCTTTTAGCCATGGCTGGAGCTGCTGGGACACAGGACGCCAGGTCCCTAGGCTGCACATAGCAGCGGGGTCCTGGACCTGACCTAAGAAACTATTTTTCCCCCCTAGGCTTCTGGGCCTGTGATGGGAGGGGCTGCTGTGAAGAACTCTGACACACCCTGAAGACATTTTCCCCATTGTCTTGGTGATTAACATTCCGCTCCTTGTTACTTATGCAAATTTCTGCAGCAGACTTGAATTTCTTCCCAGAAAATGGGTTTTTCTTTTCTATTGTATAATCAGGCTACAAATTTTCCAAAGTTTTATGCTCTGTTTCCTCTTAAACACTTTGCTCCTTAGAAATTTCTTCTGCCAGATACCCTAATCATCTCTCTCAAGTTCAAAGTTCCACAGATCTCTAGGGCAGGGGCAAAAATGCCACCAGTCTCTTTGCATAGCAAGAGTGACCTTTAGTCCAGTTCCTAACAAGTTCCTCATCTTCATCTGAGACCACCTCACTCTGGACTTTATTGTCCATATGACTATCAGCATTTTGGTCAAAGCCATTCAACAAGTATCTAGGAAGCTCCAACCTTTCCCATATTTTCCTATTTTCTTCTGAGCCCTCCAAGCTGTTCCAACCTCTGCCTGTTACCCAGTTCCAAAGTTACTTCCACATTTTCAGATGTCTTTAAAGCAGCACCCCACTCTATCGGTACCAATTTACTAAATTAGTCTGTTCTCACATTGCTATGAAAGACATACCTGAGACTCATAATTTAAAAAGGAAAGACATTTAATGGACTCACGGTTCCACATGGCTGGAGAGGTCTCACAATCAAGGTGAATGAGGAGCAAAGTCACATCTTACATGGTGGCAGGAAAGAGAGCTTGTGCAGGGGAACTGCCCTTTAAAAAAAAAAAACCTCAGATCTTGTGAAACGTACTCACTATCACAAGAACAGCATGGAAAAGCCCCTCCCCCCTATGATTCAATTACCTCCCACTGGGTCCCTCCCATGACACATGGGGATTTTTACAATTCAAGGTGAGGTTTGGGTCGGGACAGAGAACCAAACAATATCAGAGATACATGCAATACAATATGTTGAACAATCCCATTGGTATGAATAAATTTGAAACAGAGAGTTCATAAAGTATATGCAGGTTTAACTTTTTATAAAAATGAGGTGGTAGGAGGAGCATTTTTTATTAGTAATTTAAGGACATCAAAATAAAGTAATTGTCTGTGTTAGTCAACCTGTGCTCAGCAGCTACCCTTATTTTGTAGAGACCTGCTTTGGGGACAAATATAAATATCACACTATAGCTGACTATGTTGACAAGACAAGGGACAAATCAATTGTGTCATATTTAAACAACAGAGTACATAATGCATGACTCTGAATTTACAGAAAAGAAAATCATTGGGATTTACTGAATTTTGATAAAAGACACAACCTTTAAAGTGGAATTTAAGCTTTTAAATATTATAAATCTTGCTATTAGTGTGTCCGGAATTGGTGGGTTCTTGGTCTCACTGACTTCAATAACTAAGCTGCAGACCCTCACAGTGAGTGTTACAGTTCTCAAAGGCGGCACATCTGGAGTTGTTCGTCCCTCCCAGTGGGTTTGTGGTCTTGCTGAATTCAGGAGTGAAGCTGCAGACCTTCACAGTAAGTATTACAGCTCTTAAAGGCAGCATGGACCCAAAAAGTGAGCAACAGCAAGATTTACTGCAAAGAGCAAAAGAACAAAGCTTCCAAAGCATGGAAGGGGCCCCCAGCGGGTTGCCGATCCAGGCTCCAGGGGCCTGCTTTTATTCCCTTATTTGGCCCCACCCACATCCTGCTGATTGGTCCATTTTACAGAGAGCTGATTGGTCCATTTTACAGAGTGCTGATTGGTCCGTTTTACACAGTGCTGATTGGTCCATTTTGACAGAGTGCTGATTGGTGCATTTACAAACCTTTAGCTAGACACGCCCTTAAGACATTTTCCCCATTGTCTTGGTGATTAACATTCAGCTCCTTGTTACTTATGCAAATAACAAGAGTGCTGATTGGTGCATTTATAATCCTTTAGCTAGACAGAAAAGTTCTCCAAGTCCCCACCCTACCCAGAAGCCCGGTGGGCTTCTCTCATTAGCAGTAATCTCTGTTGCTGATTGCATTCCTTCCTTCCTTCCTTCCTTCCTTCCTTCCTTCCTTCCTTCCTTCCTTCCTTCCTCCCTCCCTCCCTCCCTCCCTCCCTCCCTCCCTCCCTCCCTTCCCCTTTCTGCCTCTATCTGCTCTTTTTCTGTCTCTCCCTCTCTTTTTTCTTTCATCATCATCCAATTTTCATGTGAAGAAACATCCCTACATACACCTTGTGATTTGGAAGGGTATGACATCTGTCCCCACAACACCCATAGATGGCCACAAGGGGACGTCCTAGCCCATTACAGAATCACATCACTGCCTCCAGGAATTAGTAAAGAAATAGCCACATGACTCAAGCCAAACAATAATATATATTTCTGGGAATTTTTCTGGTGATTATTTTAAGTGAGAAGCACTCTTCCCACTTGCCTCTGTGAAAAGAGTGCTCTTCTAAGAACAGAGACTATATAGGAGGAAGGAATCTGAAATAGAACATCACCTGACATTCTTTCATCTCTTTAAGGTTGTGAAACTGGTGCTTGTTCTTAATTCATTGTAAGCTAATTTCTCTTCCTCTTAAGATAGTGTGAGTTGTTTCCATGAGTTTTCTCCAAATAAAATATGACTAACTCCACAATATCAAGACTCTATTGTTTACTTTGCACAAGATTTTTACTGCATTTTTGTCATGAAATATATAAAGTAGTAAATGTGTCTATATAGTGTAAATATGTTGATATATTAATATTAATTATATCAATATTAAATATAAATGTGTATATATCTACCAGCCAACTTAAAATATAGAACATTGTCAGTGCATCAAATTTACCCTGTATGGAGTTTCTAGGTTGCAACTCTGTCCATTCTAGCCCCACAGATAACTACATGTTCTTTCATTATTAATGGCTATCCATATCTGGTTCTCCTCTAATTCTTGTACACTACAGTTTCCACTTCTTAGGACCCATGTAGTTAGAGATGGCCATGTGACTAGCTGTATCCAATAAAATGTGAATAGAAGTGAGGTATATTTGTTTTTCAACAAAGGGATTCACTCTCTAGTATTCAATTCTCCAGCCCTATCATCTCCTTCTGTCCTTCTATATTTATATATACATATATATAGTTTTATAAATTGTGTGTGTGTGTGTATATATATGTGTGTGTGTGTATATATATATATATTTGTATGTATGTATGTATGCCACAGGTCTAAATAGATTGGAAAAAGTAATCATCGGATGAACAACAAATGCTCTGGAACTCTGCCTGGACATGTATCCAGCTGTTTGATAGAGAAGTAAACTTTTGGTATGTGAATCCTGCCACAATTTTTAAATCCTTTGAAGCCTCAGCATATCCTAGCCTATACCAATATTGTTACAGCTATATAGAAGTATAATTAGCAATATACTGCATACATTTAAAGTGAATAATTTGATAACTTTTGACAGATATATACACTCATGAAATAATCACCACAGTTAAGATAGTGAACATATCTATCATCTCCACCAATTTCCTCCTGGACTTTTGAAATCCATCCTTACCTCCTCTTTCCCCCTTGCCCCTGCATCACTTCAAGCTACCACTGATTTGCTTTGTGGCATGATAGATTAATCTGCACGTTCTATAATTTTTTATAGATTGAATTATTACAATAGGTACTCAGTTTAGTTTAGTTTGCTTCATTCAACATATTTACTTTGAGCATGTACCGGTAGTTCACTCCTTTTTAATCTGTATGTATATAACACTTTGTTTATCCATTCACCTGTTGGTGGACATTGGAATTGTTTCTATGTTTAGCTATTAAAATTAAACCTGATAGGAACATCTGTGTACAATGAGATAGTCAGGTTACGTATTATTCTTCTGTTAGCTTTGGTAGTTGTATCTTTCAAGGAATTTCTTCATTTCAGGAAACTGCCAAATTTATTGAAGGAAAGTTGTTCACAATATTTCATTTCCTTATTGTGTTTTTAAAGTATGTGAGATCTATAAGTGATTATTTTCTCTCTTATTCAGGATTTTGATAAGTTATTTTTCTTATTTTTCTTGAAGATTTTGGCTGAAGTTTTATTAATATGCCAATAAACAGCTTTTGCTTTTATTAATTTTGTCTATTTTTGAGTTTTCTAGTTCATTTATTTCTGCACCCATCTTTATGATTTTCTTTTTTTCTGTTTAATTTGGGGTTAATTTTTTTCTTCTTTCTCTATTCTGACTTCTTAAAGTGAAAGCGTAAGTCATTAATTTAAGACCTTTTTAAAAAATATGGGCACGTGCAGCTGTACATTTCTTTCTAAGCATTGTTTTAGCTGCATTCTACTAATGCCATGTGATGTTTTTATTTTCGTTGAGTTAAAGTACTTTCAAAATATCACTTTTAGTTTTTTCTGTGAACTATAGGTCATTTAAATGTATGTTATTTATGGTTTTAAGGAGATTTTTCCAGATATATTTTTGATACTCATTTTAATTTAATTCTATTGTGGCCAGAAAGCATATTTTAGGTGATTTTAATCCTTTTAAATTAATTCAGACATCTTTATGATAAGTGTATCATATATGTTTATATATATTTAGGGTGCACTTAAAAATTTATTCTGTTCTTAGTGAGTGTTGTACAAATGTCAATTAGGTTGTTAGTTGATAGTGTTGCCGAAGTCTCATAAATTCTTACTAGTTTTATAACTACTGGCTCTTACAATCATTGGCATTGGGTGTTTAAGTATATAACCATGATTGTGGATTTGTTTATTGCATGTTTTGTTTTTATCAGTGCTTTGCTTCAACAATTTTGAAGCTCTGATATTAGGCCCATAAACATGTAGGATTTTTGTGTTCTCTTTATAAATTATTCTTTTGTCATAAACTGGCCCTCTTTGTTCTTGTTAATATTATTTCTTCTGAAATTTGTTTTTTCTCTGATAGCAATATAACCAATTCAGTCTTGTTCAGAGTAGTGTTAGCATGATATATACTTTATAATCTTTTTACTTTTAAGTTATCTGTGCTTTTATATTTAAAGTGGGCTTCAACCGGGTAACACATAGTTGGGTCCTACTATTTATTATCCAATTTGCCAATATTTACCTTTTAATTGGAGCATTTTGATTATTTTCATTTAATGTAATTGAAAATGTTTATGCTTCCATTGACGGACTTGTTTGTTTTCTGTTTGTCTAAACTGTTCTTATGGCCTTTTTATTTTTCTCCCTCAGTTTGGTTGGACTGTTCTTCATAATTCCATTTTAACTCCTTTGTTGGGATGTTAACTATGCATCTTTATTTTGTTTCTTTAGTGGATGCAATGATTCCTTTTATATCAAGCCACTTGGATTGTCCTGCAATCATTGATGCTCTTTTCATTTTTAAAGCCTTTGATATAATTGTATTTTGTATAGTTTCCATTGCTGTGTTTTAATGTTCATTAATATTTTCTTCTGCAGTGTCTAGATAGACTTTAATCCCATTCAGTGTATTTGTTCCATACCCTTGGCTACTAATTCTATCACATATATCATTTGTAATTTTGTTTCTATTGCTTGATTTTTCATCACATTATGGATTGTATTTTCCTGCACCTTTTTATGGCTCATAGGTTTTGTATCATATGCCAACCATTGTGACTTTTAACTTGTTGGATTTCAGAGTATTTTATGTTTTTTAAATACTGTTATGGATTGTTCTGTGATGCAATTTAGTGACCTGGAAGCATTTTAGCCTTTCCAGTTTTGCTCCATCTTTGTTAGGGGAATAAAGCAGTTAATAACTTTTCTCTACTAGTGAGGAAATATCCTTCTTAGTATTCTACCTAAAATCTCATGTATTTCAAGATTTTTTTTTTCTCTTTGTTGCTGAGAAACACAAACTATTCCTGGCCTTGTGCGAACTTCAGTGATTTTTCTGCCTGCTTCTTTCCAGTGTTGGGGAGTTTCTTCCCATTCATGAACTGATCTGTCTGCAGCTGAGGACTCCAGTGGAATCCTCTGAAATTCTCTGGAGCTCTTTCTCTATGCAGTTATTTTCTTTCTGTGCAGCTCTCTCTTCTCTGGTACTCTCATCCACAAATTCTTGCCGTCTTAGCTTCTCTGATTCTTAGATCTTTCTCCTGAATTTCCGGTAATTGTAGGGTTCCACATCTGTTTTCCCTTCCTGAACTGCAGCCTGGTTACTTACTCACTAGAGGCAGTAAACCAGGCCAATCATAGGGCTCAATTAATTTGTTTCCTGTTTCTCAGAGATCACTGTCATGCTCTGAGAAAGTTGTCCAATTTCTGAAAACTTTTGGTTCATATATTTTGCTTATTTCTTTAGATGTTAAGGTAGAATTATTATTTGGTTCCTATTACTCCATCACGGCTACAAATGGTATACCCTACTTTTTGCATTATTACTTCTCTGCTTTTCAGTTTTCCCACATATCTAGATATTCTTAAATAATGTATCATTTTGTTAACTTTATATAAATCAAATTATATTTCACATTCTATAGTTTGCTTGTTTTCCCCAACATTGTGTATTTGATATTCATCCAAGTTGATGGATGTAATTCCATTTTTTGAATATGCACAATTGATTTATCCATTATTCTATTAATGGACATACAGTTTTTTGTTTTGTTTTGTTTTTAGAGACAGGTTCTCACGCTGTCACCCAGGCTGGAGTGCAGTAGCATGATCATAGCTCAGTGCAAACTCAAACTCTTGGGCTCAGGGGTAATCCTCCTGCCTTGGCATCCCAAAGTGCTGTGATTACAGGCATGAGCCACCACATCAGCTGACACAGGGTTTTTACCAGTTTTTAGCTGTAACAAATATTGCTATGAACAAATTTGTTCATATTTCCTAGTGCGTTTTTGCAATATTTTATCTAGAGCAATGCTTCATAAATTTTAATATGAATACAGTTTACCTGGGTATCTTGTTAAAATGCATATTCTGATTCAGGAAATGTTGGGTAGGGTCTGATATTCTGCATTTCTAGTATCTTTCATTGCTTCCGGTCCTTTGAGCACTCTGAGTTGAAAATAGTAGGATTGCCAAAATGTGGCTCATAAGCCAAATCCTGCCTGCTGCCTGAGTATAGCACATAAGCCAAGAATCATTTTAGTATATTTTAAATGATTGAAAAAAGAAGACTATTTTGTGATACATGAAAACTACATAAAAGTTACATTTCAGTGTCTATAAAATTTTACTGGAATGCCACCATGCTCATTTGTTATGTATGCTTTACGGCTGCTTTCATGATACAATGGTAGACTTGTAGAGACTCCATGGCTTACAAAAGCTGAAATATTTATTATCTGACCCTTTAGAAAAACAAAAATGTCAACTCGTAGAGTGTATTGATGAAACTGCCAGTACTTGTTTTCGCATTTGCACATGTTCAGCTTTCTTATGTTATGCCAAAATGTTTCAGAAATGGTCGTACCAATTTACACTTTTAAGTAGCTGTGGGTAAAACTACCTATTGCTCTTCATATTGTCCAACACAATTTTAACTGACTTTCAAAGGGCATAACATTGCATTTTTTGTGATTTTAATTTTTGCTTCCCTGATAACTCGTGAATTTTTTTTAATCTTTGTGGGTCACATGTATTCTCTCTTCTACAAAAGTTCTGTTTATATGTTTTGCCTGTATTTCTTTTGAGATTTTTTTCATCCTTTGAGATTCTTTGTATTCAGTATAGTGATTTTCTGTGAGTCGTACATATTGCAAAGATTTCCACCCAGGCTGTGTCGGTCTTTTACTTAATAAAATGTCTTAATTGTATTAAGCTGCATTTACTAATCTTTTCCTTTAGAGAATGCCTTTCATGTCTTAAAAAGTTTCCTCTAATCTGATGTATTAAATGTATTTTACTATAATATATTGCCTTTAGATTCTTATAGTTTCACTTTGGGAAATTAAATGTTTAATACAGATAGAATTATTTTTGAACCTGGTTGTTTTCTTCCATACGAGTCACCGAATATTCCACCATCCGTATTTCTTCAAATATATGCAATGCCCACGCTGGCATAAATCAACTTTCTATATGAGCATATGTCTGTTTATGAACTCTTTACTTGCCTGCATGGTACCAAATCCACATACCTGTTATGTTAGTTCTGAAGTAGTTTTGATTTATGATATATCCTCATACTTTTTGATAAGAGTGAATAGTCTCTTGGCTATTCTTGGACCTTTTAATTCTACATACATTTTAGAGACAGCTTGTCAATTTCAATGAAAAATCCTGTGATAATTATGCTGAAATCATATTAAATATAAAGAACGATTCATGGATAAGTAACATCTTTGTGCTATTAAGTTTTCTTAGGCATTAATATAACATATGCCACTATTTATTTAGGTCTTTTAAAATGTCATTTCTTGTAAAAATTAATTCACTATGGGATTGCTCATCTTTTATTAGATGCATTTCTAGGATCTTTATGTTTTGTTGTTATTGTAAATAGTACATTTAATTTCAATTTATCACATTTCAAATTTTTATTTTTATTTTTATTTATTTATTTTTATTTATTATTATTATACTTTAAGTTGTAGGGTACATGTGCATAACGTGCAGGTTTGTTACATATGTATACTTGTGCCATGTTGCTGTGCTGCACCCATCAACTCATCATTTACATCAGGTATAACTCCCAATGCAATCCCTCCCCCCTCCCCCCTCCCCATGATAGGCCCCAGTGTGTGACGTTCCCCTTCCTGAGTCCAAGTGATCTCATTGTTCAGTTCCCACCTATGAGTGAGAACATGCGGTGTTTGGTTTTCTGTTCTTGTGATATTTTGCTAAGAATGATGGTTTCCAGCTGCATCCATGTCCCTACAAAGGACACAAACTCATCCTTTTTGATGGCTGCATAGTATTCCATGGTGTATATGTGCCACATTTTCTTAATCCAATCTGTCACTGATGGACATTTGGGTTGATTCCAAGTCTTTGCTATTGTGAATAGTGCTGCAATAAACATACGTGTGCATGTGTCTTTATAGCAGCATAATTTATAATCCTTTGGGTATATACCCAGTAATGGGATGGCTGGGTCATATGGTATTTCTAGTTCTAGATCCTTGAGGAATCGCCATACTGTTTTCCATAATGGTTGAACTAGTTTACAATCCCACCAACAGTGTAAAAGCGTTCCTATTTCTCCACATCCTCTCCAGCACCTGTTGTTTCCTGACTTTTTAATGATCGCCATTCTAACTGGTGTGAGATGGTATCTCATTGTGGTTTTGATTTGCATTTCTCTGATGGCCAGTGATGATGAGCATTTTTTCATGTGTCTGTTGGCTGTATGAATGTCTTCTTTTGAGAAATGTCTGTTCATATCCTTTGCCCACTTTTTGATGGGGTTGTTTGTTTTTTTCTTGTAAATTTGTTTGAGTTCTTTGTAGGTTCTGGATATTAGCCCTTTGTCAGATGAGTAGATTGCAAAAATTTTCTCCCATTCTGTAGGTTGCCTGTTCACTCTGATGGTAGTTTCTTTTGCTGTGCAGAAGCTCTTTAGTTTAATGAGATCCCATTTGTCAATTTTGGCTTTTGCTGCTGTTGCTTTTGGTGTTTTAGACATGAAGTCTTTGCCCATGCCTATGTCCTGAATGGTACTACCTAGGTTTTCCTCTAGGATTTTTATGGTATTAGGTCTAACATTTAAGTCTCTAATCCATCTAGAATTAATTTTCGTATAAGGAGTAAGGAAAGGATCCAGTTTCAGCTTTCTACTTATGGCTAGCCAATTTTCCCAGCACCATTTATCAAATAGGGAATCCTTTCCCCATTTCTTATTTCTCTCAGGTTTGTCAAAGATCAGATGGCTGTAGATGTGTGGTATTATTTCTGAGGACTCTGTTCTGTTCCATTGGTCTATATCTCTGTTTCGGTACCAGTACCATGCTGTTTTGGTTACTGTAGCCTTGTAGTATAGTTTGAAGTCAGGTAGCGTGATGCCTCCAGCTTTGTTCTTTTGACTTAGGATTGTCTTGGAGATGCGGGCTCTTTTTTGGTTCCATATGAACTTTAAAGCAGTTTTTTCCAATTCTGTGAAGAAACTCATTGGTAGCTTGATGGGGATGGCATTGAATCTCTAAATTACCTTGGGCAGTATGGCCATTTTCACGATATTGATTCTTCCTATCCATGAGCATGGTATGTTCTTCCATTTGTTTGTGTCCTCTTTTATTTCACTGAGCAGTGGTTTGTAGTTCTCCTTGAAGAGGTCCTTTACATCCCTTGTAAGTTGGATTCCTAGGTATTTGATTCTCTTTGAAGCAATTGTGAATGGAAGTTCATTCCTGATTTGGCTCTCTGTTTGTCTGTTACTGGTGTATAAGAATGCTTGTGATTTTTGCACATTAATTTTGTATCCTGAGACTTTGCTGAAGTTGCTTATCAGCTTAAGGAGATTTTGGGCTGAGACAATGGGGTTTTCTAAATATACAATCATGTCATCTGCAAACAGGGACAATTTGACTTCTTCTTTTCCTAACTGAATACCCTTGATTTCTTTCTCTTGCCTAATTGCCCTAGCCAGAACTTCCAACACTATGTTGAATAGGAGTGGTGAGAGAGGGCATCCCTGTCTTGTGCCAGTTTTCAAAGGGAATTTTTCCAGTTTTTGCCCATTCAGTATGATATTGGCTGTGGGTTTGTCATAAATAGCTCTTATTATTTTGAGGTACGTTCCATCAATACCGAATTTATTGAGCGTTTTTAGCATGAAGGGCTGTTGAATTTTGTCAAAAGCCTTTTCTGCATCTATTGAGATAATCATGTGGTTCTTGTCTTTGCTTCTGTTTATATGCTGGATTATGTTTATTGATTTGCGAATGTTGAACCAGCCTTGCATCCCAGGGATGAAGCCCACTTGATCATGGTGGATAAGCTTTTTGATGTGTTGCTGAATCCGGTTTGCCAGTATTTTATTGAGGATTTTTGCATCGATGTTCATCAGGGATATTGGTCTAAAATTCTCTTTTTTTGTTGTGTCTCTGCCAGGCTTTGGTATCAGGATGATGTTGGCCTCATAAAATGAGTTAGGGAGGATTCCCTCTTTTTCTATTGATTGGAATAGTTTCAGAAGGAATGGTACCAACTCCTCCTTGTACCTCTGGTAGAATTCAGCTGTGAATCCATCTGGTCCTGGACTTTTTTTGGTTGGTAGGCTATTAATTATTGCCTCAATTTCAGAGCCTGCTATTGGTCTATTCAGGGATTCAACTGCTTCCTGGTTTAGTCTTGGAAGAGTGTAAGTGTCCAGGAAATTATCCATTTCTTCTAGATTTTCCAGTTTATTTGCGTAGAGGTGTTTATAGTATTCTCTGATGGTAGTTTGTATTTCTGTGGGGTCGGTGGTGATATCCCCTTTATCATTTTTAATTGCGTCGATTTGATTCTTCTCTCTTTTCTTCTTTATTAGTCTTGCTAGTGGTCTGTCAATTTTGTTGATCTTTTCAAAAAACCAACTCCTGGATTCATTGATTTTTTGGAGGATTTTTTGTGTCTCTATCTCCTTCAGTTCTGATCTGATCTTAGTTATTTCTTGCCTTCTGCTAGCTTTCGAATGTGTTTGCTCTTGCTTCTCTAGTTCTTTTAATTGCGATGTTAGAGTATCAATTTTAGATCTTTCCTGCTTTCTCTTGTGGGCATTTAGTGCTATAAATTTCCCTCAACACACTGCTTTAAATGTGTCCCAGAGATTCTGGTATGTTGTATCTTTGTTCTCATTGGTTTCAAAGAACATCTTTATTTCTGCCTTCATTTCGTTATGTACCCAGTAGTCATTCAGGAGCAGGTTGTTCAGTTTCCATGTAGTTGAGCGGTTTTGATTGAGTTTCTTAGTCCTGAGTTCTAGTTTGATTGCGCTGTGGTCTGAGAGACAGTTTGTTATAATTTCTGTTCTTGTACATTTGCTGAGGAGTGCTTTACTTCCAATTACGTGGTTGATTTTGGAGTAAGTATGATGTGGTGCTGAGAAGAATGTATATTCTGTTGATTTGGGGTGGAGAGTTCTATAGATGTCTAGTAGGTCTGCTTGCTGCAGAGATGAGTTCAATTCCTGGATATCCTTGTTAACTTTCTGTCTCGTTGATCTGTCTAATGTTGACAGTGGAGTGTTGAAGTCTCCCATTATTATTGTATGGGAGTCTAAGTCTCTTTGTAAGTCTCTAAGGACTTGCTTTATGAATCTGGGTGCTCCTGTATTGGGTGCATATATATTTAGGATAGTTAGCTCTTCCTGTTGAATTGATCCCTTTACCATTATGTAATGGCCTTCTTTGTCTCTTTTGATCTTTGATGGTTTAAAGTCTGTTTTATCAGAGACTAGTATTGCAACCCCCACTTTTTTTTGTTCTCCATTTGCTTGGTAAATCTTCCTCCATCCCTTTATTTTGAGCCTATGTATGTCTCTGCGTGTGAGATGGGTCTCCTGAATACAGCAGACTGATGGGTCTTGACTCTTTATCCAGTTTGCCAGTCTGTGTCTTTTAATTGGACCATTTAGTCCATTGACATTTAAGGTTAAGATTGTTATGTGTGAACTTGATCCTGCCATTATGATATTAACTGGTTATTTTGCTCGTTAGTTGGTGCAGTTTCTTCCTAGCCTCGATGGTCTTTACATTTTGGCATGTTTTTGCAATGGCTGGTACCGGTTGTTCCTTTCCATGTTTAGTGCTTCCTTCAGGGTCTCTTGTAAGGCAGGCCTAGTGGTGACAAAATCTCTAAGCATTTGCTTATCCGTAAAGGATTTTATTTCTCCTTCACTTATGAAACTTAGTTTGGCTGGATATGAAATTCTGGGTTTAAAATTCTTTTCTTTAAGAATGTTGAATATTGGCCCCCACTCTCTTCTGGCTTGTAGAGTTTCTGCTGAGAGATCTGCTGTTAGTCTGATGGGCTTCCCTTTGTGGGTAACCCGACCTTTCTCTCTGGCTGCCCTTAAGATTTTTTCCTTCATTTCAACTTTGGTGAATCTGGCAATTATGTGTCTTGGAGTTGCTCTTCTCGAGGAGTATCTTTGTGGCGTTCTCTGTATTTCCTGGATTTGAATGTTGGCCTGCCCTACTAGGTTGGGGAAGTTCTCCTGGATGATATCCTGAAGAGTGTTTTCCAACTTGGTTCCATTTTCCCCCTCACTTTCAGGCGCCCCAATCAGACGTAGATTTGGTCTTTTTACATAATCCCATACTTCTTGCAGGCTTTGTTCATTTCTTTTTCTTCTTTCTTCTTTTGGTTTCTCTTCTCACTTCATTTCATTCATTTGATCGTCAATCGCTGATACTCTTTCTTCCAGTTGATCGAGTCGGTTACTGAAGCTTGTGCATTTGTCACGTATTTCTCGTGTCATGGTTTTCATCTCTTTCATTTCGTTTATGACCTTCTCTGCATTAATTACTCTAGCCATCAATTCTTCCACTTTTTTTTTAAGATTTTTAGTTTCTTTACGCTGGGTACGTAATTCCTCCTTTAGCTCTGAGAAATTTGATGGACTGAAGCCTTCTTCTCTCATCTCGTCAAAGTCATTCTCCGTCCAGCTTTGATCCGTTGCTGGTGTTGGGCTGCGCTCCTTTGCCGGGGGAGATGCACTCTTATTTTTTGAATTTCCAGCTTTTCTGCCCTGCTTTTTCCCCATCTTTGTGGTTTTATCTGCCTCTGGTCTTTGATGATGGTGATGTACTGATGGGGTTTTGGTGTAGGTGTCCTTCCTGTTTGATAGTTTTCCTTCTAACAGTCAGGACCCTCAGCTGTAGGTCTGCTGGAGATTGCTTGAGGTCCACTCCAGACCCTGTTTGCCTGGGTATCAGCAGCAGAGGCTGCAGAAGATAGAATATTTCTGAACAGCGAGTGTACCTGTCTGATTCTTGCTTTGGAAGCTTCCTCTCAGGGGGGTACTCTACCCTGTGAGGTGTGGGGTGTCAGACTGCCCCTAGTGGGGGATGTCTCCCAGTTAGGCTACTCAGGGGTCAGGGACCCACTTGAGCAGGGAGTCTGTCCCTTCTCAGATCTCAACCTCCGTGTTGGGAGATCCACTGCTCTCTTCAAAGCTGTCAGACAGAGTCGTTTGCGTCTGCAGAGGTTTCTGCCAAGTTTGTTATTGTTTACTGTGCCCTGTCCCCAGAGGTGGAGTCTACAGAGACAGGCAGGTTTCCTCACATTTCAAATTTTTAACTGAATAGTTGGAAGACTAATACAATAGCCACTTCTATTTCATCCACATAGATTCAAAAATCATTCATATTTTGCTCACATTTGCTCTAGAGAAAAATGGGAAATGAATATAAAAATGTAATTTTAATATGGACTCATATATGTATGCGTGTACACACACACACAGACACACGCACACTAACACACACACATTTTGGGCTATCTCATTTGAAAATAAGCTCCAGACTTAATGACACCTGATCACAGAAAACTCAGCCTCTAAGAAAAAGGACACTTTTATAAACAACCCCTAGACTATTATCACACCTAGGAAATATAAGATTAATTCCCAAACATCATCTAACATATTTTCTAAAATGTCATAAAGTCAAACAGAAAGCAATCAAAGTGTATGATTGATTATTATCCACTTTTAGTTTCTTTAAATCCAGAATGGTCTCCCAGTATTATTCCCCGTCCTGAGAGTGATGCTGGAACAGCTAAAACATTTCTTTTAAAATGCCCCTTATTCTTGATTATCTGACTAGCGAATTATAATTTCATTTAAAATGTTTTTCTATTCACTATATTTCCTGAAAACTGAAAGTGAGGTCCAAAGGCTTTATTAGACCCAGATTAAATATTTTTTTGGCAAGGACTTGTCCTAGGTGCAGTTATGTATATCATATTTCATCACATCATGAGGAATGTACAGTCAGGTTGTCCCCACTCTTAGTAAAGCTAAAGTTGATCACTTCATTAAGGTGGTGCTTCCAAATCTCCCCATATGTAATTAGCAATTATTTGGAGGGGTGATTTAATTTAGATCCAGACAAATATACTCTTCCCCAACAACATTTAAGTACATGGATTTAGCATTCTTTGATGATCTTTCTATGGGGGTTGTAAAATAATAGTGCTCCTAATTATATCACTGCTTCTACATTTTCAAGTCATCACTTTTCTGTAAAGAAAAGCTTTCAGCTTCCCTTTTCCCTTTTTTTGTATGTATTTACATTACATTATACTTTCGATTTTATGTACCCCGTGCATTGTAATTCATCTCATTACAATAAATTAATGTCATTTTTTAGATACCCAGATTGTTCCCAACTTTACCTGTCTGAATCTTTCAAATTGGACGCTGTGTCTTATTGATATGACCCCATTAGATTTTCTAGTGCCCCCTTGCTTATTGGCAAAATCAGATGTCCCAGAACCTTATACTTTTCCTTTCCCGGATTTAAAATGAAGATTTTTCCCAACAGGCTGCTTTAGCTCTTGCTACTGCAGTGTCATTTCCTCTAGGTCATTTCAATGGATAAACTAGAAATTATTCATATATGTTTCAAATGTACATGTCCATGTGGATAGTTTTCTTTCCAATTTAACACTACAGGGGTTTCTTTAAGATATTATATTTTATATTTATATCTCCCCTTCTCCTAAAGTGAAAATCTTCATTTCCAATGTATTTACTTATATGCTTTGTATTATAATATTATATAAAATTGTTTCAAAATTTCTATATTACTGCTAACATAAACGTTCCTTGCAGTTCTTGCAGTTAGAGTACTGTGCTAAAAATTACAGGAAATAATTATTTTCTCTGAGTGGTTATATTATCAATGTGATATAGACTCAATGTTGTTTATTTTCTATTCAACTTTTTATTTATTTTTGTGTTTCAACATGTGTACTAGCTACATGGTTTAAAAATCTGAAGAACACAGGTACACTCAGAGATATTAAACTCCCATTTTATCACCTGAAACCTGTGATAACATTTCCATTAAGTCTTTTTTTCTTTTTTGAGACAGAGTCTTGCTCAGTCCGCCAGGCTGGAGTGCAGTGGCATGATCTTAGTTCATTGCAACCTCCGCCTCCCAGGTTCAAGCAAGTGGCTGGGATTACAGGCGTGCACCACCACACTCAGCTAATTTTTGTATTTTTAGTAGAGACGGGTTTCCACCATGTTGGCCAGGCTGGTCTCAAACTCCTGACCTCTAGTGATCTGCCTGCCTTGACCTCCCAAAGTGCTGGTATTACAGGCATGAGCCACCATGCCTGGCCACATTTCCATTAAGTCTTGAATTATCCTTTCTGTATTACTTTCTGCAAAAATAAACACATAAGTTATTATTCTCCTGTTTCTTAAACAAAAAGAAACATACATACTGCTCTTCACCTAGGCCAACCCCTGCCCTTAATCCCACGAATTGAGATCCATGTCATTTAGTTCGGTACTACATAATATTTCATTGCGTAAGTGTAACATAGTTTATCCAAATAATCTTCTCTATTTGGATCTTTAAGTTCTTCTCAATATCTTGCTATTATAAAAAAAAAGTCACAATAAATAATATTGCGTATATATTGCTTACACATTAGTAGATGTGTATCTTCACAATAAGTTTCTTAAAGTGGGATTTGGGGTTCAAATGAATGATTTATTTTATTACCAAATTACCCTCCCTAGAGATTCTACAATTTTGTTTTCTCATCAGTATTGTATATATCCTCTTAATTTGGCCAGTGTGCTTTGGAATTTTTGACAGTTTACAAATTGTATCTCGGCATAGCTTTAACTTGCATTTCTCTTGTTAGGAGTGATACTTCACATTTTTTTCATATACATAAGGGCCAACTATTATATATGGAGAACTATATATTTATGTTTTTATTGCTAATTTTCTATTTTTTGGGATGTTTTTTGTCTCAATTTTTAGGAGATCCTAAAAATTAACCTTTTTTCCAACATGTAGATTGCAAATATTTTCTCCTTGTTATTTGCTGTTTACATTTTATTCATGTTGTTTTGTCCTGTATTTTTATTTTTATTATTATCTTTATGTGGTTGAATTTTCCAAGGTTTTGTTTGATTGGTTTTGGATTTTAATTTATGATTTAAAAGGCTTTTGGCAAATTTGTGGTTATAAAGTAATTGACTCATTTTATTCCAGCATTTGTAAAGTTTCTTTAAAAAAATTAGGTCTCTCAACTATTTGAAGTTTATTCTGATGTATAAAGGTACAGATACAATTTTGTCATTTGTTAAATGGCTATCCAGTTTTCACATCTTTTTTTATTAAAACATCAAAAACTTCCCTGTGAACTTTCTATTTTACTCCATGGCTCTGTCTGTCCATTTATGTACCATATCAAACTGTATTTACAAAAAGACTATATTTCCATATGCAGTAAGATTAATGTCCATGATCCCATCTCTATATAATTTAGCATATTTATTTTTCCATGTAGCATTTAAGATTAACTTGTCTAGTTTAATAAAAAATTGTTAATTTTATTCAGATCATATTAAATTTTTGTATCCATTTTGGAAGGATAGACATTTTTATGACGTTGAACCATCTTCCAAGGAGAAGCTTGTTCAAATTTATTCTACTGTCTTTTAGGGAAAAAGTAAATCTTTCCCTTATACAGATTTTAAAAATATATTTGGTTTTGATAATTGTATATTTTTAACATTTGCTGTATCTTTCTTGTAACTATTGTAAGGAGGCATTTATTCCATTGTAAATTCTGATTATTAATCATATATATTAAAATTACATTTTGCATGCTGATTTTATACTCCACTAACTGAATAACCTTATTATTATATTATATTGATGATTATTGTGTTGTTAGTTTTAGTATTGCTTCCCCTCCTTATTTTGAATATATTATCTTATCATCTGCAAGTAGAGAGTTTTATTACTTACTTCCAATTATTATTATTTTTTCTTTTTTCTAAATACATTGTCTTATACATCCAGTGCATTAATACGTAGGTGTGGGCATCCATGTCTTCTTTCTGCCTTTTACATAAATGCCTCTCTTGTTTCACCCTTAAGTAAGCTGCTAGCTAGCTTTATGCTGAGGTGTGTCTGTCTATCATCTATCTATCTATCTATCTATCTATCTATCTATCTATCTATCCGTCATCTATCATCTATCATTGTATCTAATCTATGTACTCTATCATCTATTGATTATCTTTCTAGTTATATAGTTATGTAGTTTATAGTTAAGGAAGTTCCCATTGATTTCTAGTTCATTAAGTTATTTTATCAGGAACATTTGTTGAATTTTGTCAGTCTTTCTCAGCATCCAATCGCATTTTAATACCTTCATAAGAATTGTAAATAAAACATTTGTAAACAGAATTCAAGCTTCCCACAAAATATAAACCATAAACAAATGGGTTTATCTTAAAAAACGCAAAATAAACCATGAAGAAGTAGACTTAATTTAAAAAATGCAAATAGCTTAGAAAAGCTATTAAAATAATTCACTATTTCTAAGATTTAAGAAGAATAAAAATGAGATTGGTTCATAGTTTAATTTTTTCCACAATATTTATCAAATTTATATATCCATGCTATACTTCCTTTGTTAAAAAATCTTAAAATTAAATATAAAAATTCCATATTATCCAGCAATTTCCTTTCTAATTATTCATCCAAAAGAATAGAAATCAGGATCTTCAAGAAATATCTGCACCTTCTTGCTCATTGCAGCATGGATACACAAGAACCAAACTATGGATACTATCTAAGTGTTCATTGATGGATGAATGGATAAAGAAAATGTTATATATTTATATACATATGTATATACATATGTGTGTGTGTATGTGTGTGTATATATATATATAGAGAGAGAGAGAGAGGGAGAGAGGGAATGGAGTATCATTCAGTTCTAAAAAATAAGGGAAATCTTACCATATGTAACATCATGGATGTACCTGAACCACATTATGTTAAGTGATGTAAGCCAGTCACAGAAGGTAAATGCTCTATGATTTCAGTTATATGAGGCATCTAAACACATGTGAAGCACACAGAAACAGAGAATAGAATGGTTGTTTTGGGGGCTGAAAGGAAGGCAAAATGAGCCGTCGCTATACAACATGTATAAAGTTTCAGTTATGCAAGATGATTAAATCTAGATATCTGCTGTACAACATTATGCCTGTAGTTAACAATACTGTATTGTACCCACAAAAGTTTGTTAAAATGGTAGATTTCCTGGTATGTGCTCTTACAACAAGAAAAAGTAAAAATTAAAAACAAATTTTAAAAAATTTCAAAATTGTCCTTCTTTTTCTACACTCTGCAAGAGTAATGTTAGCAGCATCTGGTTTTGGTGGGTATAGTAGGATTTCCAATAAAACAATTTGAACCTGCTCTCTTTTAAGAAGAACGTTCATTATAAATTCCTATTTCTTCCAGTGGTCTGGTATTTTTTTTCTATGGGGATACATTTTGGTAAATTACATTGCCTAGTAAATCATCCATTTCACAGATGTTTTCAAAATTACTTGCAAAGATTTGCAAATGACTTCCTCTGTTTCAATGATTATTTCAGACTTATCATTGTGAATTGTATTTTTTTCTTAATTAGTTTTGCTGAGGATATTAATTTGATTTTTCACAGAAAAAAAGACTTTTGTTTATGTTTGTTTGTATTATTTTTGTTTTCTAATTCATTAATTTCTGCTGTTGTCCCTATTATTTCCTTCCTTCGTTCCTTTTTAGTTTCTTCTGGTATTCATTTTGAACTTTTTGAGTTGGATATTTAATTCTTGTATTTCATCTTTTTCATTTATGTCGTTATGAGTATTTTAAGGTATGATTATTTTATCACTGCTTTAATTATCTCATTGAATTTAAAATGTAGTATTGCTTTTTAAAATTTCCAGTTGGAACTATTTCAAAATAATGATTTCCAACATATTAAATTTTGAACCATGAACATTGTTTATATTATTTTTATATATTGAGCTGTTTTGGTGACCCAATTAATCTTATTAATGTCTCATATGCACTTGAAAAGAATGTGCATTCCCAATTACTAGAGTGCAAAGTTTAATTTACACTCCATTAGATAGACTTTAATAATTAGTGTTTGTCTTCTATATCTTTAGTGATTTTATATCCACTTGACTTGACATGAATTGACATAAACTGACAGTAGTAATAGCAATGAGATAGTGAATATAAACTGACAGTAGTAATAGTAATGAGATAGTGAATAACTCATTACTGTACATCTGTTATTCCTAACATCTCATGAAATGTCTGCGTTATGCAAGTATGCTATTTAATGCATAGCTATTTTAGCTATTATGCCTATATTGTGAATTTGACTGAAGAATTATGCTTTCTTTCTTTTTTGTATTTCATTTTTTTTGCCTGAATTCTCCTTATTTAACATCAAGATTGCAGTCACGACTTTTTTATTGTTTGTAGTCTCCAGACATACTTTTTCATATCACTTTATATTAGACTTTTTGAATTACCTTTTAAAAGTTATATCCCTGGGCCGGGCGCAGTGGCTCATGCCTGTAATCCCAGCACTCTGAGAGGCTGAGATGGGTGGATCACGTGGTCAGGAGATCGAGACCATCCTGACTAACACAGTGAAACCCCGTCTCTACTAAAAAATACAAAAAATTAGCCGGACATGGCGGCACATGCCTGTAGTCCCAGCTACTCGGGAAGCTGAGGCAGGAGAATTGCCTGAACCCGGGAGGCAGTGAGCCGGGATCCCGCCACTGCACTCCAGCCTGGGCGACAGAACGAGACATCTCAAAACAAAATAAAAACAAAGAAAAAAAGTTATATCCCTTGATTTCAACATAAACATGGGTTTTATCTTATAAGCCACTCTGACAATAATTTTTATTTACTAGATGGGTCTGCCCAATTTGGTTTTGTTGGTATGGCTGATATAACTGAATTTGACTCAGTTTGGTTAAATTATTTTTATTGTGTTTAATGTGTATTATGTTTTGAAGGTGGTATTTTGCTTACTGGTCTCCTCATTTGAATTTATTTTTTGTTTATTTTTGAACATAGGACAGTTTAGATTTTCCTTAGTGGTTACCTTTAAACTAATATTCTAATATAATGCTATTATCCTTTTTTCTTATTTAGTCATATATTTGGTTTGTAAGCTTTAAATATTTTTTGCCACCACATATTATGTATATGTCAAATCATGAGCTTATTCTTCTTTTAATTTCTCCTCAATTTTTAAAATTCTATTACATCTACTTGAGAGAAAAAATACTACCTAATTTTCTCACATTTTTTGGCATAGTTGGAGGAAAACTAGTATTAGTTCTTCTTTATATGTTTGATAGAATTCAGCGGTAAAGCCATGCAACTCTGGGCTTTTCCTTGCTGGGAGACTTTTTATGACTCATTCAATTGCAATACTCATTATTGTTCTGTTCATGTGTTCTATTTCTTCTTGATTTAATTTTGGTAGGTTATGTGTGTCCAGTATTTTACCCGTTTCCTCTAGGTTTTCCAGTTTGTTACCATACAGTTGTTTACAATAGTCTCTAATGTTCCTTTGTGGTTCTGTTATATCAGTTGTAATGTTTACTTTTTTTGTTTCTGATTTTATTTATTTAGGTCCCTCTCTCTTTTCCTTGCTTAGTCTAGCTAGTAGTTTATTGATTTTTGTTTCTTTTTCTTTTCCTTGGTCAGTCTAGTTAGCAGCTTATTGATTTTGGCTATCTTTAAGCAAATCTCTTTGTTTTGTTAATCTCTTGTAATTTTTTTTAGTTTCTATTTTGTTTAGTAATACTCTTATCTGTATTATTTATTTATTTCTACTGATTTAAGATTTGGTTAGTTTTTGTTTTTCTAGTGTTTTGAGGGCATCTTTAGGTTGTTTATTTGATATCTTTCTACTTTTTCAATGTGGGCATTTATTGCTATAACCTTCCCTCTTCACACTGCTTTTGCTGTATCTCAAAGATTTTGATATATTGTGTTTTCATCTTTATATATTCTAAGAAATGCTTCTATTTCCTTCTTAATGTCTTCATTGACCCAATAATCTTTCAGTAGCATGTTGTTTACTTCCAATGCATTTGTTCAGTTTTCAAAGTTTCTCTTGTTATTGATTTCTAATTTTATTCCTTTGTGGTCTGAGAAGATACATAGTATGATTTTGATTTTTTAAAATTTATTAAGAGTTATTTTGTGGCCCAAACTATGGTCAATTCTGGAGACTATTCCATGTGCTGTTGAGAAAAATGAGTAATCTGTACCTCTTGGATGAAATGTTCTGTAAATGGATGTTAGATTCATTTGGTCTAAAATGTAAATCTAAGGTTTTTTAATTGATTTTATTTCTAGTTGATCTGTCCAGTGGTGAAAAGTGGGTGTTGAAGTCCTCAGTTATTATTGCATTGGAGCCTATCTCTCCCTTTAGATCTAAAACATTTGCTTTATATATATTGGTGCCCCAGTAGTAGGCATATATACATTTATAATTGTTATAATTTCTTGTTGAATTGATCCCTTTATCATTATATAAGAATCTTTTTATCTTTTTACAAGTTTTCTCTTAAAGTCTTTGATGTGATATAAGTATAGCTACTCCTGCTCTCTTTGGTTTCTGTTTGCATGGAATATTTTTTGCCATCCCTCATTTTCAGTCTATGTGGCTTTAAAGGTGAAGTGAGTTTCTTGTAGGCAGCCTATAAATGCGTTCCTTTTTGTCCATTAAGCCATTTTATATCTGTTAAGTGTAAAATACAATCTGTTTACATTCAAGCTTAATATTGATAGGTGAGGACTTATTCCTGTTATTTTGTTAATTGTCTCTGGTTACTTTGTATGGTCTTTGTTCCTTTCTTTCTCTCTTATTGTACATCACTGGTTTGGTGATTTTCTATAGTGATGCCATTTGAGTCCTTTCTCTTTATTATTTATGTGTCTGTTCTACCATTGAGTTTTATACTTTTTTTGTGTTTTCATGATTGTAGATATACTTTCACACCCAAATATAGGATTTCCTTAATCATTTCTTGTAGGGCTAGGCCAGTGGTGATGAACTCTCAGTTTTTTCTGGCCTGGAAAAGATTTTATTTTTCTGTTATTTTTGAAGAAGGGTTCACTGTTTATAGTATTCTTGGGTAGCAGGGTTTTTTTCTTTCAATGCTTTGAAGATGTCATTCCATTCTCTCCTGGCCTGTAAGGTTTCTACTTAGAAATCTACTGTTAGTCTGATGAGTCCAATGGGGGATTTTGGACATGTGACTTGATGATTTGCTCTTGCTGTTTTTAGAATTCTTGCTTTATCTTTGACTTTTGATAGCTTGACTATAATGTGCTGTGTAGAACCTTTTTGGGTTGCATTTATTTGAGGATCGCTGAGCTTCCTGTATCTTGATGTCTATATCGCTTGCAAGACTTGGTAAGTTTTCAGATATTATTTTGTTAAATATGTTTTCTATGGCTTTCCCATCTCCCCTTTTTCTGGAACTCCCAAAATTCAAATATTTGACTGATTTATGGTGTTTTGTATGCAATGTAGGCTTTCTTCGTTCTTCTTTATTTATTTTTTTTCTGACTGGGTATTTTTAAAGACTTGTCTTCAAGTTCAGAAATCATTTCTTCTTCTTGATCTGGTCTATTGTTGAAGCTTTTATTGTATTCGTAATTTTACTCACTAAATTTTTCAGTTTCAGAATTTCTGTTTGGTGCTTTTCTTTGATATCTAGCTCCTTGTTGAATTTCTCACTTATATCATGAATTGCTTTCCTAATTTTTTTTGTTGTTTATCTTTCCTCTTGTGTCTCACAGAGTTTCTTCAATATCATTGTTTGGGTTTTTTAGGCACTCTATAGATTTCCTTTTCACTGGGATTTGTTATTGGAGAATTATTGTTTCTTTGGATGTGTAATGTTTCCCTGCTTTTTCATATTTCTTGTGTTCTTACATAGATATCTGCACATCTTATATAATAGTTGCTTCTTCTAATTTTATGGATTGGCTTTTGGATAAAAATTTTTTCCTATAGGTATATGTAGTACTGGTTGGGTAGTATGTATTGGCTTTGATTTTGGGTGGTCACAGTAGTGTAATCTTTGTATGATTTCTTTGCCTATAATCTGTTATTTGTATCTGTGATTTCTCAGTGGCTTAGGCTACAGTTGTCAGTAGAGGCCATAGCAAGGCTTTGCTGGGGACAAGGAAATTAGGCAGACCAGTCTTTAAGCTCAAGTGATGGTGGTGGCTGACCAGGCATGCCAATCCTTGAACTCCCAGGTGACATACACACGCACTGGTGGTGGCAGTTTTAGGTGGCCTGATGTTTGGGCTTCCAGGTGGCTTACTCAGTGCCTGGCAATTGCAGCTGTGAGCAGGGCAGGCCCTTGGTCCCTTGGATAGGATGTGTGGCATCAGTAATGGCTGTAGTGGTGGTGGGCCAATCCTCATGTCATCAAGTGGCTTGAGCAGATGCCAGCAGTGTCAGTGGTAGGGTGAGAAGCCAGTCCCCAGTCATCCAGGTGACATGCACAGGTAGGTGCTGGTGGCAGCAGCAGCAGCAGCAGTCAGACCATTTTATGGGCCCTCAGAAGGTGCCTGACAATAGCTGGCAGGATGATCTTATCCCCAGGACTCTTGAGAGTGCATGCAGGTGGCAGCAGCAGGTGGGGTAGACACATCCTCCAGCCCCCGGAAGGCATGTGTGGGCACCAGCAGTGGCAGGAATGGCAGGTCATTCCCTAGGGCCACAAACAACCTGCATGAGCACCTGTAGTGGCAGCAGTGGACTGGGCAGGCCAGTCATCATGCCCCTCCATAGTGTACACTGGCATTGGTGGTGATTTCCAGGCCCAAGGACATTGTACACACGCACGGCTGCCAGCAGTGGCAGATCTCGTGGGCCCATTCTCAGGGCCCATGATAGTGTGTGGAGGCTCTGGCTGAGGTGTGCGGGACATGTCAATCCATAAGCCCCTGGGTGGCATGCTCAGGCACCAACAGCAGTGGTGGTGGGTGGGGTGGGCCTGTCCTCATGCCCTGGGATGGCACATAGGTAGACTTATCCACAGGTCCCTAGAAATCACGTGCAGGTGCTTGGAGGCTCTGCCACTGAAGGGGGTGGGGTTACTTTGTGCCAAGGGAAATCTTCCTGGTATGCTGTACTACTTGTTCCCCAGGGTTTAGGACATTGTGTGAACTAAAATGCTGGGGACCCAGCTGCACTGCTGGGTCCAGACAACATCATGGTACTGCAGCCCTCAGGGTAGACATGGGGGGATGCCAGCAGTGCTTCAGGGGTGTGAAAATGCATGGGCTGTCTGGCCCCAGGTCATGCAGTAGCATGGTGGGTGCTAGGCTCTCATACTGGCTCCATGCTGCACTTGCTTGGGTCTTGAGGGGTATATGGACCCAGTATGAACTTCCTTTCTGGAACACTACCATTACACGGACTACAGGAAGCTTCCCATATTAGTCTGAGAGTCTGTAAAGACTGAAGTGATCTTGTGTAGCTAGAATTGCAGTTCAAGGTGGGAGTATGGATAACTAGGGATCTCTTGCTTACCTTTTCCCCACAGTGGGAAGTTCCTCCTGCTCTTAGTCAATCTCAGATGGGTCAGCTGCTTTGCTCTCCTGTCCTTCAATGCCTCAGAGGTTCTCTGTCACTGGCCTTCTGAATTACAGCATTTTCTCTTAGAAGGTCTATTTGATGTGTGGTTATCTACTTAGTGTTTTGTTTCCTCTTTGTGGAGAAGGTGAGTTCCAGGCACCTCTCATCAACCATCTTAAAGACTTCCTCTCAAGGAGTAATTTGGTTTTTCAAATGTTACTATTTAAGAAATACATTTCATAACACTATAGCTGTCATAGATAGTAATTCTTCTGAGGGATCTGGGCAAAATAAATTGAAAACCTTCTGTAAAGGATTCACCAGTCTAGATGTTATTAAGAACATTTGTGACTGACAGGAGGAGGTCAGAATATCAACACTAACAAGAGTGTTGGAAGAAATTGATTCCAACTCTCATGTATTAAGGTGTTCAAGACTTCAATAGAGGAAGCAACTGAAGATGTGGTGGATATAGGAAGATAACTACAATTAGAAGTGGAGCCTGAAGATGTGACTGAATTGCTGCAATTTCATGATACAACTTAAATGGATAAGGAGTCCCTTTTCATGGATAATAAATTGGTTTCTTAAAAGCAATCTACTCCTGGTGAAAATACTGTGAACATTGTTCAAATGACAAAAAGAAATTGAATATATGATATAGACTTAGTTGATTAAGCAGCATCAAGGCTTGACAGGATTGAATCCAATTTTGAAATAAATTCTACTATGGGTAAAATGCTATGAAACTGCATCGCACGCTACAGAGAAATCTTTGGTGAAAGGAAGAGTTAATTGATGGGGCAGACTTCACTGTTGTTTTATTTCTAGAAATTGCCACAGCCACCCCACCTTTAAGCAACCACCACCCTGATCAGTCAGCAGCCATCAACAATGAGGCAAGAAACTCCACCATCAAAAAGGTTACAAGTTGTTGAAGGCTTAGACAATAGTTAGCATTTTCAGCAATAAAATATTGCTTTATGGCATTATTCACTTTATTACGGTGGTCTGGAACTGAACTGGCAATATCTCCAAGGCATGCCTCTATGTATAGTGTACACACATGTATATCTGTGTTTCTTCTTCTTTCCTACAATACCAAAATAATTCCATGATTAGGTAACATTTGGTAATTTGACTATGTGACAATTCATCAACAAATTTTCACTGACTTTTAAAAACACTGAATGAGATATGTGAATATGTGAAGACACAAAATAGATTGGCCACATTATTTCTGACAAAACTTTACTAGTTTACAGAAGATACATTTGTGGTTTATATTTACCTTGTTTCCTTTCCCTATACTATGAAATACTCTGAACAATCTTAATTAACATTCTTTCCTCAAAAGTATTCTGAAATATCACATAAAAAACAGGTATTCATAATAAATGCATTAGGTCCAAAATTGTACTTCTCAAAATTATCATGTGTAAGATGTAGAAATGTTAAAGAAATAGTAAGCTGGTAGGGAAGCTGAATTGTGAAGCCAAAATCCTTGGTTCTAGGAGATATTTCAAAACTATTAAGTGTCAATGCATTTAGAATTTTGGTAGTGATGGAGGACACATGGTTATGTCTCTCATTTACTTGCATGTCTTATTGTAATCTGTGTAATGGATATGGGCACCATGGCACATATCTAAAATTGACTCAATTCTAACTTTAAATATATGTGTTAAATAAATTGCAAAAAAATCTCAACTCCCATATGCTCATTCATTCTTGTTTTGAAATAATAATGAAATCAAGCTGCATAAAGAATAGAAGAAATACAGTTACGTTTGAATTTTAAAAACACATTTTTAGCACATTGTTCTCATGAATGTATGATTGTTAAAATTTTTTTATGGAAACTAAATGTAAATTATGCAGGTAGTTTAAATTTTAATACTAATTCCTAGAACTTTTCTCATTTAAAGTAACTGAAGCACTTTTGTAAAATTATTCATATTATAAAAACTGGTATCAAGGAGGGAAAACTTTTGCCTGTCCTTTTTTCCACTCTAGTAAGTTGTTCTTAATTTAACATCTTAAGTTTATGAAACTAAAAACAGTTTAGACAATCATTATCCATAAGCTATGTATGTGTGTCCTTAGGTTTTAACTATGGCTACCCTGAAATTAGAACTAAAGATGGAAAGCACATGGCTATGAGCTCATCATGCCATAATGAGATGGGCTTCAGAGATTGCAAAGTGTTTCACTTCCACAATATGCAAATTGTGTACAATGCCAGATGCAGAAACGCTGATCCAGTTGCCAAGTTCTGTGGAGGGCATGGTGATTCATTCACAAATTGTCACAAATTTAGATACTTAGGAACTAGCAGCCTGTTTAAGGCTGCCTACATGCATGGTTACTGTGGACTATTGTATGACATTCTGGCACCTGGAAGGAGATCTCAACCTTAAATCTTGTCAAAGTCTACCATGATGTCAGACTTGTTTAACCCCAGGATATAACTCAATATTATTATATTCCTGTGGATATTGGATCTGTCTGCTCATGATAGAGAGAATCCATTCAATTCAAAGAGAAGATCAACCTCAATATAAATTAGCACCTCTTTCCACATTAAGATTTACAGATTCCTCATTTGAATTTTTTGACAACACAAGTCAATTTTTAAAATCCTATATTTATGAAATATCCAACCTTCAATTCTATATGATGTATAATTATATATTACATATAATTTTCAGTATATTGGAATAAGTTGTTCATTGTTTCAGCAAATATTATTTGATGATTTATGAGGAGACAGAAACTGAACTGGATGTTAAGGAAAATAAACTGGAATGTGCCTTCAAAATGACTCAGTTTAATGGAGATGTAAATAGTTCATATGTTCTTTGTTAGCTATATGGGACTAAAACTATTTCATTTTTTAAGTATTTGATATTTGGGGGGGATGTTTGAGAAGGGGAACAAAAATTTCATCCTGAAAATAATAAATCCTGGCTCGTTGTTGAGATATCATTCATTCTTCTGAATAAGAGGACAGGGAGACTTTTACAAAAGAGTAAGTTGGTTTGATCAGTCAATCAATTTTCTGCAGGTTTATCCCTGAGGTCTAATGTTTTGGCTTAATGACCTTTTTTCCCCCAAGATATCTATCTTTTGAAAGAATGAAATACTAAGAGTGTAAACATTAGCAGATCTTTGAAAAATTGACTTACTTTGGGAAGAAAACTGTTTTTCTTTTATATAAAATAATATAGACACATGCAGTGTGGATATGAGATATCAATGGAGCATATGGAATCAAAAGTCTAGATAGTTTACAGCAGGGTCAATAAACTATGGTTTGTGGGACAAATCAAACCCACTACCTTTTTTTGTAAATAAAGTTTTATTGGAACACAGCCATGCTCACTTGTTTATATATTGTCTAATAAAGTTTTATTGGAACACAGCCATGCTCACTTGTTTACATATTGTACAGCAGCAGAATTAAGTAGTTGTGGAAGAGATTATATGGCTTGCAGAGCTTAAAGTATTTACTAACTGGCCCTTTACAGAAAAACTTTATGGACCCCGGTTCATAGTTTTGTATTACATTCCTATAAAAATTAGTGTTTCTTTCACTAATATTTACAAAGTATTGACCAAATATAAAGTGCTAAATTATAATGCTTATGCAGGTTAATTTATGTCAGTTTTCATATAAAATGCAAAATATTAAGTAGAATCAAAACAATCCTTTTGCAAAGAAGCCAACCTCTAGAAGCAGAGAAGGTAAATGCAAATACTAATGACTGATATTGTCTACCAAATGTACTAAATTTAGTACTATATTTTCCATGTGTATGAGGATCTAGTGGGGAAAACAGACTCACATCAAATAGTTCATTACAAAGTAATTACTACAGGGACCTAGTTATAAAAACATCAGATGGATTACAATTGAGGATGATGAGCCAACTCATAAATTAGCAACTATATGGTGTCAGTACAGTCTGTAGGGCTGAAAGAATAAAGAGGTACCAGAGGTAAGGAGCTAGGACTTCCCAGTAGAACCTGGATTCACAGCAGGTGCTGTCTTCTGGTACCTAGGACTGGAAAGGGGTGGTGCATTAGTTCCTTTGGGCTGTTGTAAAAAATTATCATATATTGAGGGCCTTAAAACAACAGAAATTCGTTCTGTTACAGTTCAGGAACCCTGAGTCTGAAATAAAAGTGTCAGAAACTCTCTCTGAAAACTCGAAGGAAGAAATATCCTTACATTTTCGTAGCTTCTGGTGGTTGTTGACAACCTTTGGCATTCATTAGCTTGTTGCTGCATTATTACAATTTCTGCCTCCATCCTCACATGGCCATCCTCTTCCATGTCTCTGTTTCTAAATTTCTTTCTTCTTATAAGGACTCCAGTAATTGGATTTAGGATCTACCCTAGTCCATCCAGCATGACCTCATCTTAATATGATCATGTCTGCAAAGACCCTATTTCCAATTGTGGTCACATCCTCAGTTTCTGGATAGACATGAGTTTTGTGTGTGTGCGTTGGGGGCAGGCACTAGTCAACCAAGTACAGGTGAACTGCAGGCAACAGGTATATCCACTCAGTAAATTGTTGGAGATGCCACCTGAAGCATTCTCCCACTCAGTGCCTTCCATTTGCCAATTCTAATGAAAATTCATTGGCAAGGTAGACCGGGCAAGGTGGTTTACAGAGGAGAGCTCTTTGAGATACACATCAGATGAGGGGCCGGCTAGGTATAAATCTAAGAAAAAAGCAAAGCCAAAGCAACAAATCAACAAAAAGAAGGAATCTGGTTACTATGGCTCAAAAATTCTTCAAAACCTCCTTCTTTTTTAGATAGACACCAAAAAAATCAGTGAAATTATATGATATTTGGTGTTTGCATATCATTAATCCAGGGAAATGGGCAGAGTGCATTAAGATAAAAATCAAGATATTTCAACAACACCAACACTGACATTTCAGGCCAGGTAATTCATTGTCATTGGCAACTGTGCATTATAGGATATTTATCAGTATTTCTGGCCACTACCCACTAGATGCTAGTGGTACCCTTCACGCATACCAATTGTGACAACAAAAAAAATGCCTCTAAACATTGATGAAGGTCCACTTGGGGGCAAAATTGACACTCTTTGAGGATCACTGGTTTAGATAAAACAAAATTGAGTTTGCATTAATAATTGTTGAAGGGGGATGATAGGCACATGGTGGTTTGTTGTACTATTCTCTCCACCCCAGTATATTTTAATATTTTTCATAACAAAAATTGAACATAAAATGAACTACTTCAGAGCCTGTTCTACTTCTGCTAGATTTAGTATTTGAATTAAGGCTGTTGATAAAGGTCACATAAGTCAATACTTAAGCCAATTAATAATGATGCTAATACATTCTGAAGGTCAACTTATGAAACAATTTCATGCAGACAGAAATTGAGCGATTTTACATGCTCTGTATCTTCATCATCAATATTCATGTAATAAGTATATAAACATACACAGCACCACACTATTTATTTTTAAAATATATGTACGCATACATAACCCAAGTCTACAGAATTTTCAGTGAAATACAGATCGTTCCTTTGCATGTAAATAAAGGTAGTTGGCTTGATTTTGCATTTGCCAATGCAAAAAAAGACAATTACATCATATCACACAACATAAGATAGATGCATCCTAATGTGGCAAGCTAGGTCTCACTAACACAGGCCTCCATAACAACTCTTTCAGCACTGATTGAGTGATTAAGTTTAATATTAAAAGCCAGTGCCCTTAGACAAAGGCTGGGATGCAACAAAAGCCCACCAAGAGTTTTGCCTAGGCTGTTCCTGGGCCTTAAAGTGTGGTAAAATAATGAAGGAATTTTTAACAAGACCCATTTAGGATTAGACAAGTTTTATTGTGGGTCTGAAGAAACTCCCCAGACCTCCACAAACAAGTTTATTGGGGGTCTGAAGGAACTCCCCAAACCTCCGTGATTTAGCAGGAGACAAGATAAGGGTAATCACCCCAGCACCTGGACTCGTTTAGATTAAGTCAGTTTACTGAGGCTCCAGAGGAAGGTTCAGGACTCAGACCTTAGTTACAGATTTTAAAAAGTTAATCACTTATGTCTTTAGATGAATGCACACTTCCACGTAGATATATAACTTAGAAGGTATATAAGCTCTGGAAAACTTTGTAATTTTGAGTTGGTCTGGCAATGATTTCCAGGCCTTCTCCCTGTAACTGGTTGCAGAAATAAAAACTCTCTTCCTCCCCAGTTCATCTGCATCTTGTTACTGGGCCATGAGAAATAGCAGCTCGGCCCTCAGTTTGGTCCAGGAACAAAATGGCAAGCCAGTCAGGAGAGACCAGGACGGTGCGGCGTTCAGTGGCCAGTGGCTTGCAATGAGACAATCTTCAGGAGGATGCCAGCAGCTGCAGGTGAGATTTTCCTGGGGATTTTCCCAACGGCTGTCCCATGGGCAAAATCGCACATCCCTTTCACTAGTGGGGAAGAACAGAGATCAGGAGCAGACACGCTGGAAGAGTGAGTTAATCGGTTTGTATGCCAGGAGCCTATTGTTTTCCTATCTGGGCTTTTTAAGCCATTTGTCTGGTACCACCAAGGGAAGCAACAGGGCTCACTCACACACCTGCTTTGCATTTTCATTAAGATCAGGTTTTGAGTTGGTTTTGCGTCTGTTTTGCCTGAGTGCACTCCCTCTTGTGTTGTACAAAAATTGTCTCCACTTATTTGTGTATCTGTCTTATTCCTTTGATACCATGTAAACTTGAAAATGGGAGGTATTGGGTCCATTCCTGCTGAGAGGCCCCTTGGAAGGAAAAATATATTTTTTAGGAGCTCAGTTGTTAATAGCTTAATTAAAAGCTAACATCCAAGGTTTGCATATATATGTGTGCATGTTTGTATTTAAAAGCCCTTCATGTTTTTGCTTTTGTTTGTCTCTCTCCTAGGACCTTGTCTTTTTGAGCAAATGTTTTTTCTTCTCAATTGACCGAATTCTGTTTTCTTCATTAATAGCTATTGCAACAGAAACTACTCTGGGGTTTTCAGGAAAAAGTGTAATTTAGACACTTACAAGTGTCTTTGTTTGGAAGAAAACAATGAGGGCACTGTAAAAGCATCTCATGGTCTAGCCTCATAATAATTGTCCCTTTGCAAACCCAGGATTCAGTTTGGGCACTGCCCAGAGCTCAAAGATTCAGTTAAATGATAGGTAGTCAATATCTAAATAAAGTTAGTTTCCTTATACAATCCTACGTTAAATTTCTATAATTTTATGTTCAATATGGCATCCATCTTTAATCTCCCTCTAGCACCACCCAGGCTTTTTCTCTGTGTACCTTGAGATGTAAACCTTGCCATTTGATTTTTCACCTAAGAGTTGTTTGCTTTAATATGCAGATTTAGGGCTATTTGGCTGACAACTGCCAGAGTAATAAACCAGGTTATCAAGAGTTTACAGGTCTAAGATAGGACAAAGGAGGTCTTCTGAATCTACAAAATGTTCTTCTATTGGCATGCCTAATACAGCTATGTATTTATGTCTTGTGCACACCATGTTTCACTATTGAAAATATATAAAAGGGTTCTAATTGGCTCAAAGAAAAACAAAAGCACTTAAATACTTTAACAGAAAAAAGGCAAGACTAGTCAAATGTTTTTCAAGTTTTTGTGAATCAAAATCTTTAATAAATAAGCTAGCTTTACAAATTATTTGTACAGTAATATTAGAAATGTCTTAACAGTTGCCAGCATACATTTGTGTGCATTTATTGATCAAGCAATTTCATACTTATCTCTGCCAAATACTACAAGGTGTCAAAATTTGGCATAGAGGCTGCAAAACTATAACTCAGCCCAAAACAGAATGATCTTTGCTTGTGTAATTTTTAATAAATAAAGCATTGATATTGGTTTAATGAAGATAGCTATATCTTGAATTATTTGGTAAAATACCCTAACTTCTCATCTTGTGGCCTCAGGCAGTCTAGTCCACAGACATGAAGGAAGTTTGTTCTGGGAAAGGACTGTTATCATCTTAGTTTCAAAACTAAACTATAAACTAATTTAATGAACAAGAATAGCTTGGAAGTTAGAAGCAAGATGGAGTTAGTTAGGTCAGATCATTTTCACTGTCTCAGTTATAATTTTGCAATAGCAGTTTCATGACTTTAAATGATGACTATCACAGTTTTCATAAATAACCAGATAAATTATTAAAATAAATAATTAAATAATTGTAATGGGATAAATATTCACAAACAAACCTGTCATAATTTAGAATCTAAAGTTATATTAAATTAAACAACAGATATTTCATTATTTGGGTATTTTCCAATAAAAATATATTGTAGGAAAACATTCTTTCTAAAAATTGTGTCCTTTTTAAAGGGTAACTAATTTTTGTCTAATTCAAAGCTTATTTAAAGGTTATATATAAAACAACATAAAAGAAACCAGGAAATAACAGAGATATAAAGAAAGTTATAAAAATAAAGAGAGTTTTAAAGAGTATTGATAAAATATAAATATCTTCAAAAATGTAAACATTTGGTCTAAATGACGCAGGTCAAATATTAGGTTTGCTAAATGCTTTAAGTCATAAACTGCTTCTTTGACTTAAAAATTGTTCAATTTATTTTGGAGTGTTAAATTCTAGATAAGGCCTGGGGACATATGAAATTAGCCATGTCCCTAGCTATTCAAAAAGATACTAAAGAAAAGAGATTTTATATAGTAAAGGATCTTGTATGGTGAAGTCTTGTCCTAAAGTAAAATAACTGGTTGTCTAAAAAGGGGGATGTTTAGGACAAGTCAGAAAGTCAAGGCATGTTGTAGCTTGTCTGTGTAAGATGTAAAATAATTTATAAAATAAAATTTATGCAATAAATGTTGTACAGATTAGGCCTCCTAAAAGCTTTATAAAATGCCATTATGACTCTTAGCTGTATAATTTGTCTACTTTACAGCTAGGTAAGGCCTGGTACACATGGAGTCAGATGCTGGAATAAGTCAGACCTTATCAGCACTTCTGTCTAGGTCCTAGGCTCCACACCTAGTACGTAATTAAAATCCCAAACTTACCAAGGTTTTCACCAAAAGTAAAGGTTGCTAAGAGTTAACAGTGTAACATGTATTTAAGACTATGAAGAAACAGTTTATATGCAAGATGTGTAAGGAAAGTAAAATATACTTACAGTAAAAAGATTATAAGGTGGCAGAAGAATGTGGATTTTTGCCTAGATTAAAAGGTTAAAGGATTGTTTTAAGTAGGATAAAATAAAGATGAATGTTTAAGCAACTTGTGGAAGGTTGATTGTAAAGGAAATTCTGTGTGTAAACATATTGGCTAAAGTTAAAGGAGTATCATCCAGTGTTTCTATAAATTGAGCATTAAAATAAAAGCACAACAGGTTTCTCTTAGAGCACTAACCTGCTCTTGAACAAAAATTGGTCTTTAACAAAATTGCTCTTTAACAAAAAAAAAAAAGAAGGTCTATAAAAATCTTACCTTATGGTCAAACATTACAATTGGGTAAATATGTCTATAAGGTTTTATTAAGAATTGGGTTTAACATTAATAGTACACTAATGTAAAGGTAAAATTTGGCTTATTTGGTACCAAAAATCATACAGGAAGCATTGCCAAATATACAATGGGGTTTGGCTTTCTTTGGGCTATATTTGTATAAATACCTTATTGCTATGTGTTCCAACATCATGTGAAATTCCTATAATTCTGATATATCTTAGTGTACATCATCAGTAATATTATGATTGCTATGTTAAATTATTTTGTGCCACAGAGGTAACATATTTCCTTGTCAATTGTGTCTTTAACTATGGCTACTCTAAAACTTTTTGTCATCCATAAACAATTGCTGTATTGTTTTGGTCCTCTTTAGAAGGTGGTTTTATAATTAGCTATAAACCTGTAACAAGTGCTCTTGAATGCAAGTTTCTGACAATTTTGGAGACTGTGACATCAGAATAGAGGAAAAACGTTCAGAACTCTAGAAGAGCTAAAATTTTAATTAATATCAAGCAGGACAGGAATTAACTGCATGAACTGAACTAATAGGAGGCTGAAGTGAGCTTTTTGACTTTTTGCTTAAAATGTTGCTAATCCTTTGTTTTGCTTTTCAGAGTCAAGGAAACTTTTCTACTATTGACAGCTTTTAACAATTAAGGAAAGTATACTCCTATGAATAAAATTGGGAGCATATTTGTTTCTCAATACCTGATTTCTCTAGAATTTGGAAATTATTTGTGAGTATTCTTACCTTATGGCAATATACTTATTTGCATAAGTGCAACAAGAAGCTGTTCTCTTTTGTAACAGGACACGATTGGAAAAATCGGTTATTTTACCAAGGCTGACTGGAATGATATGTTCTCCTTTAAGGAATCAAACTTTTCTATGGAGCTTATAATGCCTTTAGAAGACTGGCCTCATATTTTGTGTACACAGTCCCTGTACAGGGTTTCTGATCTGTGGTAAGTAAAGAAAGTCACTTTCTGACAGGCAAGGACCCCCAAGTTATCCTGGAATCTCAAGAGGAGAAGAATTCACCCAACTCATAGGTATTTGATGGTACAAACCCATGGCTGGGCTCAGCTTTAAAAGGGTCTTATTTCAGAATCCTTCTATGGAACAAAGTTCCATAAAAACCTATTTAAAAGACCTATGTACAAAATAATTATTCTTGCTGCACTATGTACAAATAATTAGGCCAAGTATAATAAAGCAAACCAGTCATACCATAATTTGTCTTTTAATAAAAATGGGAAACTGGAGAGAGAAAAAATATGTTTCCAAAACTATAGTATACCTGTTATTAAATTCTAGTCTTGCCTGATATTTTTAAATTTTTATTATTTCCTGCAATTTGGATTAAATTCTAATTTTTCTGGCTACAAGTCTTCAAAATAATGTTTTCAATTTTTTCCTTTTTCTTTTCCTTTTTCCCCATTTTTTTGTACTGGAAATCACTAAAACCTAAGCTGTGCTTTCTTAAAGCCCTGTGAACTGAAGACCAGACAACTTAAACTTCAGAAGAAAACAGCAGCAACCTATTTATATGTGTTGCTGTTGCATACTATTATGTTTCAGCTGGCGCTGCCTCTAAGCCCCTGAAACAAAGAGTGCTACTGGGAACAAATTGACTTCTTCCACTCCAGCATTGCGTTCAGTGCCACATAACAGCAACCCCCTCTCAGCAGGAAGTAGCCAGAAAGATTATGATGCCCCATCTCCCTACAATTCTCATAATAAATCAATATACAAGCATGATAGAAATCATGAGCAAATTGACAGAGGGGATTGTGCCAGGCCAGATCTCACTAACACAGGCCTCCATAACAGTACTGACTGAGTGGATAAGTTAAATATTAAAAGCCAGTGCCCTTAGACAAAGGCTGGGATGTAACAACAGCCCACCAAGAGTTTTGCCTAGGCCTTTCCTGGGCCTTAAAGCGTGACAAAGTAATTAAGAAATTTTTAACAGGACCCATTTAGGATTAAACAAGTTTTACTGTGGATCTGAAGAAACTCCCCAGGCCTTCACAAACAAGTTTATTGGGGGTCTGAAGGAACTCCCCAAACCTCCGTGATTTAGCAGGAGATAAGATAAGTGTAATCACCCCAGCACCTGGACTCATTTAGATTTAGTCAGTTTACTGAGGCTCTAGAGGAAGGTTCAGGACTCAGACCTTACCTATAGATTAAAATAAGTTAATCACTTATGTCTTTAGATGAATGCACACTTCCACGTAGATATATAACTTAGAAGGTATATAAGCTCTGGAAAACGTTGTAATTTTGAGTTGGTCTGGTGATAATTTCCAGACCTTCTTCCTGTAACTGGTTGCAGGGTGCTCCTCCCCAGTTCATCTGCATCTTGTTATTGGGCCATGAGAAATAACAGCCCAACCCTCAGTTTGGTCCAAGAACACTAAGATGAAGCAGAAGTGAGTTTGAGGGTAAGAATGTGAATTTCAGTAGTGACATTATCTAGATTTCTATTTTGAACAAATGATCTCTGTAAACCTTATTCTCCTGAAGATAAAAGAATTCTATATAATGCTACTAATATGGTATTTCTAAAATATACACCAAAATTTTTCATTTTCACCTTACATTTGTGAATTTCAAATATCTGAGACAGGTCTCGCTTGATTTAGAAAGTTTATTTTGCCGAGGTTGAGGATTCACACACAGCCTCAGGAGGTCCTGATGACATGTGCCCAAGGTGGTCAGAGCACAGTTTGGTTTTATACATTTTAGGGAGACATGAGATATTAGTCAACATGTGTAAGATGAACATTTATTTGGTCCGGAAAAGGGGAGACAACTCGAAGCAAATGTGGGACAACAATTTGAAGCAGGGAGTGGGCTTCCAGGTAACAGGTAGATAAGAGACAAATGGTTGCATTCTTTTGAGTTTCTGATTAGCCTCTCCAAAGGAGGCAATCAGATATGCATTTATCTCAGTGAGCAGAGGGGTGACTTTGAACAGAATGGGAGGCAGGTTGGCCTTAAGCACGTCCCAGCTTGACTTTTCCCTTTAGCTTAGTGATTTTCGGGTCCCAAGATTTATTTTCCTTTCACACACATTTAAGGATGAAATGCAAAATTCTTAGAATGGTATCTATAGTCCTTAAAATCTAGCCTTTGCTTATCTCTCTACTTATGTGTCCCTACTTATATATCTCTACTTATGTATATTTCTCACACCTCTATGTTCCTTTCATGATAAACCACCTATGGTTCTTTGTATGTGCAAAGGTTCCTAATTTCTCTATGTTTATATATATTCCCTAGATCGACACACTCCCAATCTGGCCCATTTCACTTTTTTCTATTACTAGCCTGACTCCATAGTCATTTGAATTGTAATCCTCTGTTCATGCATGAAGGCTTTGCCCCTTTGTATGACACAAGGCATGCTCCCAAATATCAAGCTGGTGGATGAAATTTGTAACATACCTTATTTAAAGAGTATTGCTAGTACCTACATTTGAATATATAATTATGCAATGTATTATTTTTCTGTGGTAATTTTTGTAGAGTAATAAAGGTCCAAAATTTCTAGCTTCTCAATCTTGTAGTGTCTCTCAACTCTTTTGTTCTACATTTACTGCTCTTCAATAAATTATTTCCAACAGTAACTTCTCTTTCTACCGACTCTCTTGACAGTTTGCTTTTGTTAGCCAAGAACTTTCCCAGGTGACTACGAAATGAGATCCAGGCCACACCACTTTGTGCCACTCTACTTCCCTATAAGAAAGAGTAAACAGCATGACTAAAGCCAAGGGACTATGCACAAGACAGCTTTCAGCTTATTTTTATCTTCAGGTGAGTCTGAAATTTGCCTTCACCTAGTTTGGAGGTATGCGCAGAGAGTTCCCATTGAAAACACACAACATAGTAAAACAAGCCAACAGATCTTCCATTTCCTTCAGCCTGAGATCAAATGATTAAGCTTTAGAAATGTAGGAGATACTGTTTAGAAGCTTGAAGTAGATTTTGGCTTGAAACCAAGAGGTTGGAATATTATTTGTAACTAATAGTTAAGCAATATGAAAATTTCTTTGAAGTCCTTTCCTCATCTGTTGGAAACATTGTTGAGTAGTCAGGGATGTTTGAGTCAGTTGAGTTTTAGGGAAGATCTGCTATTAGTAGAGTTAAGCCAGAAAATTACATTCCAGATTTGAGACATTCATTATTCTAAATTTCCTGCCTGGTGAAAATCAGCACTTTTCTAGGTATGGAAAATAAGGACAATCCAGAATTATTTATACTTATTTTGTCAATTTGCATTGTTGAAATTTTTATAAATTATTATTATGATATACTATAAAGCAGAGAACACATAAAATTGTATAATGAGACTATACAGGTATTGTATAAATACAGAACTCATTAATTCCCATTGTATGCATTCCCCTATAACAGGACAAGGAAAAATCTCTGAAAATGTATGTACATGCATATCTTTCACTAAATATAATTATGCCTTTGTGCATTCCTTTGTAATATTACCTAAAATTTCAACTTTCCATTAAGGTGCAGTCTATATATATATTTAATATATTTTTGTAGTTAGGAGAAATAACATGAATAAACTTACCCATAATCATAAGCCCAAATTATCTCTTATGCACTTTGATTTAATAAATATTCTAAGTGACAAAGATGAAAGGAGATCATTGTGTTAGAAAAGCATCTTCTCTTGGTTTCCTCTCCCACTTAGACTCTCATATCTGATCTTAACAATCCTTTTAATATGAAAATTACAGAAAACTCTCTTGTAAATTGTCTTTTACAATATAATTCCTAACACATATGTCATTATTTAATTTTACTCTTTAGTAGCAATGTGCTTCACTACCAGACAGAGGAGATTTACTTGTAAATTAGAAATCAAAGCATTAGGTTGAAATGAAAGCCCCCTTCATAAAGGAATTGTTAAGCAGCAGATCATTTACTGTCAAACTCTAAATACTACACAGGATGCTCAAGGGTGCCTAAAAACAAATTGTCCCCATTTCAGGTTTCACAATTAAAAGGTAAAGAGGACTTCCAAACATCTGTCACTCCAGGAATATGAACGTGTTGAAAGTTACAACCCTGGAAGTGATCAGTTGCTGCATGTTAACAAAGCATGCCCCCAACTGCATACCTGGGATGAAAATGATGGCTGGCTTGGTGAGTCACTCAACCCCCGAGGACATTTTTGCAAATAGAGGCAAAATGTCAAGACCTTTCTCAAAAATTAAATCAGCAAGCCTCCTAGTTATCCTCCTGGCTTAAGCAGAGGGAGTAAATTCCTATTCCCTGAAGCACCTTGTAAGAGCAAAGCTGCCTGAGCACAGTTCAGAGATGCCTTTAGCACGAATGGAGGCTGGGAAAAAATAGCCTTTTCAGAATGTAAAGCAGGAAAAGTTTTCTCTTCACCAAAACCCGTATGAAATACTTTTATTTAAAAAAATAATTACTCTGTAGGACCAATGCAAAGGAGATATATCAGTAATCCCTAAGCAAGGTCAAAATTTTAAGCAACAATTTCATTTACTTATAATGTCCTTTTTATATAGAAACATGAATATATGTTTCCATGGGTACCTATTTCAGATACTGCAGTCTATTTTCAGCTTTATCTGTTTTAAACTTGGCTTTGCCAAAAGATTTTAAATACAACCATGCCATACTTTCAGCCATGCTGTCCGGTAGAATCTTCTGCAATAATGAAGATGGTCTATATCTACATTGTCCAAAATGGTAGCCTCTATGTTTTGTGTACACAATATTGTGCGTCATGTAAGAAGGGACTATGTATGCCCATGTATAATCAGTGAGCACTTGAAATGTAGCTAGCAAGGCTGAATAACTAAATTTGTAATTTTAAAATTGTAATTAATTTAATTTAAAATAGCCATATGTGGCTACTCTATTGGTATTGAATGGCAAAGCTATTTAGAACAACTCTCTCAAGCTTTAATATGTACCATGGGATCTCGTCGAAAAGAAAATTCAGATGTCATGTGTCTAAGGTGGATTTTGAAAGTTTGCATTTCTAGCTAGCTCCCAGGTGATGCCGATCCTCGTGCTCAACAAACTACACTTTAAGTAGTAAGGCTCTTAAAAAGTCATTCTCAAACTTTGCTCCACATTAAAATAACCTGGATAGCATTAAAACCCAAATGCCCACTCTGAACTCAGTATCAAACAAATCAAGTGTTCTTCGTGAATCATAGTCATCAGTATGTTTTTTTACATCTCTTTATGTGATTCCAATGTCCAGCTAAGTTTGAAAACTAGTGCTTTTAAGTGCTTATTTTCACAGTGCATAAAAATCACCTGGGGATCTTATTTAACTACAGATTGGAATTCACTTGTTGTGAAGCGGATCCTGAGGTTGTTGCATTTCTTGTAAGTTTCCAGGTAATTCCAAGGTTACTAGTCTGTTCTACACATTGCTACTCAAAGGATGTGTCATGGAACAAAGTAATTGGCATCAACTGAGACCGTTTTAGAAATTTACAACTTAGGGCTCCACCCTAGACTAATTGAATCAGAATCTGTACTTGAACAGCATTCACAAGCAATTTGCACGTACATTATAATTAAAGGAGTACTGTCCTCAAAATCTTAACCATTTTTTGTTTATATTGAGTTTAAGAGTATTGGCAGGTTAGAATTTGAGCTCAGTGATCCCAGGTCCAGCAGTGTCTCTATCACCAAGAACTTAGAAATGCAAATTCCACCTCGTATGTCAGAATAATATTCTGCGGATAGGGCCCAGCAATCTGTTTTACTGAACCCCTTTGGTGATGCTCACGCACACTAAATTTTGAAAAATATTGTTCTGGCTTTTGTTAAGTTCAGAATCCTGAAAAAAAAAGTACTTTGATTATTAATATTTAATTTTTATCATTCTTGAAATGTATTTGAGACCCATACCAGATGTTTTGTGTACACGATATTGTGCATCATGAAGAAGGGACTATGTATGCCAAAGAACAGTGCCTTCACATAAATGCTTAATTAATATTTGTGGATTAAATGGCCATTTATAAATAAAATATATAATATGTAAAACATTTAGAACCTTCTAGGATGATCTTTTAAAATGCAAATCTGGTCATTGTACTCCCTCAGTAAAATCATTAAATTGCTTACCACTTCTGTAAGGATAAACTTTAAACTCTTAAATTGATCTGCAGGATCCGGCCACATCCTATGCTACTGTTCCCTATGACCATTCTCCAAGATCCCTCATGGACCATTCAGCTTTCTATAATACAATTATTCTAGCCTTTCATCACTTCATTCTTTGAACTATACTCCTTCCCACCTCAGGACCTTTGCCTATGTTGTTCTTTCTACAGAGATTATTCTTTGCATATCTGCTCCATTACCTAGTTAACTTATTCTCATTCTTTGGATAACATGTCTCATATCCCTTCAAAGAGAATTCTCACCTCTAAGAGTGAAGTCCACTTCCTATATTTTCTTATGGTTATTTGCATTTTTCTTTAGTTCATACTTGTTATTATTTATCCATCTATTTAATTGTTTAATTTGTATATCTGATTCAATATTGTGATTCCTTTAAAGTCAGAGGTTATATATGAATTGTTTCCTCTATGTCTAGTACATAGGAGCTGTATAATATCTGTTGAATGGATGAATAACATAATTCACTAAAATTAGAAAAATGTATCAACTGTAATGCTTCATCCTTTTTAGGCTCCATTGCTCCCCATCTCCACCTATGTTACTAATTCGAAAAGTGAGTGACCAAACTTTGTCCAGAAATATTCAACTAGGAATACCTAAAGAGTTCTCCTAATATTTTTATATAAATTAGAAGTTCCTAGCTTATCATATTTCAAAAGAGAGATAACAGACTAACTGGAATGATTTTCTTTGTTGTATTTTAACATTAAAATTAATTTTAAAAATATTTCTACATTTTATTTTTTCCAGACACATTGGTAACTAACTTACTGCCTGAACCACCCTTTTGGTAGACGACTGAGAATTCAGAGTTAATATGACCCTTCCCTCCCCTCCCCTTCCCTCCCCTCCCCTCCCCTCCCCTCCCCTTCCTGTCCCATTTTGTCTCTTTTTTTTTTTTTTTGACAGGGTCTCACTTTGTCACCCCAGCTGGAAGGCAGTGGTGCCATCTCGTGATCTTGGCTCACTGCAGCCTCGACCGCCTGGGCTCAAGTTATCCTCCCGCTTCAGCCCTGCAAGTAGCTGGGGGCACAGGTGTGCACCGCCAGGCCCAGCTAATTTTTTGTTGTTGTAGAGACAAGGTTTTGCCTAGTTAACTTATTCTGATCTCCAACTCCTGGGCTCAAGCACTCTGCCTGCCTTGGCCTCCCAAAGTGCTAGGATTATAGGTGTGAGCCACCACCCCAGGCCTAAATTTTCTTTACTTATGAGGACATAGTCACTGGATTCGGGCCCACCCTAATCCAGTATGATGTCATCTTCACTTGATCACGTCTGAAAAGTTTGTGTTTCCATGAGGTTCCGAGTGGACATGAATTTTAGGGGACACTATTCAACCTAGTACAACCTCTGTCCCCAACAGGGGGATAAAGATTTGGAAAGAAGGCAAGCAAGGAACTCTTGTTATCTATCTTTCACAATTTACCCAATAACATTGTGAAGTAAGTAGCACATCTCCATTGGACAAATGAAAAAAGTCCAAAAACAAGGTTAAAAGTCCAAAAGCAAGTAATGACTAAGGGCATATGTTCAATTTGTAGCAGAACTTGATTTAAACCAGATCCTGTCTGATTTTTTAAATTTAAATTTTATTTTATTAATTGACTAATAATAATTGTACATATCCATGGGGTACATAGGAATGATGAAACACAGCATTTGCCAAGGGTAAATCATGTTCCCCTTGGCTTATATATCATTCTCCCCCTTCCCTGATACCTACATATATGTACTAACTGGCCATTGATGTCATAGGTCATGCTGAGACACAATATATATGTTCTCTTTTCAGAAACTAACTAAGAAATTAACTAGTTTAGAAACTAATGAATTAACTGCTGCCATCACAATTTACCATTATTTTCAACATTATTCTAAGCATTCCCTAATTAATGCTTTCTATGAGTGATCAGTGTTATGTCATTATGCTACCTCTACATACAGTGATATAGTTGAGAATATGTCTGTACCCAAATTTTATGATGAAATATAATCCTCAAAGTTGCAGATGGGGCCTAGTGGGAGGTGTTTGGGTCGTGAAGGTGAATCATGACTTGGTGCTGTCCTCACTAAAGTGACTGAGTTCTCACGAGATCTGGTCATTGAAAAGTGTGTGGCTCTCCCCCTTGATCCTGCTCTACCATGTGAGATGTTGGCTCCCCATTTGCCTTCCGCCATGAGTAAAAGATTCCTGAGGTCTCCAGAAGGTGGGCAGATGCCAGCACCATGCTTCCTAAACAGCCTGGAGAACTGTGAGCCAATTAAACCTCTTTTCTTTATAAATTACTCACTCTTAGGTATTTCTTTTTCCATCCTCTTGGTAAGGAGTGCGCTCTTGCTCTGAGTTCACAGGAGAGTTGTTTAAAACTGTGTGGCACCTCCCCCCGCCTCACTCCTGCTTTTGGTATGTGACATGTCCTCTCCCACTTCACTTTCTGTCAGGAATAAAAGCCCCCTGGGGCTTCCTCAGAAGCTGAGCAGATGCCAGCACTACGCTTATACAACTTGCAGAACTGTGAGCCAATTAAACTTCTTTTCTTTATAAATTACCCAGTCTCAGGTGTTGCTTTATAACAATATGTGAATGGTCTAACACAGACTATTGGTACTGAAGAGTGTGTTATTGCTTTAAAGATACCTGAAAATGTGGAAGTGACTTTGGAACTGGGTAATAGGCAGAGGTTGGGAGAGTTTGGAGGGCGCAGAAGAAGACAGGAAGATGAGGGAAAGTTTAGAATTTCTTAGAGACTGGTTAAATGGTTGTGACCAAAATGCTGATAATCATATGCACGGTGAAGTCCAGGCTGACAAGGTCTCAGAAATGAGGACGTTACTGGAAACTTGAGCACAGGTCACCCTCATTGAGCCTTTGCAAAGAACTTGTCTGCATTGTGTCCATGCCCTGGGGATTTGTGAAAGTTTGTACTTCCGAGTGATGACCTAAGGTATCTGGCAAAAGAAATTTCTAAGGAGCAAAACATCCAGGATGTATTCTTGTTGCTTCTAAAATCCTGTGCTCAGATGTGGGAGTAAATAAATGACTTAAAGTTGGAATTTATATTTAAACAGGAGGCAGAACATAAAAGCTGGGAAAATTTGCAGCCTAGCTATGTGGCAGAGAAGGTAAAAGCTTTTTTGGAAGAGGAATTCAAGCAGGCTGTGGAGCAACCACTTGTTAGGGATATTTGCATGCCTAAAAATGAGCCAGGTGCCGACAGCCAAAACAATGGGAAAAAGGCCTCAAAGGCATTTTGGAGACCTTTGTGGCAGCCCCTCCCATCACAGGTCCAGAGGCCTAGGAGTAAAGAATGATTTAATGGACCAGGCCAAGGGTCCCACTGCCCTGTGCAGCCTCAGGACACTGCTCCCCACATCCCAGTCTATCCTGCTCCAGCCTTGGCTCAAAGGACCCCAGATACTGCTTGGTCTGCCACTTTGCAGAGCACAAGCTGCCATAAGCCTCAGTGGCTTCCTCTTGGTGTTAAGCCTGCAGGTGCACAGAGTGCAAGAGTGGTAGGGGCTTGGCAGCCTCTGCCTAGATTTCCGAGGATGTATGGAAAACCATGGCTGCCCAGGCAGAAGACTGCTGCAGGAGCAGAGCCCTGACAGAGAACCTCTACTAGGGCAGTGAAGTGGGGAGATGTGGGGATGGAGGCCATACACAGAGTCCATGTGGGAGTTCAGTCAGGCTGGTGGGAAAAATTTTAAAGATAGTTATAAGTAATAGATGCATACTTTCTTGGAAATTTTTCCCACAGAAGTGGTGGGAGGCGGGGGGTTGCATAAGCTCCAGCAATAGATCTGGATGAAGGCAGCCTAATCCTTACCTTGAGTAAATAACTTAGAGTAGATACATAGGAACGTAGAGGAGTTTATCTAAATAACTTCTTTACTCATGTGGTCCTAAAACTAACCTTTGATCATTCACAGGTGGGATGGCTCTCTCAGGTGCAATGGCAGGGGTGGGGGGGGGGCAGAAAGTGACCAGATTAATTACCCTCTAACGGTGTTGACACGAAGCCTTTGTCATTTAATGTGTGCTGAATAAATGCTGGCAGGGCCAGCGAGTCAGGGCTGTGGCCGCCAACTCTTTACAGCACTCTCCTTGGAGTCTGTAAGTGGCCCAGATCCTTAGCTGGACTGACAAGCATAATATCTGTGTCGTGTATGTTATTCATCTGTCATTGGGTCAGGGTCTGCAGGACAGACCCCCGCAAGTCCCCACTGAAGCACTGCATAGTGGAGCTGTCGGGAAGAGGGACACCATCTTCTAGACCCCAGAATGGTAGATACACCAGCAGCTTGCACCCTACACCTGGAAAAGCCACAGGCACTCAGCTCCAAACTGTGAGACCAGCCATGTGGGTTTACTCTGCAAAGCCACAGGGGCAGAGCTGCTCAAGGTCTTGGGAGCCCACTCTTTGCATCAGTGTGCCCTCAATGTGGGTCATGGTGTCAATGGACATTATTTTGGAGCTTTAAGATTTAACGACTGCCTTTCTAGGTTTCAGACTTGCGTGGGGCCTGTGGCCCCTTACTTTTCGCCAATTTCTCCCTATTGGATGAGGAATGTTTACCCAACCCATGCACCCTCCATTGTATCTCAGAAGTAGATAACTTGTTTATTTTATTTTATTTTATTTTATTTTACAAGCTCATAGATGTAAGGAACTTTACTAGAGCAGTGAAGAGGAGAAGATGAGACTTTGGACTTTGGACTTTTGACTTCTGAGTTAACGCTGAAACAAGTTAAGACTTTGGGGGACTACTGGTGAGGCATAATTGCATTTTGCAATGTGAGGGGGACATGAGATTTGGGGGTGCCAAGGGTGGAATGAAATAGTTGGATATTTGTTCCCACCCAAATCTCATGTTGAAATGTAACCCCCAGTGCTGAAGTGGGGCCTGCTGGGAGGTATTTGGGTCATGGAGGTGGATCCCTCATGGCTTGGTGCTGTTCTCACCACAGTGAGTGAGTTCTCATGAGATCTGGTCATTTAAAAATGTGTTGCTCCTCCCCTGTCTTGCTGCTGCTCTGCCATGTGAGATGCTAACTCCCTCTTTGCCTTCTACCACGAGTAAAAAAATTTCCTGAGGCCTCTCCAGAGTTGAGTAGATGCCAGTGCCATGCTTCGTGTACAGCCTACAGAACTATGAGCCAATAAAAGCTCTTTTATTTATAAATTACCCAGTCTCATGTACTTCTTTATAGCAATGAAAGAATGGCATGATACATACAGTAACATACAAAATAATTTTAAGAGTGTTTGATCTTCAATGTTTTCTGATGATTGATCTAGTGATTACAAGGAACATCTAATTCTATATGAGCTATTTCAGCATCTAATTCTATATGAGCTATTTCACTAGACTAGAAATATCAAAGAAAAAAGTACTCTGAATCCTGGAAATACATCATTTTAATCTAACTAAATAGTATAAGTAAAATATTTGAGTAATTTCTAAAAGGAAAAATACAAACATATCATCTGAAGATAGTTCTGTATTAAAAATAAACCCGTTTGTTTCTGTGTATATATATGTGTAACTTTCCTGTTTTAAAATTATCTGATATTTTTATGAATAAGTCACCATTGTTTTTAAAGGATATTAATGATATCAATTAATACTTAAAATAACTTAATTAGGTAGACTAAATTATTCTGCAATAAAAACAAGTTCCAAACTGTGACTACTTATAAAACAAAGATGTAAATCTCACTCATCTTCCATGTGTATGGTGGATTGGCTGGAACATCGGCACTACATTGTCTCAACTCAGGATCAGTGCTTATGTAGTAGCCACCATCGCAAACATAGGGGTTGTTTCGGCAAAGTTAAAGACAGAGCATCATGAATCTCATACTTCTCTTAAACCTCCTTAAGACTGCTGCTTCATAGTGGCACACATCATTTCCATTTATGTTTCATTAATTAGAACAAGTCACCTGGCTTCAACTTCAAGAGGGCAGATAAATGCAATTCTGACAAATATCTGGAAAAAAGTACCAGAAATATTGGTGTAGAGCTGACTGTCACAGTCTGCACTGCTGGTTAGCAAATATTAGGCTGCTTCTTCTTGCAGGCAATCTCCCTGCCACCTCTTCAAGAGAGAAATGTTCACAATCCCATCTTGTTACATATTTGTTCAAATTTCAGAATTTCTGAGTGATGTATGAGAATCTATACATAAGTTCAATCATGATTACTCTTGACTCAGAGACCTACGATCTATGAAATAAAAAAAAAACTGAACAAGTTAAATGTTCCACATCAATATCTATATATATTATATAAACATATGTATTTCATATATCTATGAAACTGGGAAATTATAATCAGTTATCATGTGTATAAGGAAAGAATGGGAAACATAGAGTGTCCAGGGTTCATAGAAATTCTACACTATGACTGGGCAAATGTTAGGAAGGCCTGCTTTTCAAGTACAAAAGCTGGAGGAAGTGTGAGTTAGTAGAATATTCTTTGACTGGGCCCTGATTATGCTATGGAGAAGGAATGCCCAGTTCATTGCTCTCCAATGTCTCTGGCTACAAGCTCTGAATATTTTTCCTTTTCCACTATCCAAAATGTATCCAGATGTATCCAAAGCGGAACATCTGAAATAAGCACTGAATAATATCTTTCCTTGGGGTCTTTGCAGTTTTCTGAGACTGCTGCCACTAGAAAGTTGGTGGTATAAGGATTATTTTGAGTCTTAAAGTGTCATAAAGTTTTCTGTTTCTCTTGCAGTAACATTCTCTTAAGAAATTTAGTAGGCTTATTATGTATTTAATAGTAGTTGGCTCCTTGATATAAAAGCAATGCACACAGTCCATTTCTGCACATGCCTAGTAAATTTGTTCTATTTCTTTACTTTCTCATCTCCATATCACTCTTTCAACTTAATTGCTTATTTATTGAGTTCGTCAAGTTCTAAAAGGAGAACTATAACGTTATTCTCTTTTTCTTGAGCCATGTTGTATAATTGAAAGGATTTACTGGGTGTAAACGCCTTAATTGGGTCTTCTCTCTGAAAGATCTTAATCTGTTCAGAGATTTTAATAGTGAGGGTATACTCTAGGTTTCATTTTTGCCACAAGGCTGGGTTTTAATTGGACTTTGTCTCACAAGGCCTTTCTCAGATATACGTTTTACCAATTAGTGTTAAAAAGTAGTCCTCTTCTAATCTCAGAAGTTCCCAAATTTCTAGACTCTCACTCTTTCCTTTTATTCCTGCATTTTAACCAGGCCATGTCTTTTTTTTTTTTCTTTTTGACATGAGTCTCTGGTGCCCAGGCTGGAGTGCAGTGGTGAGGTCTTGGCTCACTGCAACCTCTGCCTTCCAGGTTCAACCAATTCTCCTGTCTCAGCCTCCTGAGTAGCTGGGACTACAGGAGCGTGCCACGATGCCCAGCTAATTTTTTGTATTTTTCATAGAGATGGGGTTTCACCGTGTTAGCTAGGATGGTCTCGATCTCCTGACCTCATGATCCGCCCACCTCGGCCTCCCAAAGAGATGGGATTACAGGCATGAGCCATCGCGCCCAGCTGCCATGCCTTTTTTGTGGTACTTTATCAAATGTAGCAAAGAACATCCAATACACACTTGCATTCCTTTTCAATCTTTATTTCCTGATTTACAAATTTACTAGGTGCACAATTTTAATTCCAGATTAACTCTGTCAACAACTTTATCAAATGACTAGCCACTGCACAACATGAATCACCATTTTTACAGCTTCTGATAACTGTTTCCTCACCACCCACTGCTCCTCACCACCCACCGCTCCTCACCACCCACTGCCCGGTCCTTATTTTAAGATTTTGTTATGACAGCACTACATTTCTAGGTGCAAATTTCTGTAGTAATCAAGATAGATGATGCTATGTAGATTATATTGCAGTTAAAAAAAATATGAGTGGCTTATATCAAGGTATCTTTCTTGCTCCATCTATGCAGGAGAGCTATATGCTCTCTTCGTTTTAGGGCCGAGGTAATGTTAGAGATACAGAGGGAAATTGGTGATCCAGTCTGGAAATGACACATCATGTCCTACTCACATTTGTTAAACCAAAGCATCTCACATATTCAGTTACAAATTCATTCATTAGGAGATAAAAACTCTGAATCGCTGGAGAAACAAACATATTTTGTAAATTGAACCAAAGGCTATCACACCAAATAATAAATGAGTCAATTTGACTACCTAAAGTATTGGAAGGAAATTTGACATGAATCTATAATTTTACTAATGCTCCAAAATAATTTAAAATTTATATATTTCCCTAGTATTCTTAGTATGTTATATCAAACTTATATTTCTAATACTTGCATTTTCTTATTATTTTGGGTATTATGGAAATAAAAAGTTTGTGACTGTAGTAACTATTGAGCATTTACTGTGATCCAAGTGCTGTTCTTTGTACTTTATGCATGTTAATCCACCTTATTCCTACAATCACTCTATGAAGTAGGTGTTATTCTTCTTATTTCAGAGATGTAGAAATATTAGGTGTTATTGTTGTTATTTCAGAAATGTAGAAATAGTAGTATGAAATACACATGCCAAAGAATTGCACTCACCACTTTGTATTAGTGAAGATAGGCAAAACTCACATTTCCAGTCACTTTCCGGACAGCCCACCTGATTGTTCTACAAGTGCTCTGAGATGAACAGATTCTAAAACAGCAATAATCACAGTAGTCCTGACGATGATGATGATGATGATAAGAAGAAGAAGAAGAAGAAAAAGAAGACGACGATGATGATGTCAACTGCCACCTCTAGTCAAGAATTTTTTTTGTCTTCCTTATTCTGGATAATGTGTCAACACCATCAAGGTTAGGTAATTCAACTTTATTTTTGAATCTTACTATTACCACTCCTCAACTCACCAACGTTCTACTGATTTTATCTTTTTAACTGTTCTTACATGTGCCCAAAACCACTCTATATCAGGTATTTACCTTCTCTATCTCAATTTTTGCAGTAGTCTTCTTTTACATATGGGATAACATTATAGAACCTCTAATGCATTTTTTATGGTGGGTAGCTGTTACTAAATATCGAAGGCTATCAAGTGAATTCTATTTGGTGCCAGAGTAGAATATTGCCTAATAAATAAAAGCAATACAAATATTTAATATGTGACAAAACATAATATGGAAAGGAATTTTCATTGCTAGTGGTGTCAATAAAACTTTGAAACAAATGATGGGTAAATAAATTAGAAAAACTATGAAGAATATTCTCAAAACGTAGGATTCTACAACTCCAATGTGCCTGTAAGTGACCTACTTTTTTCTCCTTTTTACGTTTTGAAATAATATTTTATAGCATTAGTACATATAGGGTACTCAGTTTGAGTTTTGCTTCTAAGTCTCCTAACTGGAAATTTGGTATCTCTGAAGTGATTCTTGTATCCTTCAAATTCTTCCACCGTTTGATTGAGCTCACAGTACCCTCTGCTATCATGTTCATTTTTAGTTCCTATTTCTCCACCCCTTTTCACTCCTTATTTACTACTCTACCCACTTACGTTGCAAAGGTTCAGGCATGTCAGAACATAACTACTAGGGATTTTCCTGTAAACTATAGTGTCATCTCAGTATATGCTAAAAAAAATGACAAATGTCAATACCTATTCATATGAAAGATATTCAGCAAACTAGAAGTTCTTTTAGGACTTCATCAACCTAATGTAGTTATAAAAAATTTCTATGAAAAATTTTACTACTAACATCACTTGTGTAATACTGCATTTTATCCCTAAAATCAGTAATAAAGATGTTCACTCCCACAACTTCTAGTCCACAGTTTAATGAAAGATCTAGCAAATGTGAAAAAAAAAAGAAAAGGTTTATATTAAAAATAAAGAAATAAAGCTATCTTAAATGTATATAATATGATTGTACACTTGAAAATTCTTAGGAATCTCCAAAAAGTTATTAGAACTGATAAGTAACCCAAACAAGGTTGCAGGTTATAATGTCAATAAGCAAACCTGAATTGCATTTTTATAAATAAACAAAGAAAAATTGGAAATTTGAATTTTTGCATCTCAAAACATGAAATGTTTAGGTGAAGTCTAGAAATCTAGGCATAAGAGTTCTACATTGTATTAGTCTGTTCTTGCATTGTTATGAAGAAATACCTGATATAGGGTAATTTTTAAAAAAGAGAAATTTAATTGGCTCATGGTTCTACAGGCTGTACAGGAAGCATAGCGGCTTCTGCTTCTGTGGAGGCCTCAGAAAGCTTCCAATCAGGTTGGAAGGTAAAGGGGAGCAAGGTGTCTAATATTTGGGAGCAGGAGCAAGAGAGTGGGGGAGGTGCTACACATTTTTAAACAGCTGTATATAAAGAGAACGCACTCATCATGAGAACACCACCAAGGGGATTATGTGAAACCATTCATGGGAAATCCACCTCCATGATTCAAACACCTCCCACCAGGTGCCACCTCCAACACTGGGCATTACAACTCGACATAAGATTTGGTGGGAACACAGATCCAAACCGTATCATACATTAAAAAGAAATGAGCTCTCAAGCCATATAAAGACATGAAGGAAACATAAATGCATTACTAAGTGAAAGAGCCAATCAGAAAAGGCTACATCCTATATGATTCCAACTATATGACAATCTGAAAGGGGCAAAACTATCATGACATTAAAAAGATCAGTGATTGTAAGAGGTTGAGGGGAGGAAGAGATGAATAGGTAGAACACAAAGGATTTTTTTGACAGTGAAAATATTCTGTGTGATATTACGATAGTGGCTATACATTTACCAAATTACATATACACTTTATACATTTGTGTATATTGAGTATACATATACAGTTATCAAACCCATACAATGTGTATAATGAATATCCATTATACACTTATCAAAACCCATACAATGTACACTCCCAAGAGTGAACTCTAGTGTAAATGATGGGCTTTGGGTGATAAAGACGTGTGAAGGTAGGTTTGTCAGTTGTAACAAATGTATCACTGTGGTGCAATGATTGTAACAAATGTACCACTGTGGTGCAGTGTAACAAATGTATACTGTGGTGTTGAGAGTGGGGGATGTTATGTGAGGAGACGGAGTATATGTAAACTATTTCTACTTTCCACTCAATTTTACTGTGAACCTAAAATTGCTCTAAGAAAGAAAGTTTATTAATTAAAAATACCACACTTTTACTTAGAGAAAATTAAAACAAAAACTAATCAGATAGTGTGCCATACTCACAGATTTGAAGATTCAATCTTGTTAATACGTTGTTTCTACACAAATTTATTTACAGATTAAATTTCAACCAAAGTCACAGCAGGCAGGATCTTTGTTGAAATGGACAAGCTAATTGTATAATATATGTAGAAATGCAAAGAAACTCAAATAGACAAAATCATTTGAAAAATAACAAAGTTGGAAAATTTAGACTATTCTATGTGAAAACTGTAAATCAGTAACAATTAAAATATCATGGTATTGGCATAAGGACAGACGTAAATCAATGGAACAGGATATGTGCAATTGATTTTCATCTGATATGCTTTGGTCTTTCGATGAGGAAAGGATTATCTTCTCAACAAATGGTGTTGGAACAACTAGATAACCATATGGAAAAATATAAACTATGACTCTTATCTTGTACTTTACATTAACTTGCCATAGATCACATACATTGAGGTAATAGTTAAAACCAAAAAACTTCTGGAAGTAATCATAGGAGAATATCTTTGCACCCCTGGAGTATGCAAACATTTCTTAAGATAGAATACACACACAAAAATCACAAATCATAAAAAAATTGTTTTTTGTTGTAAAAATAAACAAAATATAAGATTTACCATTTAAATCATTTTCAGTGCACAGTTCAGTCACATGAAGTTCATTCATATTGTTAGGAACCATCACCAATATCCATCTCCAGAAATTTTTCACCATCCCAAACTGAAACTCTGTATTTATTAAATAATAATTACCAATTATCTTCTTTCTCTAGGCTCTGGTAATGGCTATTCTTTCTATCTTCATTTATTTAACTATTCTAGGTACTTAACATATGTCAAACCATAAACATTTTGTCCTTTTGCATTTGTTGACTTCACTTAGTATAATGTTTTCAAGGGTTATACGTGTAGCATGCATCAAAATTTTATTTCTATTTAAGGCTGCATAATATTCCATTGCATACATAAGCCACAATTATTTTCTTAATCTATTTAAAAAATACAATGATGTGCATTTGGGTCTTTCTACTTTTTGACTATTGTAAACAAGGCTGCTATGAACATTGGTGTACAAACATCTTAGTCTTTGCTTTCAATTTTTTTTAAAGATATATACATAGAAGTGGAGGAGATTGCTTCTGTTTGCCTGGAGGTTTTAGAGAAATCTGTGAGCATAACATTCTCAGGCCCATCTACCATATGCCTCCATTCCAGATTTTAGGACCCCACTTTTTTTTCATCAGGGTCCTAATTTTGTCATAGGATACTGTCAATACTGCATATTCCATCTTTCTTTGTAACTGTGCTACATTTACAACAAACCCCTAGACCTGATTTTTAAAAAGAATAATATATACTATAGACATTTTCAACTACTTATAAAGATAGATTTAATAATAAAATGAGGACTATGCACTCATTGTCCAGCTTCAAAAATCAATGCCTAACAAATCTTGCTTTAACCATACCCCTACTGACTCCCATCACCCAATCATTTTGTGGCAAATCTGTGCCATAATTATTTCATTGTAGATATATACATATTTGTTTCCATTATTGTGTTAGTCATGGTTCTCCAGAGAGACAGAACCAACTAGAGACATATATAGACAGACAGATAGATAGATAGACATAGATATAGATGTAACCAAAGTACCTTTATAACACAAAAAATGAGTAACAATTCCTTAAAACCATCAAATACCCAGTCAGTGTTTATTATATTTTTTATATAATATCTTATAATTGGTTGTGTGTGTGTGTGTGTGTGCGTGTTTAACAGCTTGTTTGTAACAAGATCTTGCCCTGTCTGCCTTATAGCTATTGGGAATATGAGGTTCCCTGGTTTTATAGCATGCTGCGCATTGTCAGTTGGGTTCCCTAAAACTTTCATTTCATTTTTTCTAGGCTTTAAATGTTAGTAACAGAAGCCAGCCTACACCACAACCATTCAAAATTATCTTTGGCTTCATACAATTCAATTGCTATAGCAACCATGTATTTCAAAATTTCACCATCAATTTACAATTCATTCTAATTAACCAAAGGTTTTCTTTTTTTTTAAAGAGACTTTTTAATTTTAATGTCATTGCATGACATGGGTTATTACTACCTCACCTATCACCAGAAAAGGAATCCCTATTGGCATTAATCTGATGACTAATCCAACTCCAAAAATTCACCTAAAAGAGGAAGGATATGTCTGTTTTCCAGGGTTCCTCCTGATATCAAACATCAGTCTGGATTCTCCAAAAAAGAAAAGCCTGAGAGAAATATTATCTGCAAGTAGTGTATTAGGGATTGCAATCCTAGGGGAGCAAGCATAAGGTAAATAAAGACTGAGATGGGGAAGAGACAAAATGAGGATTCCCAAACTGGCTTCTACTTGACATCAGGTATAACTGGTTATTAATCTCAATGAACAGCTTTGTGAAAAGTCTTATGAACTACTGAGCCCCAGGAAAGTTTGTTGGAGGGAAGAGTAGTGAAAATTTCATTTATTGGCTTCTAATTCCATTGTTTAAAGCTAAAGTTTCAACTGTCCCATATTTTTGTTATTTTTTTTCTTTTATATCACACCTTAGTAGCAACAGGGAAGTTCTAGGTAGAAGGCCAGAGGCACAATGTAAAAGAATGAGGCAAGGTCATGTTAGGTTGTGGTTGCATATATCACGAAGAATTGATAACTTCAGCAGTGGTTACTGTGCATATCAGAGGAAGAGTTGAAACCAGTAGCCAAGAGCTACAGAAATAGGGGAAATCAAGACAATCTGATGTGGCACATAAGAGCTGTTTAATATGGAGCACTGTCACAAATCCTAACCACTTGGTACTTCATTGTCCACATAAACTGTGACTTTTCAAGTTAAAGAAAGCTAATATAAGTCACTAGTTGAAATTGTTCTAAGAGTGTAATTCTGTACTGTGGAATGTGAATTATTGAAGCAAAATTCTCCATCCCTATCAAGTTTGAGGATGTCTTTTGAAGTAGACAATGGCAGCAGTTCTCACGTTAAAGTTACCAGGAACAAATAAAATGTGTGGCGTGAAGGGTGACTACACTAATTGTCTGAAAGTTCTATATTCATTACATGACAGAGGATCAAAGAGATATGGGTGCATTTTCTTACTTGCAACATACATAAATTAATTGAAATATTGTATTTTCTGGCCAGATGTGGTGGCTCACACCTGTAATCCCAGCAATTTGGGAGGCTAAGGCAGGTGAATCACTTGCACCCAGGAGTTCGAGACCAGTATGGGCAACATAGCGAGATCCTGTCTCCACTAAAAAATACAAAAATTAGCTGGGCATGGTGGTATGCACCTGTAGTCCCAGCTACCTGGGAGGTTGAGGCGGGAGAATTCCTTGAGCCCAGGAGGCAGAGGTTGCAGTGAGCCCAGATCACACCACTGTACTCCAGCCTGGGCAACAGAGCAAGACTCTGTCTCAAAAAAAAAAAAAAAAAAAGGTATTTACTAAAAAGAAAGGACACATTTGAAATATTAAATGACAAAAGATACTGCTTAAGTATTGCAGATGAATTTTTTAGAGATATTTCCGTGGTAACATTCGTGGTAACCATAAAATACTTACCACCAGGGAAAGTACTACTTCAGGCAGGTTGGAAGAGTAGAGAAGTAAACAGCAGACTCGTTCCCAGCTGAGAGAAGGTGAAAAGGGAAAGAACCAATAGCTGTTTGCTAAGAGTCAAGGATGTCTCTAAATGTCTTAAAACTATTATATAACATACCTAGAGTAGATGTTAATTTATTACTGTGAGCCTTGCTAAGTACTTCAGCACTCAGTGCTAATAGGATGAAAAACATTGATGTCACCAACATATTGCTCTTTGTGTTGAAAATGTTAGCTGATGACTCTACTCATTTGGTAAGGGAGAAGAATTTAGCATGTATCTAGGTCCAGTAGTTTGAATGGATGACAGCAAGAAATAAATCCAGATCAAATGCCTGGAGACTTCACAGAGACGAAAGTACCCACAAATAGAGTTCTTAGACTTCATCTTATTAGACTATGATTTCCAGAATTTAGAGAATATAATTGATGACATGCTTACTTGACTTTCTATGCATAAGCTTATTTCACTAAAGACCATAAAGTATCCACCATTGTGTCATTCTGGGTAAAATACCATTCACTATATAGCTTTAGTGGTAGAAATCAATATGATCAAGGGTTAGATTGTGAGAGTTGTTTTCTGTGGGAAGCACACAGACCTCTAGAATGTAGAAAGGCAGATTTGCTTCTTATCACCCACAAGTAAGTATTTTCATTAGAAAATATTAACCAACTTTCACTAGTTATTTTATGCTATTGCCACTAAACAGAGGAAAGTTTTCAGACAATGGGTTGAATTATTACTACATCCCTAAAATCCTATGAGGATTTTCACCATTGTTAGTCACAGTTCCCTAGAGAGACAGAACCAACAAGATATCTGTCTGTCTATCTATCTATCTATCTATCCATCTATCTATTTAAATACAGATACAAGAGGGGATTTATTAGGGAAATTGTCTCATGTAATTATGGAAGCTTAGAAGTCCCATGACAGGCCATCCACATGTTGGTAACATGGCTCAAGTCCAAAAGCCTCATAACCAGGGAAGCCAATGGTATAATTCTTAGTCCAAGGTCAGAGCCTGATAACCTGGGGGCCTCTAGAGTAAACTTTGGAGTCTCAAATCTGGAGATCCTGGAGTTCTGATGTCCAAGGGCAAAAGAAGGAAAGCGTGCCAGCTCCAGGAGAGAGAGAGAGAGAGAGAAACCAATTTGCCTTTTCCTCTGTTTTTGTTCTATCTGGGTCCCCAGCTGATTGGATGGCACCTAGCCACATTGAAGGCAGATCTTCCCCACTTAGTCCACTTGTACTCACATGCCAATCTCCTCTAGAAACAAGCTCAAAGACGCATTCAAAATTAAAGCTTTATCAATTCTCTAGATATTTCTTAATCCAGTCAACTTGACACCTAAAATTAACCATCACAATTGTTTTTTCCTTATTTCATAATCTTTGGCTAGAAACTAGGTTGCCTATTAATTTCCTCTTAGGTATATCAAAGAAACTCATTCCGTATGCAGCTAAACTTATATACATGTCAAGGCAGTAAACTGTCTAGCCATATGCCACTCAGTGGCAGAATAGAGATTCTGAAACATGGCAGAGTCTTTCAATAGCACAATAGCTCTGAAGATTCTTTGTAGGAGCATAATAAACAATACTTAAAATCAACCTTCTGTTTAAAGGGTGGGAGAGAAGAAATATGACATACCTGTATACTAAAAGTGAGGTGAATGTGGGTTAGGGGAATTTAAGATGATTCAGAAAACCACTTTATTGTTCATATGGTAATTCAATGGGAGAATCAGCCTCCCCCATTTTCTAATGCAGAGGGAGCCTGTCCAAACAAAGTGTAGAAATAGCCCTTCAAGCTGAAATACTAGATTCCTCACTGTAAAATCGCAGGACACTAAAAGGAAATGTCAAGCAGTGAATCACAGTAGGGAAGTGGGGACTACAATATACTGTAGCCCCAGTGCCTCAAATTTGCTATTAAATAAAGTTACGGATCACTTTCTACTATATCAGTTGGAATTCAAGTGTAATCATACCATATAGTAAAATATTCGGATTCTTTATGAGAAGGTTCACTTGGGAAAGGAGTTCTAATTTGTCCTGGAATGTCTTCCTGGAATAATAGTAATAAATATTTTGATGTAAGTGTCAGAGCTTTCCTCAGAAGTGGGTCTAGAATTGAATCTTTTGTTCTCTTTATTGCTCATCACTAAACGACCTTTTCCAATCTGAGTATATATTAATCTTTCATCATATAACAGAACTCTTGTCTACATTTTTAGTATTTTTTCTTCCTTCTGAGCTTTGTTATTTCGGTAGAAAATTTCATTGGATGGGTTCTGGTGTGTCTAGTTTTATCCTGTCACTTAACATTTTTCTCATATTTCTCACTCCTTTCTTATTTTCTCCTGAATTTTGAAATATCCCCCAGCTCATAAATTATGTTCTCTGAAATCATCCTTTCTACAAACTAGCCTGTAATTTTGCTTTTTAACTTGAGAAATCTTGATTTAAACTTAATTACATTTAATACTTTTATCTTCAATATCTGCTTGTATTATTCTGAAAATATGCATTATATTTATTTTAAATCTGTTATGTTTTCTGTTTTAACTATCTCGAATTGTGAGTTTGTTCTTCTTTTTGATGAATTTGGCACTTCTCTTCCATGCAACTGGTTTTCCTCAAATGCACGGTAATACCTGGTTTTCTCTTCATATTGTAGATGAGATTCTAGATTTCACAATATTTATAGCTTGCAAATGTCTCTTCAGTACAAGTGAAAATATTAATCTGGCATTGTTTAAAGATTCTGAGTACAGAAGCCCTAATTCTGGAAGATTCATGGTAGAAGAAACTATGTCTAAGCAGTTTATTCCAAATGTTGTAATTTACCTTACCTGTAAGTTACCAAAACATTTCCTATGTATCCTGCCTTTATGGCCACTATGTCAATACCTAGGATCACAAAGCCCTAACTGAGAAAACTGTATTCTACCAAGAACATTGAGAGCAGGGCCTTTGCAAATGTTATGGATGCATTATATGCCATGGAATATTTGCCATGAAATTGGATCTAATTTAGAATTGTCACTTACAATTTAAAATTGTAAATCACTTTATCATTAAATTAATTAATTATGTTTTGTCTATGGAACTATGGTAAGAAGGGGCATGCGATGCATTTTTTGATATAATGGTGAATACGAAAGATGAGGTTCCTACTCTTTCTTGGTTGATAGTCTAGTAGAAGATCACAAAATACATTACAAAATAATGCAATTACTGCTACAATTGAGGTAGCACTGATGCAGAACACAGCAGGTGTGGTAAATTCAGTCTGAGCATGCAAAGGAAGACTTCCTGGGAGTAGTCAAATCTAAGGCGCGATCTGAAAGATAACTAGAAATTATCCAAATGAAGTTGAGAGAAAAATTATTCCAGGTGTAAAGAATAGCACCTATAATGGCACGGAAGCAAGATAAAATATGGCACCTTCAAAGTACTGTAAAAGATTGAGTATGGTTCAGAGCATGGTATACAATGTACAAAGTGGAAAGGGATGACAATAGAGAGGGTGGGTTAATAGCCTGGAGGACCAAGTATGCCATGTTAAAGGATTTGGCCTTGATTTTAGATATATAGTTTTAAAGTTTTAAGAAAGGGGCTAATGTGGTCAGATTTTCAATTTAGAAAGCTGAGTCTGGTTACATTGTAAAAAACAGAATGTTGGGAGGAAAACTGGAGGCAGGGATAGCGATCAAGTGTTTCACAGTGCTTAGGTATGTGATATCAGTGGCCTTGGTCACTGATCAGGGATCAGATATCCTTGGCCTTGGAATTTAATAAGAACAATAAAACTTCATTATTGTTGGGCTGTGAGAGATTGGTAAAAAGATCAAGACAAACACACAGGTTTGTGGCATTGGTAAGTTGGTGGAAGTTGATTCTATCTCTTAGAATTCGAAGTATAGAAAAAAGAGCTCTCATCCCCAGATTATTTTGGGGCAGTGAAGATGACTTTAGTTTAGAATATGTTATGTTGAATTTGCCATAAGATATCTATGTATATATCTCCAGTTGGCAACTGATCTATATTAGAATCCTGGAAGAAAATAGAAAACACCTACTTCATGAATAATTAAGAAGATTTTATTGTAGGACTGCTATAAAATATAGGTAGTGCTTAAGGAAAACCAAAAGATTGATGAAACACTTGATGCTAGCAACAGATGGAAGCCTTTACTTAGGCCTAAGGTAGAAAGGCGAATGAGCAGTAACCAAGATTTGAGAAGACATATAGCTATAGCTATAGAAGAACATCACAGGAAAAAAGACACTGCCTTCAGTAAATGAAAAAAACACAGTCAAGTTGTATTTTGTCAGGAAGAGAGTCAGTGGAATACATACCCTGACCCCTTTCTTTCCTTTTGCCCTTCCGTTTTAAACCAGAATTTTCACTTGAAGTAACCCAATTAAAAGAAAAGGGCAAGAGAATGCAGTCCATTAGAGGCTAGCTTCTTTAGTCACAAATCAGAGTAAAGTAGTAGATGGCGGAATAGATAAATGAAGGGGGAATATGCAATACAAGATTTGAATCTATTGTCTGAATTAAGAGACAGGATATTTGGGAGTTATCAGCTACATAGATGATAATTTCATTGTGTGTGGTTGGTGAGCTCATTTAGGGAAGTCTTATAGTGAAAACAGAATAAAACTCATATTAGATCTCTAAGTCAGGGATCAACAAACTTTTTCTGTAAAGGGTCAGAGAGAAAATATTATAGGCTTTGCAGACTATATGGTCTCTGTTACAACTACTCAACCCAAGTATTGTGGCATGAAAGCAACCATAGGCAGTATGTGAATGATCAGTTATGGCTATGTTCTAATAAAAGCTTAGTTCCAAAAAAAGGCAGAGGTCTGGATTTGGCCTGCAGGCCATGTTTGCTGACCACTGGTCTAAAGGAAACCACAGTTTAAGGGATGAGCAGAATAGAAGGAATTATTGAAGAACACCAAGAAGAATGTGATAGAGTTGTTAGAGTAAAACCAGGAAGATCAAGTGTTATAAAATCAAGGCAGTGCTTAAAGGACAAGGGAATGTCTCATTATATTGTGGGAAACAGGGAATGTCAGAAAAAAAAACTAAGAAATTTATATGGATTTAAGGGTAGCAAGATGATTGGTAATATCATTTTCAGTGGCATTCCAGAAGTTAGATTTCACTGAGTTGAAAAAATGAAGTGAAAGCAAAATCACTGAGTGTAGCTGTCTTTTAAATTGTTTGGTTGTAAAGGAAAGAGAAAAGGTGTTAATAATTAAAGGTGATGATAGGGCTGAAAACTATATTTTAAGATAAAACAGAATAAAAGATATTTAAATGTGAATAGGAAGAAAATAATATAAAGGCAATAGTAGAAAACACATGATATACATGAAAAAGAAGGGAAAATTGACAAAGGATAAATGCAGGAAAGAATGGGCCAAGATGGAAATTCAGTTTTTGAGAGGAAAGGAGTATCTTTTTTGCTATAATCACAGAGAAGGAGATTACAGTGGGATTTGAGGCTTTTATCTATTTTCTATTCCTATATCACAAATAACTCCCCTATATTGTCAAGGATTCATTAATTACACTTCTATAGTTTGGCAGGGCTCACTTGGTTAGTTCTTGTATATTGGCTGAGATCATTCATGTGGTAGCAACTCTCCAGAGACTAAAATGGGGCTGGACGATTAAAATGGCTTCACTTACGTCTACAGATTGGGGCATATAACCAAGACCTCCAGCTCACTTTCCTCTTTAGCAGTATAGCCATGGCTATTCAAAACCTAAGAGGCTGAAAATTGAAGCTTCAAGGTCTCTTAAAGCCAAGCCTCAGAGTTTGTTTAGTGTCCCTTCTACCACGTCCTTCTCATAAAGAAAGTCAAAGGGACAGCCCAGATTCAAAGACATAGCAAGTAGACACTGCCACTTAGTGGGAGGAGTGGAAATGTTCCATTGACAGAGGGCAAGTAGGATGGGAGAGGTTGTTTCTAGCATCTTTCAAACCACCTCCCACAAGGCTTTATAAAATCCATTCATTTTAAAACATTCCAATTCCCCTTCCTGTCCTCAAAACAATGGACTGATTAGAACCAGAGTGTTGAAAGTATGTAGTATAAGCCATAATCACTATTGGGTAGGATTAAGAATAATATTTTATTCAGATCTTCCTGATAATATATAAAAAATAAACAAAAGAAGCTGGAATACATTAGATTATATAATCCTTAACAAATTTTTAAAAATGTGAAAATGCTTCTTTTAGTTGTTTCAAACACTTTTAAAATCTGAGATATGATATGACAATTCTCTGATTTTTGTCTTACAATTTCTGTTAATAACTTTCTTTCTACTTTGTGCTAAAAAAAAAAAAAGGATTAAAATTTGGTCCCATTGAAACCCACATCCAAAGGGTTGAGATAGGACAAAGGTGCTTTGGAATTATTTGGTATATTCAGCTGATTTCTTGAAATGTGATTGAAAAGTGGCACAAATAATTCTTAACCATCAGAATTTAGATTGATCCCTTTATCTGAATAGAGTCTCAGTGGGTGAAAATCACTGAAACTGTAGAATATCTGAAACAACTTCAATCCATCACACTACAAAATATCATCAGTGTGCTGAAAGGAATACAAAATAATGTTTACTTGCCTATTTTTGATTCAAAAGTTTTCACTCCAAAAACTAATAAGTGGCTCCAGGTTTCTGAGTTGACATATTTCTTTAAAACTACTTTTATAAAATTTCTCCTCTATTCAATAATTCTGGAGTGCTGGGTTCAGCATTGATGATTTTTGAGAATGCTTTTATTTTCTGTCCCTCACTTTCAGTATTTTTAGTCTCTTTTTCCTCCTTCCCTTCCTCTGTTCACTGATTCCCTCTTTTGGGTCTATAGATAAAAGGGAATATATTTACATATATACACACACACATATATATACACACATATACATATATATGTAATATATGTGTGTATGTATATAGGTTTGAATGTACTTATTTGTAAATGCATGAATATGAGACTTTTATGCCTAAGCTCACTTTAATTCAAAATTTGTATTAATATAAGAGGGGAATATCTTAATCCTAAATGGAAATTGAGCTGTGCCCAGACAGGTCTACAAAGGTGGTGGATTGTACATCACCAGGAGACAATTTGTGAAAAGAGAATTCCAGCCTAGATGAGAACAAGGAAAAAAATGCTTCACTTTTTATGGGGGAATTTGAGGTGGAGCACATAGGAAAAGCCTGAGATACATCAACTTCTATATAAGCCAATTAAGACTAAAATCTAGGCAGAACATACAGGTGCTTTTTCGACCAGGGACCCTATAAGAAATGGGAGCCCATGCAGCAGAGATCTAGTAGCAGGATGATCATATGTCCTATTTTGCCCTGCACAGTCGCACATTATTCTATTGACCTGATGTCCCAATTGTTTAGCACTCCCATTTACCATGGCTTTGACAATAAATTGTATGGTCACTATATCTAGTACCTATGTGACGAAGTAGTGAGGGAAAAGAGACACTCTTCCTGATAAAGAAAACAAAACAATGGTTGGATTTAACAAGTTTGTATGCCTGTGAGGATATCAACTGTGTCTTTTTCACCGTATCAGTCTTGGCAGTGGTGTCTTGCCACCTCCAAGTGTCTTCTATTGTAATCAGCATCAAGAAAGTAATCCAGAGCAGAACATGAGCCATATGAGACACCACTTTGGACCCCAACACTGGGTAAGACTTTGAGTGGCTTGAGTAACCAGCATAGGCAAGTAAGAGGAAGAATAAAACATAATCAATCATATTAATTTTTCCCTTATTTATATATATGGCCTGGAGAAGTTTGAGAGAATTAGGCTATACTTATATAGCTTGCAAGTGAGACAGAAGGTCTCTGACTTAGGATGTCTCCACATAATTTTTTGACTTTATGATGATGCAAAAGTGATACGCATTTCGTAGAAACTGCACTTCGAGTACCCATAAAACCATTCTGTTTTTCACTTTCTGTATAACATTCAATAAATTACTGGAGATATTCAACACTTTATATTGTAAAATAGGCATTGTGTTAGATGATTTTGCCCAACTGTAGGCTAATGTAAATGTTCTGAGTACATTTAAGGTAGGCTAGACTAAGCTATAATATTCAGCAAGTTAGGTGTGTTAAATGCATTTTCAACTTATGATATTTTCAACTTATGATGGGTTTATCAAGATGTAACCCCATCGTAAGTCAAGGAGCATCTGCATTTAGAAACTTAATTGCCAAGCAATGTCTGATTTATGCAGGACTTGATATTGAGCCTATTAGCAGATATTGTCTGTATGTTACTTCTCAATAAAATTTTTCTGTGATAAGCAAATGAATAGCTTCTTATTTGGGCCGAAGCTTGTGTAATTTCTCTATTTGAAGTCATAGATAACTGACTAAATTATATAAATATATCATTGTTCATAGTGTGGTTTGGGCCATCAGGTCATTAGGAATTTCAAAAGTAATTGAGGTTAGCTGCTACTAGGTAAATTTACACATATAGGCAGTAAAAACACCTACACATGAACAGAGCTATCCCATGATCATGATACACTTCGAAGATAAAACTCCTTTGTTAAAATACTGGCTTTCTTCAAAAACTGTTCTAAAATTGGGTAAGCTATACTGGCAAGCATCATTTATGTCCCTGATACACTGTGCATGTATACAAACGTGTGGTGAAAAAATAGCCTGTAAACATCATTGTCTAAATATTTTATGCACATATTGCTAAATATTTTTAAAATCACATAATTTTTTTAAACCTTAGCCTTCCTTTTTTTTTGCATGCTTCTATTTTTTTTTCTTTTATCCAGTATTGTAATGTCCCATTCTTGTATTGACCTTAGGTATTCTCTCACCAAAATCTAATGCCCATTTGTTCAACTAATTGGTTACATTCTTTTAAAATGAGTTTCAATTTGTAGCTTTTACTATTGGATTGCAGCTTAAGCAATTTATCTGCAATGACGAAATTAAAGACTTGATTTTGACAAAAGCACTTTATTGTCAGCAATGAAGCCTGCTAAATTGCTTCAACGCAGGAATTCTCTGTGTAGAGCCTCACTTTGTGGTTGGGCTGCCAGGCTCAATTTGTTTATAGATAAATGGCATAATTTGGGAAGTGGTGGTTTAGTTCAGTTTGAGGTTGAAATCAGGCTTTTAGGACTGAATATATTTTATTCTCCTAGTCATGAAAATTGAGATTAAAGGTTGAGAAACTTCGGCCAGGGTTTAGCCTCACTGAACTATAAAGAGGAAGCTGGTTGCTAAGAGAAGTAACTCAGACTAAGCCACTCTTATATTTTGCTTGGCCAGTTTAAAAAACATAGGCCAATGTAATTAATTCAGATTTTCCACAGATGATTCATCCTCTGCCTAGGAACCTTATGATCTAGGATTTTTTTTTTTTTTTTTTTTTTTTTGAGGTAGGATCTCTCACGGTGGCACAGGCTGGAAGGCAGTGGTGCAATCATGGCTCACTGCAGCCTAGAACTCCTGGGCTCAAAAGAACTTCCCACCTTAGCCTCCAGAGTAACTGGGACTATAGGTGCATACTACCATGCCTAACTCTTGGTCTCAAGTGATTCTCTTGCCTTGACATCCTGAAGTGTTAGGATTACAGGTGTAAATCACCACACCTGGCCTAGGCAACTCTTATTATTCAAGTGGAATTAAGCCTCACTTGGCTTTTGAATCTCCCTTCAGGCCATGGCTTAGCATGCATCTCATTCATGAGTGTACCAACATGGTATAGTGTTATGGTTAAATATGTTGAATTTGCATCTTCTTACTTTTGGAGGCGGGTGGGGGACTGATGACTAGGCTCCGCAGCTGAAGCAAAAGAGAAATAAGTAAGTATAGATTATTGGAGTAAAATGTAGAGTCCACCAGTGCACCCTTATGTTATAGTCAATTGATATTTGTTAAGGGTGCCATGATAATTTAACAACAGTGGAAAGAATACCTTTTTTCAACTAATGGTCCTGAGAGAATTAGACATCCATACTCAAATATAAAATGGATGATAGACCTAAATATAAAACGTGAAACTATAGAACTCTTAGAAGAAAACAGAATTGAACATTGGTGACCTTGAATTAGGAAATGGTTTCTTATACATGACACCAAAAATGTAAATGACAAAAGAAAACAAACACACAAAATGGATGTCATCAAAATTAAAATGTTTGTGCTTGAAAGTGCATCATAGAGAAAGTGAAGTGACAACCACAATATGGGACAAAATGCTAATCATATGCTTGATAGGGAACTGGCTTCAGCATACACGAACTCTTATAACTCAATAATTATAAACAAAACAGAACAAATGAACTAGTTCAAAATGATCAAAATATTTAAATAGACATTTCTTTAAAGAAGATAAATAAATGGCCAATAAGAATGTAATAAAATACTCAAAATCATTAACCATCTCGAAAAGGCAAATGAAAATCAAAATAAAATGCCACTTCACACCTGCTAGGATAGCTATAATCAAAAAGAAATATAATAACAAGTTTTGGTGAGAACATGGATAAACTGGACCCTCATCTACTGCTGGTGAGAATGCAAAATGATGCAGCTGCTGTGGAAAACCTTCTGGCAATTCCTCAAAAAATTAAATATAGAGTTACTATATGACCCAGCAATTCCACTCCTAAGTATATACCCCAAATAAATGAAATCATATGTCTACACAAAAACTCGTACTTGAATGTTCATAGCAGAATTGTTCATAATAGCTAAAAACTGGAAACAACCCAACTGTCCACAAACAGATGAATGGATAAACAAAGTGTTATATATCCATATAATGGGACGTTATTCTGTCATAAAAAGTAAGAGTGCTGACACAGGCTACAACAGGGAGAAACCCTGAAAACATTAAGCTAAGTGAAAGAAGTCAGTTAGAAAATACCACATACTATATGATGCCAATTACATCAAAGAGCCAGAAAATGCAAATCTTTAGAGACAGAATAGATTAGTGGTTTCCAGGAGCTGGGATTGGGAGTAATAGGGAGTGACTGCTAATGGGTATATGGTTTCTTTTTGGAGTGATGAAAATGTTACAAGATTGATTGTGGTGATGACTGCATAATTGTGTGAATGTAAAACCATTGAATTGTATGCTTCAAATGAGTTAATTACATGGTATTAGAATTCTATTTCAATAAAACTGATAAATAAAAATATTTTAAAAATAAATAAGTACTCTGAATCCTAAAGAGGACTGCCTAAACCTGGGGCCACACACTTCCTCTTGGGGACCTTAAGTGATTGCCAAGCCAAGCTGACCCAGTACCTCTAGGCACTATCTAAATCCATTCTTTCTTCTGGTCTGTATAAAAAAGTCTTAGGCATGGAGATATGGAGTAGAAAATGTCAGAATTGTTGACTGTGATGATTTTAAAACATATCTGCAGATTCTTTGACACTCCTCCCACTGAGATGTTAATTTCCTTGAATCTGAGCTGACTGACCTCAGTGACTTGCTTATAACCAGTAGAATGTGGCAGAAGTGAAACAGCAGAACTTTCATGGCAAAAAAAAAAAAAAAAAAGCCATGGAACTTCTGTCTGGTTCTCCCTAGCTATTTGCCTTGTCTACTTGCATTTGGATCACTGAGCCACCATGTAAAAATTCTGAGGCCAACATGCTGTGATGAATTTCAGGCCACATGGAGAGTCCTAATGTAGGTGCTCTGGCTTACAGCCCCAGCTTTACAGCATTAACTGCTGGTCATATGAATTAAGAGACCTTCAGGTGATTCCACCCACCTGCCACCATGTCTGGCCAACTTAGACAAAAACTGTTTAAAAATTGCTGTTTTCTGCCACTAGCTTTTGGAGTGGTTTCTATGTAACAGGAGTGAAAACAAAGTATGATGAAAGGTTATTTCCCAAATTTGAGGCCATATAAAAGGAAAAAGTTCAAAGGGAATCACTGACGGAGATTGAAAGTATATTACAAAGGAGGACATTGTCTTTCTATTAACCACTTTGATGTCTGCTAATGGATCAGGTTCACTAATCTGTCCATGTGTTTATGCAAGTAGGGAAGTAAAAAGGAGAGTTGTCAGGTCATAGAGAGGCAGAGACAATACATCAGCCTGGATTCCCTGTTTTGGATGGCAAGTGAACACCAGGTCAGGTAATTGGGTTTGTGCCATCTTGCTGGTATCTTTCCCAAGATGGCTGGCAGTCTGTCGCTCAAGGTAACTTTAGGAACTCTGTGGAATGCTCTTATGGTAGGAGCTAGGATTTGGGTTTGGAGTAAGTATGAGTGATTGAAGAGAATTGGAGGCAAATCATTCAGGTGTACTGTACTCATTGGAAGTATCCAGGTTAAAGCTCAAGGATGGGGACTGTAGGCAATTAGCACGGGTTATCTATCCAAGATTAATGGGAGTGTGTGTCTGAACAAAGGCCATGATAGTACAGAGACAAATGCAGGAAATCAAATAGCAAGGCTTGTCAACCTAAATCACAGAGATTCTCCTGTGATATTGAGTTTATTTGAGAGCGTGCAGGGGATTTGAAAATCAGGATATATAGGCTATGGGGACCATATGCATATTCAAAGGGGTTAAGGCAAGGGGATGATATTTTAAAGGCAAAAGAAAGACACTTAATTTTCTCTGAAACAAAGAGAGTATTGGTTACAGGGTCTTATCACAGTAGTTGATGCCAGTTCATTAGTAGAGAGAATGTATCAGGCAAGCTTTTTTGTGTATCCGGCTGGCTATCCTTGTGACTCATGCAGCAAGCTGCAGTTTAGAAAGTCCTTGGCAAAAGTTCTCATTACAGGCATGTGTGTATAAGAGCTCTTTGGAGAGTCTTTGTAATGGTTTTTACCATAAAGATGTATGCATAAGGGCCCTCCTCAGCCTCGTGGAATTATTTATTTATTTTTGTTAGGATTTGATACAAGTGATTTCATTTTGATTCTGACAACTTTCATGAGCTTATGCTAGAAATAAAAAGGAAAGGAAAATGGTATAGCATATCAAGGCTTAGGGCCAATGGTGGAAAGAAGCAGTGTGATAAATTGCTAGAAAAACTCATTTAAAAGAAATAAAGAGCTCAGGGCTTGCTTTCCATTGTTCTTTGGAGTCCATTGTCATAAAAAGACTGGACTTGACTCTGAAAGATTCCAGTGCAGTCTTTAATATTAATCCAAACTGAACCAACAAAATTAGAAATCCAAGGAATTGTGGATCAAGAATCTCTTAAGGATGTGCCTCCACAGAAAGACTGCTTTTGAATACTTGCCACAAAGATATCAATTAGCACCAACCAAAGAAGCAGTAATAAGCAAGAAAGGAGAGGGAATTATAACCACTGTCAGTTAAATAAAAAGACCTTTTCTTTCTCATGTCAACTCTCTGACTATTGAAGAGAGTTGGAGATAGGGGTAGTAGATGCCCACAAGATGATCCTGCTACTTCAACCACTATAAGCAGTCAGGGTCCTCTACCAAACCTGCACTGGGAAAGAAGATGTAAACGAGATTCAATTGAAGGTGCGGAAAATATTATTAAGAGAACAGGGTATTAATAATCTTTTATTTCAGGCAGTAATTACTTATATTCTTCTCAATTAAAATTCTTCAATAAACAAGTTACATGAATAAAATGACTTTATATCATTGAGCCTCGGGGTGCTTATGGAAAGTACTGGGGTACTAAAAGTACTGGCTGTGTAGGTTTGTTGCTGTGATTAACTGCAAAGCCCCTGAAATGATGACAAAGAAAAGCATGGTCTCAGCATTTAGCCAGTATTATCAATGTTCTCATTCGACCATGGGAAGAATAACCAGAAAGCTATTTTGGATTTCTAAAGCTTAAATAGAATTCTAGTAAACTGCTTTGAGTTGCAAGCATGAGAGTTAGAGACTTTCTAGGGCTTCCTTAATTTTATCCCTCATATTCTTATTTTTAAAAGTTTATTATTGAGAATGCCCCTGCCTCTACTCATATAGAAATATTTTGTTTTCTAATCTTACTTAAGAGTCTTCAGTGACATTTATTTTATATATTATATAGGGAAAGATTCATTACCTCTCCACCCTCTTAATATAATCCTGAGATAGGTTAGAGTAAAATTGCTTATAAGTAGGAAAAAATTGCTTATAATAAATATGGTGATTTGTAGGAGATAACTGAGGACACGCATCTTCTAACTGCTAACCTCCCTAACACATCATTGACTTATTATGGGGTGTTGTTGTTATGTTGATAAAGGTGTAGATTTATTGGGAGGGGCTTCTAATAATGTGTGGGAGAGAGCAGTCAAAAGATACCATGAACCTGCTCCCATGATGCTGGTAGTCATATGAGGTCAAACATCTTTGCATGGTTTATATGAGCCAGAGTAGTCTCTGACTTCTTGAACAAGAATCAGCTACATGGGCGTCTGCTATCTATTAATGAAAAAGAGGAATGGGCATAGAATTCAAGGCAAACTAGTTGGTATCTGTTGCTTTTAGGAAATTTCAGAGAAGCAAGTTAGATAAACTGTTTTCTACATGCTCTGTTAAGAAAACAAGTTAAGCAATACCTTCACTTTGACTTTTAACTCAACATTTATTTGTGCACTGAAAAATCTTTTATCTGACTTAAAATTTTACCTTCTCATATTTTATTTATTATCTTAAATAGTTCTACTTATTATCTATGAAAATATTACTTCTATTTTAAAAGAACATTAAAATATACAAATATTGGTGGCCAGATGCAGTGGTGCACGCCTGTAATCCCAGCACTTTGGGAGGCCAAGGCGGGTGGATCACAAGGTCAGGAGTTCAAGACCAGCCTGGCCAATATGGTGAAACCCCGTCTCTACTAAAAATACAAAAATTAGCCGGGCATGGTGGTAGGCACCTGTAGTCCCAGCTACTCAGGAGGCTGAGGCAGGAGAATAGCTTGAACCCGGGAGACGAAAGTTGCAGTGAGCCAAGATCACACCACTGCACTCCAGCCCCTGGATGATAGAGTAAGACTCTGTCTCAAAAAAAAAAAAAAAAAAAAATACACACACACACACACACACACACACACACACACACAAATATTGGCATGGTTTGGATGTGGTAATGTGGTTTATGCCCATGAAAACTCATGTTAAAGTTTGGTTGGCAGTGCAGCAGGGTTGGCAGCTGGGGCCTAGAGGGAGGTGCTCGAGTCATGGGGTGGATCTTTTGTGAGTAGATTTGTACTATTCTTGTGGTAGTGAGTGAGTTCTCGCTCTGGCGAAACAGACTAGATTAATTCTCAAAGGAATAGATTAGTTCCCACGGGACTAGGTTGTTATAAAGTAGGTCAGCTTCCTTGGTTCCCCTTCTTCTTTGCCCACATCCACTTGCCTTTCCATTACTCCACCACGCTTGATGCATTACATGTCCCTCACCAGAAAGCCAAGCAGATTCCAGCACCAGGCTGTTAGACTACCCAGCCACCAGAACTGTGAGATAAATAAACCTCTTCTCTGTTATAACAGCACAAAACAGACTAAGAAAGACATCTTTTACATGTATTATTGTTTTTAATTTTTATGATATTATAAAATAAGGGCTAGTTTTAGCATGCTCATTGTATAGGTGAGAAAAATAAAGCACAAACCTTTTAAAACTTGTTTGAAGTCACAAAGTATAACTAAGTGATGACTCTAACTTTCCAGCTCATTCTGCTTAGTAGTGTTGGCCAACATTTTGTTTTTGTCACTAGACATCTGAAAATGCATATACACAACATGATAAGAATATAAAGGTAGATTTTATGTGACAATGAAACAATAAAACATTACCATAAGCTACACAGGAAAATTAAAGCAATATTTTTAAGTCAGAAAATATTTTGTTGAACTTTCCCAAGAGGCATAAAATGTTAAAATGCATAAATGTGAAAATGGCAATTTATCCAGATATGTATATTGAAATATGATAAATAGCCCAAAGTGAAGTGTTTTTAAAGTCCTCTTTAGTTTCCAATGAAAAAAGGAGAATGTAAAACATTGTGTGTCACATTTAGAAATATATATAAATGTTTGCTGATATAACAGATAAAGTTGAATTATGAATAATTTTTATTAACTTGTTGACCACTACAATTCCTATAGGTTTCTCAAACTATGAAATACATTGAATTTAATTAAGCATTATATACCAAAGAATATCTAGGTCTGTGTACTCTAGTAGCCACTGTCTTTTTGCACTGGAACAGGGAATAATCAGCATGTTAGTCTTTGACTCTTTTTCTACTCTTCTCTTTTTTAGTTTGTTGATCCTAGCTAAGATAACTGTAGTGATTTATTCTTGATTTGGCTCCTTGTTTTTCCTATTGCATATTTTCCCCAACAGTCAATGATAATAAGGGAATGTTACATAGATTCAGGCAAATTCTCATTATCATATAGCCTCAGGAAAATATAATATTCATTGTAAGAGATCCTTAGAATACTCATACTTCTCCTTTGTATGTGTGCGTGTGTGTGTGTGTGTGTGTGTGTGTGTAGGTAGCTAGTGAGTAGGAGGGAAGGGTTCAAACTCCAAAGACAGAAATAAGGCCTCTTATAATATTATAGAACTGTAATACACACACACACACACACAGACATACATATATAATGTCCTGCTATATATAACTGATTATATATATATGTATATATCTCCTCACTATGTTTGATGAACTGATTCCTAATTTTGTTGATTCAGTTTAGATTAATGTTAAGGACTACATTGGAATTTAGCAGACACAACAGTTCAGGTCTTTCTATCTGACTAGACACCAAACAACAATGGATAGCAAGTTCTGAACTCTGCATTATTCTTGGATCACTTCTGGAAATTCACCACAGTGTTTCTGTCCCAAATTGGTGTTCAGCATTGATACTCTATTCCACTTAGTTTCCTTCCTTTTTTGTTTCTAGCTTCAGCCTTATTATTTGATTTCCGTATTTGTCTCTGTATTCTCTATCATCAACCTTATTCAGATGTCTACACTTTCATAAATCCTGAAGAAATACCTGCACTAATTGGCTGTAGTCTCTATCTTGGACTTGTAATCTGTTTAGTTCTAAAGAGTTATGCTTAATAAACACCACTAAGAAATTCCCAAATAACTGGGCAATATTATCACTTCCAATTTATGCTTCAAATTCTTTCCCAGTTTTTAATATCAATTTCTCAGTACTTCAACAAACAGCTAAGCTCTGGAACTGCCACCTCCCTCTACATTCTCAACAGGTGACTTTCTCTCTAAATCATCAGTGAAATAAATACAATTTTGTGAGGTATCCCTTAACTTCATGCCGTAACATCTATACATTTAACTATACTCTTTATCCTTTTCTCTTGTTAAAATATATGACGTGTGGTAATTTCACATGTTTAAAATCCTCTTATCAAAAGTTGGAGTCTAATTCTGCTTCAGTTTATGTATTAACCTTAGTGATACATTTCTTATAAATAAAGTGGAGCTGAAGGAATAAGTGATGCTATATGACTTCTGAGTCTACTCTAGAAATAGGTGATACTTTCTCCTGAATGCACTATCTCTCTCCCTATCTCTCTCTGCAGATGATCATCCTTATAACTCTAGCTATTAGGTTATAAGCAAGACTAGGCCACATGTAGAAGCCATGTATATATGTTCCATCATCCAATCTCAGGCAGGGTTCCAACTGACAAACTGAAAAAGAAGATGTAAATTATCTCTGTTCGTAGATAACATGATCATTTATGTAGAAAACCCTAAAGATGACACACACATGGACAAACACATGCATACAACTGTTAGAACTAATATATTCAGAAAAAGATACGGGATAAAAATCAAAATCAATACGCAAAAATGAATTGCATTTTATACAGTAACAACGAATAATCAGAAAAGGAAATTAAGAAACAATTTCCTTGTATACATCTTTCACTTCCCTTGTTAGTTGTATTCCTAGGTATTTTATTCTCTTTGTAGTAATTGGGAATGGGAGCTCATTTGTGATTTGGCTCTCGGCTTGCCTGCTCTTGGTATATAGGAATGTTAGAGATTTTTGCACATTGATTTTGTATCCTGAGACTTTGCTGAAGTTGCTTATCAGCTTAGAAGCTTTTGGGCTGAGACGATGAGGTTTTCTAGATATAGGATCATGTTATCTGTAAACAGGGATAGTCTGACTTCATCTCTCTCCTGTTTGGATGCCCTTTATTTCTTTCTCATGTCTAACTGCTCTGGCCAGAACTTCCAATACTATGTTGAATAGGAGTGATAAGAGAGGGCATCCTTGTCTTGTGCCAGTTTTCAAGGGAAATTCTTTCAGCTTCCACCCATTCAGTATGATATTAGGTGTGGGTTTGCCATAAATGGCTCTTATTATTTTGAGGTATGTTTCTTCAATATCTAGCTTATTAGAATTTTTTTAACATAAAGGTATACTGAATTGTATTGAAAGCCTTTTCTGCATCTATTGAGATAATCATGTGGATTTGGTCTTTAGTTCTGTTTATGTGTATTGATTTGCATATGTTGAACCAACCTTGTACCCCAGGGATGAAGCCTACTTGATTGTGGTGGATAAGCTTTTTGATGTGCTGCTAGATTCGGTCTGCTATTATTTTGTTGATGATTTTTACATTGATATTCATCAAGGATATTGGTCTCAAGTATTTTTTTGTTGTTGTATCTCTGCCAGGTTTTGGCATCAGGATGATGTTGACCCTCAGAATGAGACAGGAAGGAGTCTCACCTCCTCACATTTTTGGAATAGTTTCAGTAGGAGTGGTACCAGCTCTTCTTTGTACATCTGGTAGAATTCAGCTGTGAATCAATCTGGTCCTGGCCTTTTTTTTTTTGGTTGATAGGCTTTTTATTACTGCCTCAATTTCAGAACTCATTATCGGTTTGTTCAGGGATTAAATTTCTTCCTGGTTCAGTCCTGGGAGGGTATAGGTGTCAAGGATCCCTTCTGTACATCATATGCAAAAATTAACTCAAGATAGATTAAAGATTTACATGTAAAACCCAAAACTATAAAATCCCTAAAAGACAACCTAGGGAATACCATGTAGGACATAGAGGCGTGCCAAGATTTCATGACAAAGATGCCAAAAGTAATTGCAACAAAAGCAAAAATTGACATATGTGATCTAATTAAACTAAAGAGCTTCTGCACAGCAAAACAAGCTATCATCAGAATAAACAGACAATCTATAGAATGGGAGAGAAATTTTGCAAACTATGCATCTGACAAAGGTCTAATATCCAGGATCTATAAGGAACTTAAACAAATTTAAAAGAAAAAAAACAAACGACCTCATTAAAAAGTGGGGAAAAGGACATGAATGGACACATTTCAAAAGAAGACATACATGTAGCCAACAAGCATATGAAGAAAAGCTCAACATACTGATTATTAGAGAGATGCAAATCAGAACCAAAATAAGACACCATGTCACACCAGTCAGAATGGCTATCATTAAAAAGTAAAAAAATAAGAGAGGCTTGTGAGGTTGTGGAGAAAAAGGAATGTTATACACTATTGGTGGGAGTGTAAATTAGTCCAACCATTGTGGAAGGCAGTGTGCTGATTCCTTAAAGACCTAGAGGCAGAAATACCATTTGACCTAGCAATCCATTACTGGGCATGTACCAAAAAGGATATAAATCCTCCAATTATAAAGACACATGCATGTATATGTTCACTGCAGCACTATTCACATTAGCAAAGACATGGAATCAACTCAAATGCCCATCAATGGTAGACTGGGTAAAGAAAATGTGGTACATATACAGTATGGACTACTATGCAGCCATAAAAGAAGAATGAGATCATGTCCTTTGCAGAGACATGGGTGGAGCTGGAGGACATTATCCTTAGCAAACTAACACAGGAAGAGAAAACCACATACTGCATGTTTTCATTTATAAGTGGGAGCTAAATGATGAAAATATGTGGACACATAGAAGGGAACAACACACACTGGGGCTTATTGAAAGGTGTAGGGTGGGAGGAGGGAGAGCATCAGGAAAAATAACTAACGTGTACTAGGTGATAAAATAGTTAGTACAAGAAACCCCATGACACATGTTTACCTATGTAACAAACCTACACATCCTGCACACATACCCCTAAACTTAAAAGTTTAAAAGAAAAAGAAACAGAAAAAAAATTTCATTTGAAATAGCTTTTAAATGAATATATTAGGTTGGCACAAAAGTAATTGCAGTTTTTGCCACTACTTTCAGTGGAAAAAATACAATTACTTTTACGCCAACCTAATACTACCTAAGAAGAAACCTAACTAAGAAGGTTAATGTCTTGTATGCAGAAAACTACAAATCATTGCTGAAAGAAATTAAAGTGTACTCAAATAAATGGAAGGACATTTTATGTTTGGGAGTTGGAAGACTTAATATTAAGATGTCAATTCTACCCAATGTGATATATGGATTCAATGCAACTCTATTAAATCTCAACAGCAATTTTTTAGCAAATCGAAAATTCTAAAATTCACATGCAATTTCAAAATACTCTGAATAGCTAAAACAATTTTTAAAATTGTTTTAAAAATTTAAAACACAGCTGGAGGCCTCATGCTTTCAGATTTCAAAACATATTGCAGAGTTACACTAATCAAATCAGTGTGGTACTGGTATCATGACAGATATGTAGGACAATAGAATAGAATAAGCAGTCGAGAAATAAACCCTCATGTATATGGTCAAACTATCTTCCACAGTAGTGCCAAGACTACTCAATGGGAAAAGCATGATATCTTCAACAAATGGTGCTTTTAAAACTAGATATCCATATGCAAAAGAAAGACATTGGACCTACATCATTTATGAAAAACAAATCAAAATGGATTAAAGACCTAAATGTAAAGTCCAAACTATAAAGTCCTAGAAAAAAACATAGGGGAAAAGGCTCCATGACACTGCATTTGGCAATGATTTATTGCATTTGAAACTGAAAGCACAGAAAAACAAAAGCAAGCAAACAAAAGGGACTATCTCAAACTTAAAAAAAACCTTTGCTAATAAAAGGACACAATTAACAGAGTAAAAAGGCAACCAATAGAATGGGAAAAATATTTGCAAATTATGTATCTGATAAGGAATTAATTTCTATAATATATGAACAACTACTAAAACTCAATAACAAAAATATCAAATAACCTGTTTGAAAAATGAGCAAAGGACACGAATAGACATTTCTAAGTAGATAATATACAAATGGCCAAAAATCATAAGAAAAGATGCAAAATATCACTAATCATCAAAAAAATGCAAATCAAAACCACAATGATATTTTATCCTACACCTATTTAAAATAGCTACTATCCCCCAAAATAGAAAATAACAAGTATTGGTGGGGATATGGAGAAGTTGTGTGACCCTTGTAGCCTGTTGGTAGAAATGTAAAATTATGCAACTGCTTTGGAAAACAGAATGGTGGTTCCTCAAACAATTAATAGAATGCCATATTTTGTGACAATCTCACTTCTGGGTATAGAGTCAAATGAACTGAAAGCAGAGTCCTGAAGAGATATTTTTACACCTGTGTTTATAGCGGCAGTAATCACAATAGCCATGAAGTAGAAACAACTCAAATGTCCACCGATAGAGGACTGGATGAGCAAAATGTGCTTTATTTATGCAGGAATATTATACAGCCTTGAAAAGTAGGGAAATTCTACCGCATTCTAAAATACAAATAAACCTTGAGGACATTATGTTAAATGAAATAAGCCAGCCTCGAAAGAATAAATAATAAATGATTACACTTATATGAAGTTTCTTAAAATAGGCAGATTTTTAGAGCTAGAAAGTACCAGAGGTTAGGGGAGGAAGAAAGCGGGTATTGTTGTTTAACGAGTATGAAGTTTAAATTCTGTAGTATGGAATTTAAATTTAAGTTGAAAAAGTTCTGGAGATCTCTTTCAGAACAATGTAAATATATTTAACATTATTGTATATTAAAAATGCTTAAGGTGGCCAACTATGACATGTGTTTTTTAATACAATAGAAACAATAAGGATAAGTTAGGAGGACTAAGTTTCTTGGACATCAGTATCATTATAAAGCAATTGTAAATAAGGCACATTGATACTGACACACGAATGGACAGTTAGAATACAGAACAGATCAAATCTGTTAACATACAGACACTTGATAAAATTGGTGCTGCTGTGCAATGAAAAGAGGAAGTCTTTTTTTCTAAAATGTTACACAGAAAACTAAAATTATAGAAGAAAAGAGATACGGAAGTTATAGTGAGATGTCTAATACATCTCATAGGAGTCTTAGACAAGGAATGAGAAAGAATGAGACTAGAAAAATACAGAAATGATGCTGAAATCTTTTAGTGGTGAAGAAATATAGAAATGCTCACATAGGAGCACCCTATCTCAAGATGAAAAATTATAAAGAAATCTATATCTACAAATATCACACTGAAATAAAGGATAGAAAAAGCAAAGGAAACATCTAAGCAGGCATAGAGAACATAGAGAAGGGATGCTTTTATAAAATATTTTTTAAAAGCTTGGCAATTATCTTCTCAAAAGAAAATATTGGGTTGCCCAGAAACAGTGAATAATATCCCAAATTTGCTGATAGAAATAAGAGTTAATCTAAAATTGCAAACTTAGCAAAACTATATCTCAAAATGAAGGTGCAACAAAGACAATACCAGACAAACACAATTTTAAAATGTACCCTTAAAAATCCACAGTAATGGAAATTCTGAAAGAGTTACTTGGTTTAATAAACAAGAAGAAAAGATAAACAAGAAAAGTGGTGTATTAGTCTGTTCTCACACTGCTAATAAAGACATGCCCAACACTGAGTAATACATAAAGGAAAGAGGTTTAATTGACTCACAGTTCAGCATGGCTGAGAGGCCTCAGGAAACTTACAATCATGGCAGAAGGGGAAGCAAACTCATCCTTCACATGGAGGTGGGAAGGAGAAGTGCAGAGCAAAGGGGGAAAAGCCCCTTATAAAACCATGAGATCTTGTGAGAACTTACTCACTATCATGAAAACAGCATGAGAGTAACTGTTCCCATGATTCAATTACCTCTCATGACACGTGGGGATTATGGAAACTACGGTTCAAGACGGGATTTGGGTGGAGACACAGCCAAAATATATCAAGTGGTACATTTTATTAAATCAAACAGACATTGGTGAAATGAAATAATACAAGACTAATGAGTTTGAAAGTTAAATAATATCAAAATAGAATATGAAGTCTGTGTTAGGGTTCTCCAGAGGGACAGAATGAATAGGGATATATGTATATATAGAAGGGAGTTTATCAGAGAGAATTGGCTCACACGATTACAAGGCAAAGTCCCATGATGAGTCGTCTGCAAGCTGGGGAAAGAGAAGCCAGTAGTCGCTCAGTTCATGTCCAAAAGCTTCAAAACTAAGGAAGCTGACCTTGTAGGCTTCAGCCTCTGGCTAAAGGCCTGAGAGCACCCGGGAGGCCGCTAGTGCAAGTTCCAGAGTCCAAAGCCCAAAGAACCTGGAGTCTACTGTTCAAGAGCAGAAGGAATGAAAGCCATGTCTAGAACAGGAAGAGACAGAAAACAAAAGATGCAGCAAAGTGTGTGCCCCTTCTTCTGCCTGCTTTGTTCTAGTCACCCTGGTAGCTGATTGGATGGTACCTATCCACACTGAGGGTGAATCTTCCTCTTCAAGTTCATTGATTCAAATGTCCATTTCCTCTGGCTATACCCTTACAGACATACCCAGAAACAATGCTTTGCCAGTCATCTAGGTAACCCTTATTTCAGTTAATATTAGTCACCTAATATTAACCATCGCAAAGGCTATATGAGGCAGGAAGAGGTCATAAGGGTAATGTGATCTAAGGTCCTTGAATGGAGAGGAAGAAAATATCTGTTAATATTAGATTCTATTAATTTATACATACTCAAAAGTAATAGTTAATGTTAGCAGAATTAATTAGATTTTATAATTTCTAGACTAGAAAAACGAATTAAGTAGTATGAGGTAAATCAATAAGTACAAATGAGAAGAAAGTAGAAACAAACTTTAGAAATGCAAGAACAATAAGAAAGCACAAACTAAGCTGATAGATATAAACCAAATATATCAATTATTGCATACACACAGACTATACTCTTTAAACACAAATAAAGATTGAAAAGTTGATTTTAGAAAAAGAAATCCAATCACATGCTGTTCACAAGAGATCTACATAAATGATAAGTACAGAGAAAGACTAAAGATAAAGTCATAGAGAACGACGTACTAGGGAAAGCAACTATAAGAAATATAGTGTAGCTTTATCAACATCATGCAAATTAGATTTTAAGTGTTACAAGAATCATCAGCAGTAAAGAGGGTTGGCACGTAATAAAAATGATTCAATTGTTCATTCATATTCATTGCATATCAGAGTTTACCAATAAAGCCAACAAATAAAAAATAAATGAGACAGAACTTGAAGGAGAATTGGACAAAATAATCAACATCAGAATGATTTTCAGAGTATATCTCAGAAAATGAAATACCAAGCAGGAAACATATGTAAAGAATATATAAAAATTGAACAACATAGTTAAAAAGCTTGATCTATTGCATGTATAAAGAAAGTTGCAATCATCCAGTGGCAAATACATATTATTTTCAAGCACAGAGATCATTTAATGAAAACAGAAAATATTCCGAATCAAAAAGCCAGTCTAAAAGGCTTCAAAGGATTGTTTTCAGATGACTATGTCTTCTTACACAAGGAAATTAAGTTGGAAATTTAAAAACAACATCTATATTTGGAAGCCAAGAAATAGCTCTCTAACACGTGGGGTATAAGTGAAAATCACAATGGAAATAAGAAATATTAGCATTTAAAATTGATGCCAAGGAAAGTATTGTATATCAAAAATATCCCAGCTAAGTGGTATGAAGACAAAATGCATACTCTATATTATAAAACAAGATGGTCTTAAACTTACCTATGCTGAACATTCCATGGAAAAGACAAATCAATAAAGACATTAAAGGGAAGTAAGTTTAAGAGTAGTAATTAATAAAATAGCATTAACATATAAACATTAAACACTTATAGAAAATAATTATTTTAAATGAATCATAAAATTGACATAACTTCTCTGAGAGTGATCAATAAAAGAGAGGATTGCCAATTAGGAATTAACAGGGGTAAATTTTCAAATGCAAAGGAAAGTAAAACATAATAATAGAATACTATGAACAATTTTATGCCAACAAATAAGAAAAAACTAAACTGGAAAAATAGAACTTATCCAAACTGACCTAAGAATATTCTGTCTATTTGAATAATTTCCAATCCAATAAATTCAATTTGCCACTTTATAAAGTCTCTATAAAGAAAACACTAGGACCAGGTAGTTTCATGTACTTTTGTTGTGGTTGTTTTTAATAAACTTGCCAGGCTGGCTCTCAAATTTATATGGCGAGCAAACTTCCAAGAATACATAAGATACTACCATCTCACACCAGTTAGAATGGTGATAATTTAAAAGTCAGGAAACAACAGGTGCTGGAGAGGTTGTAGAGAAATAGGAACACTTTTACACTGTTGGTGGGACTGTAAACTAGTTCAACCATTGTGGAAGACAGTGTGGCGATTCCTCAAGGATCTAGAACTAGAAATACCATTTGACCCAGCCATCCCATTACTGGCTATATACCCAAAGGATTATAAATCATGCTGCTATAAAGACACATGTACACATATGTTTATTGTGGCACTACTCACAATAGCAAAGACTTGGAACTAACCCAAATGTCCATCGGTGACAGACTGGATTAAGAAAACGTGGCACATATACACCATGGAATACTATGCAGCCATAAAAAAGGATGAGTTCATGTCCTTTGTAGGGACATGGATGCAGCTGGAAACCATCATTCTCAGCAAACTATCACAAGGACAAAAAAGCAAACATCGGATGTTCTCACTCATAGGTGTGAAATGAACAATGAGAACACTTGGACACAGGAAGGGGAACATCACACACTGGGGCCTGTCGTGGGGTGGGGGTAGCGGGGAGGGATAGCATTAGGAGATATACTTAATGTAAATGACGAGTTGATGGGTGCAGCACACCAACATGGCACATGTATACATGTGTAACAAACCTGCACGTTGTGCACATGTATCCTAGAATTTAAAGTATAATAATAATAAAAAAATAACATGGCAAGGAATTATTTTACTAAATATTAAATATTATTATAAAGTAGTCATTAATTAGAATAACAGGATGGTCATATAGGAATAGAAAATTGGAAGGAAAAAAGAAAAACAAACCTCAGAAGGAGGATCACCATACATGCAAACTTAATTTATATCAGAAATGAGGGACCTCAATAAATGGAGTGTATTAAGTAGATATTGATTGCCTTAAGTTTTTAATTGCTAGAAGAACTCAAAGTACACAAACAGTTGTACTTACAAAACAGCTTTCTTAGAGGTAAAGGATACAGGACTTCAACAGGATATGCACTGAAGGGTGCAGAGAATGAAGAGCAGGCTTCTTTGTCACTGGGTCACACATGCCTTACTTTGCCTCTAGGTCTCAAACCACTACTTGTATGCTTGAAAATGTAGACCAACCTTCACTATCAACCCCGCCAGCCTACGTCACTGAAACCAAGTGCAAATAAAACATCCAATCATTATTACTAAATAGTGCTGACCGGCTGGCTATGTCACATTCCGAAACACTTCATGTACTTATGGTTACTGGACATTATTTCTCTCTAGTTACTGTACTCCACAGCACTGCTCAAGTGTCAGTGTCAGGCTTTAGAGCTGTGTGGAGATAAGTATGTGGTCAATATGTACCTACTGAGATTACCTGGGCTATACAGGAAGTGAGAACAACATATTATTCACAGGGAAAAGCTTTGGGATTGAACCTATACCATACCAAAGAAAATCATTTTCATGGGGAATTATAGTTTTAATATGAGAGCTTTGTCTATGCAGCTTTAGAAGACAACTTAGGAAATTACCGTTATGATTACTGGGAAGAGATAGGTTTTTAAAGGTAGACACTGAAAGCACAAAAATAATAGGAAATGGCCCGAGCGGTGCCTCATGCCTGTAATCCCAGCACTTTGGGAGGCCGAGGCAGGCAGATCATGAGATCAGGAGATCGTGACCATTCTGGCTAACACAGTAAAACCCTGTCTCAGCTAAAAATACAAAAAAATAGCTGGGTGTGGTGGCACGCCCCTGTAATGCCAGCTACTCAGGAGGCTGAGGCAGGAGAATCGCTTGAACCCGGGAGGCAGCTGCAGTGAGCCGAGGTTACGTCACTGCACTCCTGCCTGGATGACAGAGCGAGACTCCGTCTCAAAAAAACTAAATAAAATAAAATAAAAACAATAAGAAATGATTACATTTACTACTTTAAAATTAAAAATTGCCTTTTGTCTCAGGATACAATTTAAAATTTTTATTTTATTTTTAAAATGGTACATAATAATTGTACACATTTATGTGGTACATGTTGATGCATATAACATATAGTGATTGGATCAGGGTAATTAGCTTATCCATCATCTCAAACTTTTACTTCTTGGTGTTGGGAGCATTCAATGTCCTTCTTCTAGCCATTTGAAACTATATAATGTGTTATTGTTAATTGTATTTATCCTTCGGTGGTATAGAACACTAGAACTTATTCCCCCATCAAGCTGTAATTTTGTATCCCTTAACAAATCTTTATCTCCCCATTCTGCACCCCTTCCAAACCTCTAATACCCTCTGTTTTACTTTTTACTCCTATGATATAAACATTTTTTAAGCTTCAGCATGAATGAGAACAAGCAGTGTTTAATTTTCCATTCCTGGCTAGGATCCATTTTTTAAAGGGAAAAATAATGTCTCAACTCAGGAAAAATTGCAGCACATATAACTGATAAATCAATAGTATTCACAATATAAAAACAATGCTTTAAAAATAATTAAAATATAAATAATACAATAGAAAAAAAGTGAGGAAATTTTGAACAGAAAATTCCAATTGAGAAATATAGATGAACACAAAATGTATGAAAAATGTTTAACTTCATTAACAGTCAATGGATTAAAAAAGAAAGGAAAGAAGGAAGGAAGGATATGAAGAGCAGAAAGGGGAGAGTGAAATAGAGGGAGAAAGTGAGAGAAAAAGAAAAGCCAGACAATATCAGGCATGGACATGGATGTGGCACATCGGGAATTTATAATTATAAGTGAAGCATAAGTGGATATAATCCCTGGAATACATACAACCTAGAGTTCTACTCCTGGATGATTATCTTAGAGAAACTGTTACACATGTGTATTAGGAGACATGTAAAATGATGTTCTCAGCGTTTTCATAACTGAAAAATCTGGAAACCCTCAAATGAATATCATCCATGTAACAGATAAATTAATTTTGATATATTCATTCAACACACTAGATAGCCATGAAATTGAATGAACTACTGCTAAACACAACCACCCAGATGAATGTCAAACATATAATCCTGAGAGAAAGAAGCAAGTCACAGAAGAATATTCCACTTAGATAAGATTCAGAAAACTGGCAAAATTAAAGAACGTATTGTTTAGGAATATATGCATAGAGGCAAACAGTATAATAAAAATCAAATTCACAGTTATTTTAACTCACCATCTTTAAAAATACTCCTAGGGAAGATTTATGGTAAAACCTCGGTGCTATTCTCACACTTCCTTGTCTCTCCCTATCTTCTCATCTGCCACCCTGAAACATTTAAGCACCAAGTAACGTCAATTTCACTTTCTGTACATTTTTGGAATGGTTTCACGTCTCTTTCTATTCACTGTTCCCATCCTAAAACAGATCCCTACATTCCTTGGATGCATAATTTAAGCAGTTTCTTAACACATGTTTTTGCCTCAAGTTTTGCCCTTGCATTCTTCATCCCCCCAATGCAGCCATAGGGGTCCTTCTAAAATGCAAATCTGATCTTATTACTCTTGTAGTGACTTCCATTGCTCATAGAATGAATCCAAATTCCTTACCATGGCCAACAAATTTCTTAATAATTTGGCTTTTTATTGCTTCGTTCTTATTTTTCAATACCCACTTATCTCTTCCTCTCAAGTCTTGCCTTTCTCATATTCTATTCTATGTAATTGACAAATTCGCATTTGAAACCCCTGTTGCCTGGCTTGTGTTTCTCAATTGCCCCACCTAAAAGTGGACATCACTTGCTCCAGTAAATCTCCCCTAACACAGCATCATTAATGTTAGTGCCTATTTAATAAACGTATGTACATTATAAACTGTAATCTCCATATTATAAACTGTTCACACTGCATTTTGCAGGGTTCTTCACAATACTATGAGTTTTATGAGCACAGAATTCCCAGTACTTGAAATTGTGACTAGCATATAGTAGGATAACATTAATTATTTCTGAATGAATACTTTATTATTTAGGTAGAATACAGGTGCTATGATTTCAGCTGTTTCTCAGAAATGTAATCTGATGTATATTTCTTACTTTCTTTGGGTCCCAGTTTCCTGCTTTGTAAAAATACACCTTTTGCAGATAATAAGCTTCCTTTACTAAACATCATCTAGCCCTCATATTGTGTGACTTTGCAACTTCTAGTTCTGCTATTATTATAGCTGAGGGTGTCAAAAACCCTGAACCTCATGCAAGATCTGTCAAATCCTAAAAAATAACTATTGAAACTAAATTTATTTTATTCCTATTTTTATTTTTTCCATTTTTTTCTTTCAACTTTTATGTTCAGAGGGTAGATATGCAGGTTTGTTATATGCGTAAATTGCATGAATTTTGACTCTTATGTTTGTATGCACTGGTCTTTGAGCAAAATCTAAGCTTTTATCCCTGACCGCAAAAAAACAAAACAAAACAAAACAACAACAACAAAAAAAAACAAAAAAAAAAACATCTTCTCATCGAGATTCTCAATGGCCTCCTGAATTGTCTGTCCCACGCATTTAGTTTCTCACCTATTATATATGACACAATCAGTGCTCCTGCCAAACATAAGGTCTTTGTTCGTATTTCTTCTAATCAATGTATTTTATTTCTCTTACTCTTCACAGAAGTTACTCCTATACACCTTCTTAATATCAACTTTAGTGTCACTTTTCCAGTGATGCCTCACAAAGTAAAACATTTCTGTTAAAGACTCTCAGAATACTGTCTACCTCTGTTTATAGCACATGCACAGTTGACATTTTAAAATTATTTGTGTGGATATTTGTTTAATGTTTAATGTTTACATCCCTGCCCTAGACATATACTTCACGCAAGCAGGGGTCATATCTATTTTTCCATTGTATTTCCACTACCTTTCAAAGTGTCAGACACTTAGTAAGTTCTTAGTTTATTTTTCTCTAAAGTCGAAAGGAAGGAAGGAAGGAAGGAAGGAAGGAAGGAAGGAAGGAAGGAAGGAAGGAAGGAAGGAAGGGAAAGAGAGAGAGAGAGAAAAAGAGAAAGAGAGAAAGGGAAAGAGAGAGAGAGAGAGCCAAGAAAGGAAAATGGCAGGAAGGAAGGCAATCAAGAAGAAAAGGATGAGAGGAAGAAAGGAAGGAGGGAAAGAAGGAAGAGGGTAGTGTGGGAAGGAAGGAATAAAGTTAATTCCATTTTTCCAGATACTCTGAGAATGTAAGAGACAAAAGCTGAGATAGACAGGTGAGAGAATTGGGCACATTTCCAAAGCCCCGAGTAGGACCACTCATGAATGAACTGTACCACCAGCACTGAAAAATCCCAGAAGTGGGAGTATGAAAGAATTGTTATAGGAAATATCAGATCCAAGCAGGAAAGTTCAAATAAGGCCAGTGGCCAAAAGAAGGTCAGAACTAGAGAAACTAAGTGAATGTCAAAGTAAATTCCAAGAACAAGAACTATTAGTCAGAACTGATCAGCAAGCCAGAATTATGATGCTACCAGCTATGGCACATGGTTCTACCATCTCAGATATGATATTGCCGTCATAGTAGGGAGCATAAAAGCAATTGTTGCTAATTGCAACAGGCTAATTTTTTATATAACTATATGTTTTTCCTATTTGATTGCTCTTCCAGGTTTTGCATATTTTTTACCTTTTTCATTTACTATTTAAATATATTCTTTTAAAAAATGAAAGGTATAAAGAAGATATTAAAAATTCAGATAAATTTGTGAGCTTTCTTTGTGGTTTGATTTCCTGACAGCAAATAACAGTTTTGAGGCCACAGATGGGGCCTTTTACACTAGGATTTTTATATCATTGAATCTTCCCCAAACCTCTAAAAAATAAGCAATATCTCTATTTTGCAGATAAGGAAACCAAGGCTTATAAAGACTTGGAGCTCTATAGAAATACCTTTAAGCATGTCTCAATCAAGGTTCACAGTGTTTCCATGGAAAAATATTAACCTTGAAATTAAGAACCTTCTTTCTTTATAATAAATTCTTCGAATATTTGCTTTCTGATGTTGAAACACTTTTAAAAAGCAAAATAATTAGTAAATTTTCCTCCCTTTACATAGAGAAAGAAGGGGTACTAATGTGATTTTTAAAAACTACTTTGACAGATCAATAGAAAATACATTTTTTGTGAACGGATTTTAAGAGAGCTGGAATAGTATTTTTCAAACTTTAAAGCAGTGATTTTTTAAAAATGAGATCTTACACAAAACTGTAAACAGATAAAAGGAGCAGCTGCCCCAGCACAACTGAGGGTGGAAGGCTTCTTGGATCCTGAAGCCCCTTACGTCTTAGCAGTGATACTCTGAGGCACCCCTAGGAAAACCGAGGGCCCTGAGCAACATAGGAATTACAGCTAATACATTCTAAATGCCTAAGAGGAAAAGGAAGATAAAGCCTGGGGGGGGGGGTGGGAGGACAATCAAAGGAAAAGTTAAATATAGCCTTCTCCTTTTCATTTTTAAAATATGGCTGAACCTCATTTAAAAAGTCATATTTTCATTATTCTTTGCCATTATTTTGTATACACAGTTTTCAGACATATGTAGTTTGGACACTTAGCAGTCTAAAGGGTAACTGAATCCTAACTGGTGAGTTCCAGTGTTCTGGTTTGCTCTTCTTAGGGTACTACTCTATGAATGTATATTGCGAATTCAGTGTGGAACAGAAGTACTGCTGTCCCCCTTTGCCTTATCATAGCATTCGAAGTTGTATCCCAGCACAGGAATGCATACTGTTTTCTCGTACTCAACGTATTTCTTTTCTTTCTTTCTTTCTTTCTTTCTTTTTTTTTAGCAATCTGCACTAAATTCTCACTTGCCATTCAATTCCACATGTACTTCTGTATTTAGCTAATTTAGCACATTTCCATTTTATTCTTATTACTGACTTGGTTTCTTTCTTACATATTCAGAATTATAGTAAAGAATGGTAACTACTTAATTCCTAACCATACAGTTCTTTAAAATTATCAAACCACTAATGGAAAAGTTTCTTCTAACATTAATTCTTCATTGCAGATAATAATGTTAAGCCTAATGCTAAAGGTTTCTATTTCTTAGTTTTCAATTCTCATAATGATACTATATGTTATGTGTAGTATAGTATGAGAGACATTTTCCAGCTGTAAGATTAATGATAGCCATAAGGTCCACTCACACGTCTCACATTATGATGAAACTTGGCCTGGGAATTTTCATCCCTGGCCCAGGGATTTCCAGGAGAGAGCACTTCGGCATACTTGCAATTCTCATAAACCTTAAAACAAAGCTTAGCTTTACAAGAATAGCTTAAATTTCCTTTATGAACAAAACATCTGGTAACTGACCTGGACTGAGTGCAGGTATAAGAAAGGGACAAAACTCTCCCACACTTTGAGATTGGTCCCCAGATGGAAATTTCATAAATAATAGGTCATTTGACTCCCTGACTGTATCTGTCTTATGATACTAGCCTGTTCCCACTCTCTGTCTTGTAAGAGTACTGCCAGAATAAACTGCTTGAGCATCAGACAGTGCCTAAGACTCATCTTGGACATAATTCAGACTGAAGGGGAAATGTCACACCTGGGAAAGCTGATTAATTAGGCCCACCCAAGAGCCCTGAATATGACAGTATGTTATCTCTATCTCCATTTTGCTGCTGAGATCTTTTGTTTAGTGCTTTAGTCATATCAGTGTGACCTAATTTGGTATTTACATAGACAGGGGATATTAATTCTAGTTTTGGCTCCCTGACATATCAAATAAAAGGCTTATTTCTGCCACTGTAACATGGAAAAAATGGATATCTTTTTCAATAGATCAATATTGAAATGGCATAACTTGCCTCAGTTAATGAAAGTTCTTAAAGAATGCAGTGCTGTGTAATGATGCTGTCCAAAATTAAAGGAAGAATAATCATGGATTGCTGGAAAGCTTCTAAAATTAATTTTAATTTAGAAAAGTTTCTGATATTTACTTCACTTTTAACAAGGTTTAGTTTAATAATCAATAGAGTAAGACCCATTTGTCTAGTGACAAATAAGGACACCTACACTGATTATTTGTAAAATCATGAAATTTTGCACAATTAGAAATTGACATTTCTAAACAAAATGTAAGTTTTTTTATTCATAATTATTAAAAATCACACCAAATATAACACTACCTTTTATTTTTTCTACATAAGATACTAAACATCTGAACTCTATGGATATAAAGTAAGTTCAGTATTTAAATTATTGTTAGTTATCATTCCTAGATAATTTCATAACGGAATGTAAACCACCTTTTTTTAAATTCAATTAAACAAATATTTAGTGACTAACTACAATTCTCTAAAAATGCTAAGAAGCAATACCATGATCCCCCATGGGGAATTAGTTCCAAGCCTAATAAGCCGTAACATGGTAAGTGTACTGGAAAGTGTGCTTGGACAAACCAAAGTGTAGCTTAACCCAAAGCATCCGACCAGGAAGATTTCATCACGACCTGATCACTTTGAGCCAACTCTAGTCCCAGAACTCTCTAAAAATAATATCAAAACATCTTAATCAAACCATTTACCTTAAACAAAAGGATAGGTGACATTTGTAAACAATGGTCAAATTCATTGGATTTTTTTCTCCTATAGCACATAGGAGATAGATATCAAAATCCACAGATGCTCAGGTTCCTTATATAAAAAGTCATAGTACTTCAATAGACCTATTCACACCCTCCCTTATGCTTTAAATCTTTAGATTATTTATAATAGCTAACACAATATAAATGCTATGTAAATAACTGTTACATTGTATTGTTTTTATTTGTATCATTTTTATTATTGTATTGTTATTTGTATTGTTCTTTTCTGATTGTTTTCAATCTGCAGTTGGTTGAATACATGGATGCGGAAGCTGAGGATGCAGAAGTCTTGGGAGAAATATAAATATCCAGATCCAGGAAGCTCAAAGAACCTCAAGTGGATTCCACCCAAAAAAGTTCTTTTTCAGGCAAATTATATTCAAATTTTCAAAAGTCAAAACCAAGAGAGAATTGTAAATACAGCAAGAGAAAAGCATCTAGTCACAAAAGCAGATTACCATTAGATTAACAGCAGATTTCTCAGCACAAACATTATAGGCCAGGAGAAAATGGGATACTATATTCAAAGTTCTAAAAGTAAACAGAATTATACCTAGGAAAACTATGCCCAGCAAACCTGTCCTTCAGAAATAGAGAAGAAATAAATTATTTCCCAGATAAGCAAAAAGTGAGGGAATTCATCACCCACTAAATTAGTTTTAAAAGAAATGCTAGGGGAAGTCCTACATCTATAAGCAAAAAGACAATAACTACAATCATGAAACATGAAAAAGTGTAAAACTCACTAGTAAATCAGGTTCACAAATGAGAAGGAGGAAGAGATGAAATCTTACCACTACATAAAAACACTAAGCCTAAACATAAAAAAATAAGAGAGGAAGAAAGGAACAAAAGATATATAAAACAATCTGAAAAAATAACCATATAGGAATAAATCCATACCTGTCAATAATAATCTTGAATGTAAACACATTGAATTCCCCAATTAAAAACATAGACTGGGTAAATGGATTATAAAATAAAACCTAAATATATGCTACCTACAAGAAACTCACTTCACCTATAAAGACACACATAATTTGAAATTGAAAGGATGAAAAATGATGGAAACCAAAAGTAAACAGGAACAGCTATACTTATAATAGATAAAACAGACTTTAAGTCAAAACTGTAAAGTGAAACAAAAAGGTGATTATATAATGACAAAGGGACAAATTCATCAAGAGGATATAATAATTTTAAATATATAAGCACGCTACACCAGAGAACTCATATAAAGCAAATATTATTAGATCTAAAGGGAGAGATCAACTCAAATATAATTATACTTGGGGACTTCAATACTCTCACCTTTGGAAAGATTCTCTAGAGAGAAAATAAACAAAGAAAGGATTTAAACTGCATTTTAGACCAAATAGACCTAACAAACATTTATAGATTATTTCCTTCAGTAGATGCAAAATACACATTCTTTTCATCAGCACATGTGACATTCTCCAGGATTAACCATATATTATGCTATTAAATAAGTATGAACAAATTTTTAAAAATCAAAATCACATCAAGTATCATTCATGACTACAACGGAATAAAACTAGATGTTAATAAGAAGAGGAATTTTGAAAACTGAAAACTGTACAAATACATGGACATTAAACAATCTGTTCATGAGTGACCAATGGACCAATTAAAATATTAAGAAGGAAGTTTTTACAAATGTTTTGGAACAAATGAAAATAGAAACACAACACACCAAAACCTATGGAATACAGCAAAAGCAGTATTAAGAGGGAGGTTTATAGCACTAAAATCCTACATCAAAAAAATAGAAAGGTTTTTAAATAAACAATCTAACAATGCACCCCAGGGAACTAAAGATGCAAGAACAAACCAAACTCGAAATAAGTAGAAGGAAAGAAATGATGATGATCAGAATGGAACTAAATGTATACAGACAGAAAATATATAAAGGATCAATGAAACAAAAAAGATTATTTTGGCGAGATAAACAAAATTGTTAAGCCACTAGCTAGACCAACCAGGAAAAAAAGAGAAGAAACAAATAAATAAAATCATAAATGAAAAAGGATACATTACAACTGATGATGCCGCATAAATACGAAGGATCATTAAAGGCAATTATCAATAATTGCATGTTAACAAGTTGAAAAATATAGAGGAAATGAGTAAATGCCTGAATGCATACAACCTACCACGATTGCACCAAGAAGAAATAAAAAACCTGAACAGACCTATACAGAATAATGAGATTAAATCAATAATAAATAGTTTCCCTAAAAGAAAAGGCCAGGAACAGACAGCTTCACTGCTAAATTATGCCAAACTTTAAAGAAGAACTGATACCTATTCTTCTCAAACAATTCCAAAAAAAATTGAGGGAATGGGAATTTTTCCAAATTCATTGTATGAGGCCAGTGTTACCCTGATGCCTAAACCAAGCAAGAACACAACAAAAAAGTAAATTATATTCCTAATGAAGATAGATAAAACAATCCTTAACAAAATACTACCAAACCAAATACAACAGCACATCAAAAAGGTTTACATCATGATCAAGGGAGAGCTATGTTAAGAATTGATTCAACTTATGCAAATCAGTAGAAAGGACATCACATCACATTGGTAGAAAGGACAAAAACAATATTATCATCTCAATAGATGTAGAAAAAAATTGATAAAATCCAACATTCATTTATAATAAAATATCTCAATAAATACAAAAATTAGCTGGGCATGGTGGTATGCGCCTGTAGTCCCAACTACTCGGGAGGCTGAGGTAGAAGAATCGCTTGAACCCAGGAGGTGGAATTTGCAGTGAGCTGCAATTGCACCACTGCACTCCAGCCTGGGTGGCAGAGCAAGACTCCGTTTCAAAAAAAAAAAAAAAAAAAAAAAAGCACCTTCATAAGAACAAACAAAAAATTAACTGAGCAGTTACAATACCTAGTTTTAAAATCATATTAAGGAGAAAAGCACTAAAGAGGGTGGGAAAGACAGTTTTGAATTGCCTACACCACACCTCCCTCATCCCCCTGCAGCAGCCATGTGGCATGGATAGAGAATCTTTGTGTCTGGGAGAGGGAGAGTTCAGTTATTGTGGGACTTTGCATTGGAACTCAGTGCTGCTGTTACAGCAGAAAGCAACATGGGACAGAACTCAGTCAGTGCACATGGAGGGAGCATTTATACAAGGCCTAGCCAGAGGTGAATTGTCCATTCCAGTGGTCAGAAACTGAATTCCATCAAGCCTTGCCAACATGGGCTAAAGTTCCTTGGGGTTCTAAATCAACTTGAAGAGCAGTCTAGGCCATAAGGACTGCAATTCCTGGTCAAGCCTTGGTGCTGTGCTGGTCTCAGAGCCAGTAGACTTGGGGTGAACGTGACCTAGTGAGACGCCAGCTGGGGAAGCAAAGGGAGTGATTGTGTCAGCCCTCCCCTAGTCCCAGGCAGCACAACTCACACCTCTGGGAGAGACTCCATCCTTCTGCTTAAGGAGAGGAGAAGGAAGGGTAAAGAAAACTTTTATCTTGACCAGGCGCGGTGGCTCATGCCTGTAATTCTATCACTTTGGGAGGCCAAGACGGGCAGATTGCCTGAGCTCAGGAGTTCGAAATTAGCCTGGGCAACACAGTGAAACCCCGACTCTACTGAAATACAAAAAAAAAAAAAAATTAGCTGGGCGTGGTGGCATGCACCTGTAGTCCCAGATACTCAGGAGGTTGAGGCAGGAGAATTGCTTGATCCCGGGAGGCAGAGGTTGCAGTAAGCTGACATCGTGCCACTGCACTCCAGCCTGGGTGACAGACTGAGACTCCATCTCAAAAAAAAAAAGGAAACTTTATCTCGTGACTTGGATACCAGCCCACCCACAGTAGAATAGGGCACCAGGCAGAGTACCGAGGCCCCCATTTCAGGCAATACCCAGGTGATATTTCTAGACACACTCTGGGCCAGAAGGGAACCCACTGCCTCAAAAAGAAGGACCCAGTCATGGCAGGATTCATCACCTGCTGACTAAAAAGCCCTTGGTCCCTGAATAATCCACAGTGGTAGCTAGGCAGTACTCATTGCAGGATTTAGGTGACACTCAGATATGTGCTGCGTCAGTTGTGACCCAGCACATTCCTAGATATTATGGCTACAGGAAGAGACTTCTTCTGCTTGAGCAAAGTAGAGGGAAGACTAAAGGGGCCTTTGTCTTGCAACATGGGTACCAACTTGGCCACAGTGGGATAGAGTACCTAGCAGTCTCTTGGGATTCCCTGTTCCAGGCCCTGGCTCCTTGATAGCATTTCTGGACCTGCACTGGAGCAGAGGTGAGCCCACTGCTCTGAAGTGGGAGACCCAGGCTTGGCAGCATTCACCACAAGCTGACTGAAGAGCCCTTGGGTCTTGAGTGAATATCAGTTTTAGCCAGGCAGTACTAACCATGGGTCTGGGGCTGTGGTGACCACAAGGAAAGACTCCTCAGCTTGAGGAAATGAGAGGGAAGAGTGGGAAAGACTTGTGTGCCAGCTCAGCCACAGTAAAATACAGCAAGAGATAGATTCCTAAGTTTCCTGACTCCAGGCTCCATCTCCTGGACAATATCTCTGGACCCACCTAGCACCAGAGAGAACTCAGTGACCTGAAGGGAAGGACACAACCCTTAGCTGGACTTGCCATCTGTTGATTATAGATCCCTTGGACTATGAGTGAATATAGCCAGGCAATGATTGCCAAAGGCCTTGGATGAGACCTAGTATTGTGCTTGCTTTGGTCCGACTCAATGCAGTCGCAGCTGTGGTGGCCACAGGGGTGATTGTGCTACTCCTCTTCCAGCTACAGGCAGCTCAGTACAAAGAGAGAGTGAGACACTCTATTTGTTTGGGAAAAAGTGAGGGAAGGGAACAAGAGTCTCTGCATGGTAATCCAGGGCATTCTCCTGGGTCTTACCCAAGACCACCAAGGCGGTGCTACTATGAGTCTACAAGAGTCACAGTGTTACTGAACTTAGGGTGCTCCCTACTGCAGATATGGCTTCAGTGACCAAAGACAGATCACAACACCTAAGTCCTTTCAAATACCTGGAAAGCCTTCAAAAGCAGTATGGGTACAAACAAGGCCGGACAGTGAAGCCTACAAAAATACCTAATTATTCAATGCCCAGACATTAATGAACACCCACAAACATCAAGACCATCAAGAAAACATGACCTCACCAAATAAATAAGGTACCAGTGACTAATCCTGGAGAGACAGAGATATGTTACCTTTCAGACAGACATTCCAAAATACTGTTCTGAGGATGCTGAATGAAATCCAAGGTAACACAGAGAAGGAAATCAGAATCTTATCAGATGAATTTAACAAAGAGATTGAAATAATTAAAAATAATCAAGCAGAAATTCTAATGCTTGAAAATGCAATTGGCATTCTGAAGAATGCATCAGAGTCTCTTAACAGCAGAATTGATCAAAGCAGAAAAATAATTAGTGAGTATGAAGACAGGCTGTGTAAAACCACCCAGAGGAGATAAAAGAAACAAGAATAAAAAACAAAAATGCAAGCCCACAAGATCTAGAAAATAGCCCCAAAAAGGCAAATATAAGAATTATTGGCTTCAGAGAGGAGGTAGAAAAAATATTGGGGTAGAAAGTTTATTTATTGGGATAATTACTTCTCAAACATAAAGAAAGATATCAATATACAACTGCAAGAAGGTTATAGAACATTAAGCAGATTTAACCCAAAGAAGACTAACTCAAGACATTGAAAAATAACAACTCTCAAAGGACAAGGATAAAGAAATGATTCCAAATGCAGCAAGAGAAAAGAACCAAATAACATAATGGAACTCCAATACCTCTGGCAGAAGACTTTTCTGTGAAAATCTTACAGGCTACAAGAGAGTGGCATAACATATTTAAAATGCTGAAGGAAAGTAACTTTTATCCTAGATTAGGATATCTAGCAAAAATGTCCATCAAACATGAAGGAGAAATAAAGACATTTCCAGACAAACAAAAGCTGAGGGATTTCATCAACTCCAGCCCTGTCCTACAAGATATGCTAAAGAGAGTTCTTCAATATGAAAGGAAAGAACATTAATGAACTATAAGAAATCATCCGAAGGTATGAAATTCACTGGCAATAGTAAGTACACAGAAAAATGCAGAATATTATAACACTGTAATTATGGTATATAAGCTACTTATATCTTGAGTAGAAAGACTAAAAGATGAACCAATCAAAAATAATTATAATAATTTTTGAAGTCATAGTGCTATAAGATATGAATAAAAACAAAAACTTTAAAAGCAGTGGGATGAAATAAAAGTGTCACGTTTTCATTAGTGTTCTCCTAGCTTGTTTGTTAGATTGTTTGTTCAATTATGAAATCTGTGGTAAGTTGTCATTACTTTAAAATAATGGGTTTTAAGATATTATTTGCAAGCCTCATGGTAACCACATATCAAAAAACTTATAACAGACACACAAAAAATAAACAGCAGGAAATTAAAACATGCCACCAGAGTAAAGGAAGACAGGAAAGAATAAAAGAAAGAAGACCACAAAACAACCAGAAAACAAATAACAAAATGGCAGGAGTAAGTCCTTAGTTATACATAATAACATAGAATGTAAATGGACTAACCTCTCCAATCAAAAGACAGAGTGGCTGAATGGATTTTTAAAAATGACCCAATAATCTGTTGCCTACAAGAAATACCCTTCATCTATGAAGACACATGGGCATATATAGACTGAAAACAAAGGGAAGGAAAAAGACATTTCATTCTAATGGAAACCGGAAAAGAGCAGGACACTTCTACCAGACAAAATAGATTTCAAGATTAAAAACTATAAGAAGAGACAAAGAAGGTCATTATATAATGATAAAATGATAAGAGTTATAAATAAATAAAATGATAAGTTATAAATATGTATGCAGTCAACACTGAATCACCCAGATATGTAAAGCAAATATTATTAGAATTCAAGAGAGAGACAGACTCCAATACAATAATAGCCAGAGACTTGAACATCCGATGTTCAGCATTAGATCATCCAGATGGAAAATCAACAAAGAAACATCAGACTTAATATGCATCATAGACCAAATGAACCAAATAGATATTTACAGAACATTTCATCCAGTGGCTGAAGAATACACATTCTTCTCCTCAGCACATGGATCATTCTCAAGGACAGACCATATGTTAGTCCACAAATCTTAAAACATTAAAAAAATTTGAAATAATATCAAGCATCTTCTCTGACCACAGTGGAATAAACTAGAAGTCAATAAGAAGATGAAATTTAGAAACTATACAAACACATAGAAGTTAAACAATATGCTCCTGAATGACCAGTAGGTCAATGAAGAAATTTGGAAGAAAATTTTAAAATGTCTTGAAACAAATGATAATGGAAACACAACATACTAAAATCTGTAGGATATGGCAAAGCAGTACGAAGAGGAAAGTTTATAGAAATAAGGGCCTACATCAAAAAAGTAGAAAAACTTCAAATAAACAACTTAATGAGGTATCTTCAAGAACTAGGAAAGCAAAAGCAAACCAAACCCAAAATTAGTAGAAGAGAATAAATAATAAAGATCAGAGCAGAAATACATGAATTTGAAATGAAAAAGTAACACAAAACATCAGTGAAACAAAAAGTTGGTTTGTTTTTTTGAAAATATGAACAAAACAAACAAACCAAAAGTCAAACTAACTAAGAAGAAAAGAAAGAAGTCTCAAATAAATAAAATTAGAGATGAAAAAGGAGACATTGCAAACAATACTGCAGAAATTCAAAGCATCATTACAGGCTACTGTGAGCAGCTATATTCCAATAAATTGGAAATCCTAGAATAAAGGGATAAATTCCTAGACACAGACAACTTACTGAGATTGAACCATGAAGAAATCCAAAACCTAAACAAATGAATAACAAGTAGTGAGATCAAAGTCATAATAAAAAATCTCCCAGCAAAGAAAAGCCCAGGATCCAATGGCTTCATGGCTAATTTTTATCAAATATTTAAAAGAACTAATACCAATCCTCCTCCAACTATTCTGAGAAATAGAGGAGGTGGGAATCCTTCCAAACTCATTCTATTAACATGAAGTCAGTATTGCCCTGATAACAAAACCAAACAAAGGCACATCAATAAAAAGAAAAACACAGGCCAATATCCATGATGAACATTGATGTAAAAATTCTTAGCAAAATATTAGCAAAGCATTTGATAAAATTCAATATCCCTTCATGATAAAAAAAAAATACCTTCAAAAAGCTGGGTATACATGGAACATAACTCAATACAATGAAGGCCACATACATCAGACTCAAATCTAGTATCATCCTGAATGGGGAATAGCTGAAAGCCTTTCCCCTGAGATCTGGCACACCGCAAGGATGCCCACTGTCACCACTGTTACTCAACATAGTACTTAAAGTCATACCAGAGTCATTAGACAAGAGAAAAAAAATAAAGGGCATCCAAATTGGAAAAGAAGAAATCAAATTATCCTTGTCATAAGATGATATGATCTTATGTTTGGAAAAACCTAAAGACTCCAGAAAAAAATATTAGAATGGATAAACAAATTTAGTAAAGTTGCAGGATACAAAATCAACATACCAAATTCAGTAGTATTACTTTATTCCAACAGGAAACAATCTGAAAAAGCAATCACAAAAGTAATTCCAGTTACAATAGCTACAAATAAAATAAAATACGTAAGAAGAAACTTAACCAAAAAAGGAAAGATTTTTACAATAAAACTATAAAATATAATAATCAAAGTGTTTTCTTACTCAGTCCTGTAATGAGAATGTACTGTTCTCTTTCCTGAACTTTTGTGTCTACCTGTCTTTCTCCACCTTACCTGTCTTTCTCCACCTTTCTTATTATAATTTATGTCCTCTTCAAGTGGAGTAGATGGAGGGATATGGATCAGAGGAAGGTTGAAACAGTAAAGAGAGTAGTAAATTTTTTTATTTGATTGGTACTGTGGAAATGCCTCAGTAGTCTGAAGTTGGTAAGCATTTAGAGTTGTCTCATTGTTTCAGGAAGTGCTTTTATAGATTCTTTAGCTCCCTTTCTTCATTTCCAGTCTCCAACTCCAGGGTTTTCTCACCACTATTTCCCCTGAAAAGGAAAAGTTATTCTTTTTGTCAAGAGACAATTATCACTTCTTTACATCTTAGGCATTTGGTGGTAATATTCAGCTTATTAATCAATGGGGTACATTAGTTTCTCTAAGAGACCCTTTAGACAGGACATAATAAAGCTCATGAGTGTTCTTTTGCATAAACCCCAAGAACACTCAAAACTCTTGGAAGTGCTTTGAGCAGTGCAATTATTACTAAAACAGAGTCCTTGATTTTTGTACCAAAGAACACTTCAGGCTACTTCTTGTCTTCTATGGGTTTATGACATGAGTCAGACCCACCAGATATTGTTCCCTTCTCCAACCTAAAATAACAACTTCATCCTGATACTGAAGCCAGGAACAGACATCAAAAGAAAAATAAAATTACAGGCCAATCTCTCTGATGAAAATAGATGAAAAATGTCCTCAACAAAATAATAGTGAACTGAATTCAACAGCACATCAAAAAGATTATACAACATGACCAAGTGGGATTTATCCTTATGATACAAGACTAGTTTAACATGCGGAAATCTATCAGAGTAGTGATACACTACATTAACAGAATGAAAAGGAAACACACAATTATCTCCATAGATGCAGAAAGGGCATTTAACAAACTTCAATATCCATTAGCGATGAAAGATCTAACACAAATAGGTAAAGAAGAAACTTTTCTTGTAAATTTGTTTGAGTTCTTTGTAAGTTCTGGATATTAGCCCTTTGTCAGATGAGTAGATTGCAAAAATTTTCTCCCATCCTGTAGGTTGCCTGTTCACTCTGATGGTAGTTTCTTTTGCTGTGCAGAAGCTCTTTAGTTTAATTAGATCCCATTTGTCAATTTTGGCTTTTGTTGCCGTTGCTTTTGATGTTTTAGACATGAAGTCCTTGCCCATGCCTATGTCCTGAACTCAAATTTACAAGAAAAAAAAACCAACCCCATCAAAAAGTGGGCAAAGGATATGAACAGACATTTCTCAAAAGAAGACATGCATGCAGCCAACAGACACATGAAAAAATGCTCGTCATCACTGGCCATCAGAGAAATGCAAATCAAAACCACAATGAGATACCATCTCACACCAGTTAGAATGGCAATCATTAAAAAGTCAGGAAACAACAGGTGCTGGAGAGGATGTGGAGAAATAGGAACACTTTTACACTGTTGGTGGGATTGTAAACTAGTTCAACCATTATGGAAAACAGTATGGCGATTCCTCAAGGATCTAGAACTAGATGTACCATATGACCCAGCCATCCCATTACTGGGTATATACCCAAAGGATTATAAATCATGCTGCTATAAAGACACATGCACACGTATGTTCATTGCGGTACTATTCACAATGGCAAAGACTTGGAATCAACCCAAATGTCCATCAGTGATAGTCTGGATTAAGAAAATGTGGCACATATACACCATGGAATACTAAGCCGCCATAAAAAAGGATGAGTTTGTGTCCTTTGTAGGGACATGGATGCAGCTGGAAACCATCATTCTCAGCAAACTATCGCAAGAACAGAAAACCAAACATTGCATGTTCTCACTCATAGGTGGGAACTGAACAATGAGATCACTTGGACTTGGGAAGGGGAACATCACACACTGGGGCCTATTATGGGGGAGGGGGGAGTGGGGAAGGATTGCATTGGAAGTTATACCTGATGTAAATGACAAGTTGATGGGTGCTGACGAGTTGATGGGTGCAGCACACCAACATGGCACAAATATACATATGTAACAAACCTGCACGTTATGCACATGTACCCTACAACTTAAAGTATAATAATAATAAAAAAAAGAAACTTTTCTAAACACAATAATCAATAATCCCCATTTATAAAAAGCCCACAGCTAATAAGCAGTCTAAATAAACTGAAAACTTTCTCTATAAGATCTAGCAAAAGGCAAAGATGCCCACCATCGTTGTTTCTATTAAACATAGTTCTAGAAGTACTAGGAGGAGGAATCAAATAAAAAGAAATAAAAGACATACAAACTGGAAGGGAAAAAGTGAATTTGTCTTTGTTTACAGGTGACTTGATCCTACATGTAGAAAACCCTAAAGGTGCCATGAAAAACTATTAAAACTAATAAACAAATTCAGTGAAGTAGCAGAATACAAAAGCAGGTCATGAGATTTTTTTTAATATGCCGCCAAAAGCATAGGCAACAAAAGAAAAAATAAACAAGTGGAAGTAGATCAAAATAAAAAGCTTCTGCCCAGCAAATGAAACAATCAAGATAAGAAGTCCACTTACAGAAAGGGAGAAAATATTTGCAAACCATACATTGGATAAAGGGTTAATATCTAAAATATATAAG